>NC_134556.1:23073693-23680295 GCF_025594145.1 Primulina tabacum | reverse complement strand
ATTTCAAGTGGTGAACGCAACCAGTTGTTGGCATATCCAGTTCTGTCATGCACAAACTGAATGATAACTGATGTTATTTAAAATGATATTGTAATAGCAATTTTCCTTACAACCGATTGTACTTAAATGTAAAATACAAGGAAGTTTATTTGATTAAATAAATATCATGTTCATCCAGTTGAGTTTTGGTGTAAATAAACTGATATCTCCAGACTTATTGCCTACACTACTTAAATTTGTGCTTATTTAAATGTTGATTTCAAATGAGGTTTTTAATTCAGTTATTGAGCGGGAGCTTTCTTTTACCCTCAAACTGAAAATTTGTTTTAACCCGTTTTTTTCAGTTATTGAGGGGGAGTTTTCTTTTACTCTATAACTGAAAATTATTTTTAAAATCCGCTTTTTTATTCAGTTTTGAACTGAAAATATCTTTTATCGCTTTAATTGTTCATGTTTTGTGATCATCAAAAAGGGGGAGATTGTTGGAACATTTCATGTTCTCAATCTTAATTTTAATGTTAACGAAATTTGTTATTTGTTTTCTAATGATTTACCTAAGTGCGGAGAAAGTGAAACGGATCAGGTTTCGAATTGATCAGTTAAACCAGCCAAAATTGAAGCTATCAAGACGTAAACTGAAAACATCAACTGATCGACCAAACTGAATCACCACAACTGATTTATCAAAGAACAGTTTAACTGATTGTCCAGCTGATAGGTGGTTCAGCATTAGAACTTCATAAGCCCGGCCAGCTGATGAAGTGCTCAACTGATGAAGAGCCAGCTGACCAGTTCAACTGACGAGTTAACTGATTTCACCAGCCCAACTGAAGATCAGTTCAGATGACCAGTTAAGAGCATCAGTTAGGAATCAATCAGTTGCAGATCAAGACAAGCTAATCTAAATGGATTCCAGCTACGCACAAAGATACAAAATCATCTGTACGATCAAAGGTACAATAATGAAGGTTGCAATAAAGATTAAAACCGAGAGATTCCTGGAGGCATATCGGAAAAGTCGAGACACATATATCAAGGAACACATTCAAGCTGCAACGATCACATGTGATGAGTCTTGAAGTACGCTTTCAATGCCTCTATAAATACAAGCTCAAGACCGTCAGCAAAATCATAAACACAAGAGTGTGGAAAAAGAAAATGCACGCTTATTTGCTTCAGTTTTCAGAAGCAATCAGCCCGAAGGTAATACTCAAGTCATATCAGCTTAGTTTAGATGCTTACTTCTTTCAGTGTGTGAGAACACCTTCGTGGTGTATTTCTTGTTCATTTCTCACACACGCACACACACCACCACTCAAATGTAGTCTTGCACAAAGACATTAAACTTGTGCATGTAGTGTTTGTCACACAGACGTTAAAGAAGTGTTGGCTGAAAAGTGATGCCTTCAGTCTATGTTAGGAGTTCAGATTAGGCAGTATTGTAAGTCCTAAGCTGAGTGGATTTGTACAATGTGTTGTATAGATCAAAGTCTTCTAGTGAATCCTACCCGAGGTGGTAGAAGGGGTGACGTAGGATCTTTTCAAGTCTCCGAACATCCATAAACATATCTTGTGTACTTAATTGATTAACTGTTGTTTTCAAACTGATTTGATTAGTTCGAAATGTTATCAGTTCAGTTCTTACCATAACTGAACTGATACATCCGAGAACTGATCATATGCTTTTCAGTTATTCAGTTTACATAAGTTAAAATGTTTTCAAATATAACAGTGTTCTTCACGAAGGATTACTTCGAGTTTATTCCGCTTTTTTAAAACCAAGCTCGATTTAATTCATCGGCGTTAACATTCTTAGAACACGAGCTATTGCAGCTAATTGAAGAATATTTTGTTTGACGCACCTCAAGGTGCCCAGCAGACGATCCTTCAACCTTATTAATCGCACACTTTGCATGCTACGGATAATACTAAATATGGCGTGTCTTGCACGCCGTTCTAAATATGAATTGTAGCACATAGCACAAGTCGAGAATAATACTAATGCCTGCTTACAGTGAACGCCGCAAATACTATCAATTACAATGTATATTGCATGCCGCAAAAAGTATTAACTGCAGCACACGGTTCACGCTTGGATATCTTCAGACTTTCAACAGCTTGTGAATATTGTGCAGGTCTCAATGTACGCTGAGGATTGAATATATGCATGTCGCGAAAACCCATATTTGTTGTAGTGATCAAATATAGATTTTAAGAAACTCAATTTTCTAGAAAGACAAAATTGTTATGCACACAATCTTATCAAAAAGAAAAAGAATTTAAGAGATAAATTTGTGTTTTGCAATGCAAGACATGTTTTCTTTCAAGATTATATTTTACTACAAGACTTATCATTTCCGAATTTTATTTGCTAAACAAAGTCGATGTCGAATACTCAGGGCGCGGGACGTGACAGTTCGGTCCCAACAACGAATAATTAACTATCATGCGGAATATAAATGTTTTTAAGCTATATTCGGCTTACAGTTTTTTTCCCCTTATTTGTAGGTCTCCAAGTTCTAATGTATAAATGACGAAAGTAATGAGAAAAAATTTAAATCCGTAATACCTTTATCGCTACAAATATTCGTGACGGAAAAATCCGTTACTAATGTTGTGTTCCGTTGCCAAATCTGAACATTGGAAGTAACATAACGTCCTCCTACGTACATTTCCTAACACAAATTTGGTATGATCAAGAAATTTGTGTTGGACTGTATGAAGGAGTGAGGAGTCCAATAGATTAGATATTTTTCTTGTAATAACAAGTCGTATATCTCATGCTGCAATCTATATATGACTGAAATAAAATAAGGTCACAAAATAAAATAAGGTCACAATAATTTTTTGCTCAAACTCATCCAAAAAAAGACGATTCATAGCTTTCCACTGACCATCATCGTAGGCTCGAATTCTAGTATCGCGTGATCCTTCCGTAGGTTCACAATTTGGTCCTCCGGCAGTTTAACGGAGACAGTTCGCCCTAATCCGGGTTCTCGTGCAGGCATCACCATAATCAAACCTTGCCCTTCCTCACTCCCCACACTACAACTCACATGCACCGGCACATTCCCTTTGTCAAATCTCGCGGCATACGCGAGCGACTGCCCGTTATCCACATCAAGTATGTGTTCCATGTTAATGCATGTTAACTCGGAATCACATATGCCATAGGGTTTGTTATCTCCCTTCAGATCCGCGACGTGTGAGTGGATGGAACTAGCCACTTTTCCGATATCACTGATGTTCAAATCCTCCTCGTCTACCGAGAGTGATGAGAAACTCATTGCATTCCCAAAATAACCAAGTGGCACGGACTTAGGCCCACGATTTCTCGAGTCCATGCATACCGAAAGCGAGCATTTCCGGCCATCAAAAGATATCGGCTTCTGCCAACTCGTGATGCGCAACCATAGCAAAGCTACTAGGGCGTCAAAGGGATCGGCATTTGGGCACTGGTTTCGAACTAGTGACATGCATTTTTCGACAGAGTTGCTGGAGAACAACATTGTTAGAGTTGCCATTTTTCGAGGGATTGTATGGTTCGGCGCTGTTTCAAGTGGAGGGATCCAGTGGACCGTGGGAGGCGTCGAGAGTTGGAAGATAGGGGGATGGAGTAGCGGCTGACCGCGGTGAACATCGGTCCAAGATTTGATCAGTAGGATTGCACTTGTTATGTCTGCATGCATGTGATGGCATCTGAGGGCAATAGCCATGCCTCCACATTCAAAATATTCAAAGTAATAATATTAAAAGTACTGTTTCACTTAAAGTTTTACTAAATTAGGAATTTCAATAATAGAAGAAAATATTTTGCATGCTAGGTGAATTAGAAATTTACAAAATAATTTTCATAGTAATTTTACTTAGCTGAAAGAAGAGATATTTTTATCTGCTTGCTTAAAAAAGATCAAAATTAATTACTCCTCTTAGTCATACAAAAAATTATTGTCAACTGGAAAAAAGTCAATTTGGAGTGGTTTTCATAATTAATTTAATTCAAAATTGAGAATGAAATAAAATATTATGTATTTTTTTATTAAAATTATTAGATTAATTTGTTTTTTAAAATTATTAGATTAATTTTTGAATGGAACAAATATTTATTATGAAATCAATTCCTTGGTTTGTAGTCATATAATATTAATATATTTTTATTTAAATAAATAAAAATATAGTACGTAATAAAGAATGAGCCGGATAAAAGACCTAATATGTCATCTAAAAATTACAAAAAAGGGGCGAAATATATTCGTAGTACTAACCGTAGGGGTGTCAATCTGGTCGAGTGGATCGGGTTTCGGGTCAACCCACAAAATTTTTTTATTTTTTTTCAACCAATCCCGAAGCAACCCGAAAACTCCCAACCCGAACATGAACCCGTCTAACCCAACTCAACCCGTCTAACACCCGCCTAACCCGAATTTTATTTATTTTTTTAAAAAAATTAATGAAAAAAATTTGAAAAAATAAAAAATAATAATAATATTTTAATTTAAACACATAACAACAAAATTTCGATTTAAATTTGAAAATTTAATTGTAAAAAATTAAAGTATATTTACTAAATCAAATAAACAATTGTTAAAAAAAATAAAAAAATATACAAAATAAATATTAAATGATGAAAATTTGTCATATAAATATACAATAAATTTTGTTCAAACATGCAATATATAAAAATATATGTAATATTTTCAAAAAAAAGTTTTCGGGTCAACCCGCGACCCAACCCGGAACCAGTCTAACCTGACACTAACCCGAACTCACCCAATCGGACCCGACCCGAACCTGAAAAAAACGACCCAAACTTGATTTTTTTCGTGTCAGATCATGTCGGGTTAAAAAACAAAATTGGGTCCCATCCTTTTGCATTTTGGTACGTTTTAGTCCGTTTTAGTCCCTGTCTTAATTTTTATTTTACTTTTCAAAATTTTAGTTCGTTTTTCATGTGTTACCGACGTAAGGCCGACATGACATTGATGTGTAGGCGTCACAAGGTATTCCAAGCAAAAACAAAAAAAACAAATTACAAAATAAAGGATTTAAAACTATTTTTCCTAAAACTCAATTTCGAACATAAAAACGAACAAAGTAGAAGTAATATTTTCTAAAAAAATGCGTAGATCGCATCTTTAAATTGGAGTGTACCGGAAATCATATATACGTGAGACAGTATTTAAGAACGAGTAATCCATATTTTGAAATCGAATTATATGGAAAGTTATCTACCAAAATTTGTCCCATTTAATTCTACCCTAGCAATATCAAAATTAGATTAATAATAACAATATATTAAAAATTTAATCATAGTATCCATTTTTTTACCTAATCTTCCCGAATTAATTCGTCCCTATGTTAACAATGACAAAAATTTGGGTGAGACGATCACATGTCGTATTTTATGAGACGGATCTCTTATTTGTGTCATCAATTAAAAAATATTATTTTTTATGCTAAAAATTTTACTTTTTATTGTGAATATCGGTAAGTTAACCTATCTAAAAAATAAAGACTTGTGAAACCCTCTCGACAATTAAATTGTCCACAAAATCAAATAAAAAACATAGTATCCATAATTTACCTGGATCCGAAAGGGAGACCAGAAGCTCGGATTTTGGGGCATGTCCTCCCACACCATCAGATCTTGTTCCTCCTCGGCATCTGCAGATCTCAGCCATTCATCCATCGCGGTATCCACCTTGGCCCTAAGCATCCTAAGCCCAGCATCATCACACTTGATCTGCCACCAACCATCTTTCGGGTCTCGGGTCAAACGACCCGTAACCACAGGGTAATCATTCAGCAACTGGGACAACGAGACCCGGAGATTATCGAGCTGGTCCGACATCGGCCCGTGGATAAATGGGTTGGACTGGTAGTAGAAAATAGCTTGGACCTTCCGTAAGCCCATCTCCTGATCCAACTTTGAGAATTTGTGGACCTTTCCGGGCTCGATGGGCTTGCTCGAGACCACACTCAAAAGTGACGTCACCATCACCCTGCTGCACTTTCTCGATCCTTCCATCCCTGGGGAAACTTTTTCACGTAAATTTGAGTGTGTAAGTGTGTGCCTTTGTCGAGATAATGTTTGAAGGGATCGATGGGGATGGTTTTAACAGGGGTGGATGGGGTGGTGTTGGTGGAGGTTATTTAATGAGTGAATTGAATGTTTCTCTGAGAGTGTTGCCCTTTGATCAAGGCTCGTGAATCTAGTGTTAGAATAGGTGTCCGACAAGTCAACTTATAGTTTGGGTTTATTTGATTATAATGTAAAAAAATCTGTATTTTAATAATATTTTACGATTTTATTCAATTATGGCATTATACTTTATATGTATACCCATGCAAGCTGCATAGATAAAGTCTTTAAACATACAATAGGTACTACGAGGTCTGTGTCGTAACGTCAGATCATGGAATTCATTAACAAGTGTACCGTATATTCTAAACAGGTTCTTAGTCGAATCAGCCATCTAAAACAAGGATAAAGGTCGTTCGAGCTTCAGACTAGCATATGTGATGTAAACTTCATGTTTATTGGCAAGGACATGGATATGTTCATTCACACATATGAGTGATCATATGATGATGCACTGAACAACCCTCCCTCGGATTATCCAAGTGGTTCCCACTTATCGAGTGGAAAACTCCGTAGTTATGATTGTACACCATTGGCAATGTAGGGGCTATATGTACTAGCATGCACTTTGATCCGATTACCGACTCCATCGAGGGTCATCAGGTGGCGATGTTAGGTAAAGTTTCGAAATACATAGGATCAAATGCATTGTAGTCGGGGATTTACCGTTCTTCTACGGGTGAAAATATCCTATGTGATCTGATGAGTTGATAGTACAAGGAGTCTTTGGTCAGAGAAAGAAATGTGCTTTAGGAAAATGTGTTTTCCTAATTGCACATACCATGACACTATTAGTACTCAAAGATAAATCACATTGTTATCGAATTCATATGCAACTCTCGATATACCAATGGTTGCAGATTCAATCAATATATATGTGTTGAAGAAACCGTACTGTACGCTAATCATGACTAAAGGTTCTTGCAGGCACTATCAGTGATACCTATGGGATCATGGGGCGATTCTACTAGACGCTCTTACCATGATTCGATGGGTGCAATAAGAAATGAGTTCTGACATTCTTGATCAAGGAGCTGATGAAAAGATTATGGTTATTTAGGGTAAATCCGAATAAGAATAAATGTTATTCTGAATCACATGGAGATGTAAACCCAGAGATAGCTGTATCCTGAACCATTGAGTGTCATACAAATATCGGATTCTGTATTCCCGTTGAGATAGCCAAATTTCAAGGAGTTGGAATTTGACTACTTAGTTTGATGGAGATCAAACAAGAAGCTTATAAAGAAGTTTATGAGCTGATTTCATAGTATGGAAGAAATGGAAGTTAGTTTGGTTGCTAAATAATGAAAAAAGTGGAACTTCCTGTTTTAGTAAAGGAGTTTACAAAACTGGAAGCTGCCAAAAATAGTAACCGCCATATATGGTAAGTTCCAAATTTGATAAATGAAACTTTGGATATTCGAAATTTTCAACTTTCATTATATGAACAAAATTTGTATCATTGCTACATCGACGCTCTTGGATCGTCAATCAAGGTTATAATGAATTTAAAATCATATTATTTTGTGAATTTGGAATTTGTTAATTAAATGATTGTGCTAGTAGTGGTGACTACTAACATGCACAAATTCTCATATATGTTCTAGATGAGTCTAGAATTAAATTAACCAAGGAGTTAGTTTATAAATTAAATAATAGTTATTTAACTTAGTCTACATATACATGTATATATTTTATATCGTGATATAATGTAAGGTCCATGAAATTAAATTTACGTAACATGAATGCATGCAATCTAGGGTTTTATTTAAATGATGTGTTTATTTATTTTTATGTATTTAATGCATAATTATTGCATGATAGGATTCATTTTACGATAATTTTAAAAGCTCACGCAATAGGATTTCTAGATGCATTTCGCGCTCGATCGATGAACGGAGACCTGAGAATTATCAGGAAAATTATTTTGATTACATGTTTAATTTTTATTAATTAGTATAAGGTGTTTTAAGTGTATTTTCAAGAAATGGGCTTTGTTGGGTATTTTTACCCGTCAGGGCATATTTTTAATCAGTTCGCAAATTTTAACCATTCGGATGATTTTTTGAGGGTTCGGACAATATTTTCAAAAAAGTACGCAAACAAAATATTTTTCGAGAGCATTTTTGGGCATGTTGGGTTTGATTTAATGCTTAATGGGCTCAACTATCTCTTAATCCTTATATGTAACCCATTCGTGCATTGTTTAACATTTAAATATGCCATAAACTAATCCTAAACCCCAAACCTCATCATTGGCCGCCCACCCACTAAATTTTAGCATATTTTCTCGTGAAGTTTAAGCAGCCTTGCTGAATAAAATATCGGTCCTCCATTTTTTCTTCAAACAAGATACCTTCCCGCTCCTCCGGTGCTTCCTTTACGCGCGATTCTTCGAGGTTTCGTTCATAAATCATCAAGGCACGCATGTTTCTTCCTTTGTGCATCATATATGCATGATTTTGATAAATAGTGAAAATGATGATGTTTTGAAGGATGAGAATTAGTTGTGACTAACGATGTATATGTAAATGCTTAAGATATATATATGTAAATGATGATGATGAGATCTAGGCACATTGGATGGATAATACTGTCACTGATGTTCGACAGCCGTCGGGTACCACGATTTTATGGAGATGGATCCATCGTATAACGATGAATGATGTTATGGAAGTCAAAATTAATGAACAAAATTCAATTAAAGGAAAAGTATAAGTATATGATGTTACGATGAGCTGTTTTGACATGTTATGATTTCATATGGCATGTTTACATTTACGTTTTTTTTTAAGTTCATGAAAGGTATGTTAATTATAGTATATTTTCACTGTTGTGTGCTATGTATATGTATTTGTTATCCTCGGTACAGGTGTGTTGAGTCTTTAGACTCACTAGACGTGTGTGATGTAGGTGAGCATGATTATGAGGTGGCTGGAGGTGCCGAACTCTGAGTAGGCAGGACTGGATATGCGCGCACGACCTGAGGACCAAATTTCTTCCGCACATTATGTTTTTATGAGTTTTGAGAGTACATGAGCATTTTTACACATTGGTTTGTTATGATGATGGTTTTAGGATTTTTACTCGTTATGTTTTCACATTTTCTGTTGGTCGAGTTTTGCAATTTTAAACTGCACTATTTTAAATTGTTAAATATTTACGCTTATTTTTAAATGATATATTTTTCATTAAGGTTGCGTGCATGAAAAATATTTAAATGATATTTAAAAAAATGTGAGCTTTAAAAAAATATTTCCGCATTTTAAATTAGTAGATGTTACAGTTGGTATCAGAGCAAGGGTCCTGTATAGGATTGTGCCATCGCCAGTTCCTGCAGCTCAGTTTTCAAGCCTCAAGCCTGTAAGCTTTTATGTTTTAAATGTTTTAAACGATTTACTGTTATCACCTGCATGTTTACGTGATATACGATTTACGATTATTTACATTGCATGTTTAACTGATTTTATGATTTAATGACCTATTATTTTTTTTAAAAAAAAACTAGATTAAATTGCACGATGGGTTACGTTTATAAATTGGGCTATATTCAGATATCATGCTTCTCAGACACGCTCCTATTGCGGATCGTCAGCATGAGATTCTTGGAGGCGGCAAAGGCCCTCCACCACCACCACCGCCTATGGATGCAGCTACCCGTGTACTGGAGGGTATGGATAGGCTATTGGAGCAGGTACAACTGGCTCCCAGACCTCAGGCTGATATTTTCGAGCAGTTTAGGCGGCTCAACCCGAAGGAGTTCGGGGGCACTAGTGATCCATTCTTAGCATAGGGATGTATTCGATCCCTGGAGTTGCACTATGAGTATCTGCATATGAGAGATGACGACCGGGTCAGGTGCACTATTTATATGCTGAGGGATGATGCATCTCTTTGGTGGGAGGGAGCCGCTAATGCAGTGGACTTGGATACCCTCACATGGGATAGATTCAAGGAGATGTTCTGCGGAAAGTATTTTCCAGCTGACGTCAGGGGCCGCCTGATGAGGGAGTTTATGAGTCTCCGCCAGGGAGACTCATCTGTGGCGGAGTTTATCCGTAAGATCGTAGGGGCTGTCATTTTGTGCCCATGATAGCTAGAGATGTCGCTCAGAAGCTGAGGAATTTCTTGGACGGACTGAGACTCACCCTTCGCGGGGACGTTATGATGATGAGGCCGGCAGGTTTTGATGAGGCCACCGTCTGCGCTTTTTAGGCGAAGCAGTCTCTGCGAGATATAGACTTTGAGATGCAGAGGAAGTGGCACCAGACTTAGTCCAGCTCCCAACCGTAGAAGAAACATTATACAGGGCCACCGAGGTAGCAGAGGTAGCAGAAGCCCAGGGACAGGTTAGGAGGCCCTAGCAGCAGAGACCTGGCGCCTAAGCAAGAGGACAGATAGCCATGCACGCAGTGAAACAAGTTCTATCTCGGCAACTGTTTATAGGGGATCTTCAGATGCTTCGTTTGCAGGCAGGAGGGTCATAAAGCAGCAGACTGTCCTAAGAACACGGGCCCCACTACTGGCCAAGCTTATGTGATGCATGCCGAGGAGGCCGAGGCAGAGCCAGATTCGACATTGATTACTGGTAACCCTTATGTTTAAGATTTTGATTTATCGCTTGATTGCATGTATTTTATGCTTGTGGTAAGAATTAATTTATGGGATTGTTAACTTAGAACAAATTAGGCTACATGCTCTACCTAGTTGAAATTAAGGGTTTAATTGTCTAATATGAGAATTTTAGGTATCCAATTGTAGTAACCGATATTTCGAGGACGTAATTGCATAACTCAATAATTTAAGGGCCGATTTTTGAATTTTTAAATTTAGGGGATTTAATATTTGGTTTTCTTGAATTTTGCAATTTATGAGGTCATGATCTAAAAATTTTATGCAGCCATTTTTTCAAATTTCGAAAAGTTTGAAGGACCAAAGTGTAATTTTCGAAACTATAGGGGGCTAATTGGAAATTTTTCTATTTTCTGAGGATTAATTTCAAAATTTTGGAGCAATGTTTGGGTTAATTCAGTAATTTTCGAGAATGTTGGGTTAATTGCCGGTAAGAAAATTCTTAAGTTTCAACGCGATTAGATTTGATATGTTTTGTCACATGGAGGATATATATTTCCAGTGAAGCCACGCATGCATTCCTAGATTCAGGGGCTACGCATTCGTTTATATCCGAATCTTTTGTCAAGCGACTAAGAATCATACCAGTGGTGATTGATTAAGGGTTCAGATTATCGATCCCATCCGGAGATCAAATGTTCACTTCTCAGATAGTGACGAGATTGGAGCTTCAGTTATGGAAATATACGATGCAGGCATATTTGATAGTGCTACCGTTGGCGGAGTTCGACATTATTCTGGGTATGGATTGGCTTTCATTGAACGGAGCTGTCATAGACTTTCGACAGAGGTCAGTTTCTGTCCGATCGCCCTATGGTGAGCCGTTTATTTTTGAGTCAGCCAGACACCAGCAGTTGCCGCACATCATTTCTTGCATGTGTGCGAGGAAGCTTATGAAGAGAGGCTGCCAGGCATTTTTGGCTAGCATCGTATCAGTGTCAGAGCCATTCAGTCAGAGGCTTGAGGACGTGGATGTGGTCAGTGAGTTCTCCAGTGTTTTCCCTGTCGATGTCTCAGGCATCCCACCAGACAGAGAGGTGGACTTCTCTATTGAGCTCATGCCAGGTACAATGCCGATCTCTAACGCACCCTATCGTCTAGCACCTGCAGAGATGAAAGAACTAAAAGACCAGATTCAGGATTTGCTAGATAAGGGTTTCATTCACCCTAGCTTTTCTCCATGGGGCGCACCGGTACTATTTTTCAAGAAGAAAGATGGCAGCATGCGGCTTTGCATTGACTACCGAGAGTAGAACAGGGTCACTGTCAAGAACAAGTATCCGTTGCTGAGGATCGAGAATTTGTTTGATCATCTTCAGTGAGCATCACTGTTCTCGAAGATAGACCTCCGATCTGGATAACATCAGCTGAAGGTGAGAGAATCTGACGTGCATAAGACAACCATCTGGATGCATTATGGGCACTATGATTTTATGGTGATGCCCTTCGGTTTGACGAACGAGCTAGCGATTTTCATGGATCTCATGAATCGTGTGTTTCAGCCATACTTGGATCAGTTCGTCATAGTTTTCATTGATGATATCTTGATCTATTCGAAGATCAGGGAGGAGCACATTGAGAATATGAGGATCGTACTGCAGACTTTACAGGATAGATGGCTATATGCCAAGTTCAGTAAGTGCGAGTTCAGGCTTGACAAAGTGGCATTCTTGGGCCACATTGTATCTCGGGATAGTATTGAGGTCGACCCCAGGAAGGTCGAAGCAGTCAGAGATTGGCTAGTGCCTAAGAGTGTGACAGAGATCCGTAACTTCTTGGGATTGGCTGGGTACTACAGGAAATTCATTCAGGGCTTCTCTTCTATCGTGATGCCTATGACCGCCTTGACAAAGAAGAATGCCAAGTTTATCTAGGAATCTGAGTGCTAGGAGAGTTTTGACAGACTGAAGCTAGCATTGACCACAACACCAGTTCTAGCTATGCCATTAGGGCAGGGAGAGTTTGTGGTTTACACAGATGCTTCGAAGCTCGGTTTGGGCACGGTTCTGATGCAGCATGACAGAGTTATAGCCTACGCGTCCATACAGCTGAAGGTTCATGAGAAAAATTATCTAAACCATGACCTCGAGCTAGCAGCAATGGTTTTTGCCCTGAAGATTTGGAGACACTATTTATAAGGGGAGAAGTGCAGGATTTTCACTGATCACAAGAGCCTGAAGTACTTCTTCACACAGAAATAGTTGAACATGTTACAGAGGAGATGGCTAGAGCTAGTGAAGGATTATGACTGTGACATTAGCTATCATTCGGGTAAGGCAAATGTGGTTGTAGATGCTCTGAGCAGGTACTACGTAGTGATTGCCCATTTGTCGGCATAGAGACCGGTACAGGAAAAGATTAAGAGATTTGAGCTTGCAGTTTATGCCAGGGGCGATGCTCCAAATCTTGCTACTCTGACATTACATCCGGCATTGAGGGACAGAATTTGGGCAAGGCAGAATTCTGATGAGCAGTTGCAGAAGTGGAGACAGAGGGACGAGACTAAGGGCCAGAGATTGTATACAGTTATGGACGGCATAGTCAGATATAGGGATCGTCTGTGGGTTCCTAACAGTGATTGCCTGAGATCAGATATCTTGATCGAGGCACACAGCACCCCGTACTCCATCCATCCAGGGAGTACGAAGATGTATAAAGACCTTCATACCCTTTATTGGTGGTCGGGCATGGAACGAGATATTATGCGATTTGTTTGATTTGTCAGCAGGTCAAAGCAGAGCATCAGAGACATGCAGGAAAGCTGAGACCACTCCCTATCCTGGAATGGAAATGGGAGAACATCACCATGACTTTGTGACAGGACTTCCGAGGACTACTGGAGGATTAATGCCATCTGGGTGATTTTTGATTGGCTCACTAAATCAGCTCATTTCCTACCGATCAGGAAGACTTTCACCATGACTCAGTACACAGAGCTATACATAAGAGAGATAGTCAGACTGAACGTGATTCTAGTGTCGATCGTGTCACATAAGGATCCGAGGTTCACGCCTACGTTCTAGAAGAGCCTGCATCAGGCGTTGGGTACTAATTCAGTACTGCTTTCCATCTTCAGATAGACGAAGAGTCAGAGAGGGGGATTCAAATTCTGGAAGACATACTCCAAGCTTGCATTATCGACTTCCAGGACAGTTGGGAGCCGAAGTTACCTCTTGTGGAGTTCACATACAACAACAGTTATCAAGCATCGATCTGTATGGCTTCATACGAGTCACTGTACGGGAGGAATTGTAGGTCGCCAGTGTATTGGGATGAGGTAGGAGAGAGAGAGCAAAGGGTCTGGATATTTTCAGGCAAACAGCAGAGTTAGTGGCAAGGATTCGAGACAGGATGTGGACCGCTCAGAGCCGTCAGAAAAGTTATGCAGATCAGAGGCGTAGAGATCTCAAGTTCGCAGTAGGGGATCATGTGTTTGTGAAGGTCGCACCGATGAAGGATGTGATGAGATTTGGGAAGAATGGCAAGCTTAGCCCTAGATTCATCAGACCATTCGAGATCCTAGAGAGAGTTGGGACACTCGTATATAGAGTTGCATTACCGTCGAATCTGGCTGGAGTTCATGATGTGTTCCACGTCTCCATGTTGCGAAACTACATGTCGAACCCTTTGCATGTGCTGAACTATGAGCCACTTCAGCTGACATCGCACCTTACTTTCGATGAGAAACCCACACAGATACTGGAGAGACATGAGAAGAGGCTCCGTAACAAGGTATTCCACTTGGTCAAGGTCAAGTGGCTGAAACATTCCGAGGAGGAAGCTACTTGGGAGACTAAGTCGAGATGAGGAGTCGCTATCCGGAGTTATTCGATATGTTCTAAATTTCTAGGATGAAATTTTATTTGAGGAGAGATTTGTAAGGTACACGAAATTAAATTTACGTAATCTGAATGCATGCAATCTAGGGTTTTATTTAAATTATGTGTTTATTTATTTTTATGCATTTAATGCATGATTATTGCATGATAGGATTCATTTCACGATTATTTTAAAAGTTCACGTATTAGGTTTTCTAGATGCATTTCGCGCTCGAACGAGGAACGGAGACCGGTGAATTATCAGGAAAATTATTTTTATTACATGTTTAATTTTTATTAATTAATATAAGGTGTTTTAAGTGTATTTTTCAAGAAACGAGCTTTTTTGGGTATTATTATCCGACAGAGTATATTTTTAATCGGTATGCAAATTTTAATTATTCGGAGGACTTTTTGAGGGTTCGGTAAATATTTTCAAAAACGTACCCAAACATAATATTTTTCGAGAGCATTTTCGGTCTTATTGGATTTGATTTAATGCTTAATGGGCCCAACTATCCCTTAACCCTTATTTTTGACTCATTAGTGCATTGTTTAACATTTAAATATGCCCTAAACTAATCCTAAACCCTAAACCTAATCATTGGCTGCCCACCCACTAGAATTCCTGCAGCTTTTCTCGAGAAGTTTCAGCAGCCTTGCTGAATAAAATATTGGTCCTCCACTATTTCTTCAAACAAGATACCTTCCTGCTCCTCCAGTGCTTCCCCAACGCGCGATTCTTTGAGGTTTAGTTCACAAATCATCAAGCCACGCATGTTTCTTCCTTTGTGCATCATACATGCTGATATTGTGCGAAAATTTGTGTGAAAGCATGTAAAACTTTCGATCTAGTCGTGTGTGTGCATTTCGTTGTAGGTTATTATGATAATATTATTCCTATTGTCTGTAACCCATGTTTTCTTGCATCATTGTGTAAGGGGGCTGCCGATCTTCATGCTAGGGGCTTTTTACGTTGAGGAGAATGATGTTAAGATGCTAGAGTCAAGGTTTGGTCGAAAACTTTGACGGGCCGATCGGTGTTTGTTGCAGGGTGGCTCGGTTTGGAAAGATCTAAGGTTTTGGGTTGTGCTAGGCTCGACTCCAGCCAAGGAGCTGACCCCCTTGGGTCCCTGACGGGGCTGGGAGAGGTCCATGGACAGCTATTCAAGGTCTAGGAGACGGTTGAAGATCTAGGTGGATTTGTAACTCGGTGGTCTCGTGCGGAACGCCTTCGTGAGTATCGCACAGGGCTGGGGTTTGGTGGCAGTAAGGTCAGCTAGGTTTTGTCAAGGAGAGTCTCTTGGGTCGAACTTTGTCCTAGTACGGTTGGTTAGGTGTTGGTCCACGTGGTCTTGAGCTAGGATCGATACTTTGCAAGTTTAGTGAATTGGGGTTGAAGATGTCTTGCACAGAATCTTCCAGCAGCCTAAAGGGCATGGTCGATGGGTTTAAGGGGCTGGTCTTGAAAGTTATAAGGCTGTTAATATGTTTATAAGGTTTGGAAAGAGGTTGGGAAAAATTTGGTTAAATTTCGTTTCGACTCGGGTTAAAACCGGGACCCTGATTCAAGTTTTAAAACTAATCGGTTAAGTTTTGAAACGTGCTCCATTTTACGTCTAAGAAACACTTTTAAATATGTTTTGTGATGTTTTAAAAAGTTCGGTAAGCTTCGGGTAAAAAATTAGAGGTCAGGGGTAAAACGATCATTTTGGGTTTTCGGGGGGCAAAATGGTCATTTTTCACTTGGGGTAAGTTTTTGGTCATGGCAGCGCCCCGAGCTCAAATTTATCAATAATTTTAAATGTTTATGCATCAAGATTATGATTTTTATGAAATTATGAAAAATAAGTTGCATGCTTATTTTAAGAAATATTTACGTATATGCATAATTTTGATAAGTGATGAAAATGATGATGTTTTAAAGGATGAGAATTAGTTGTGACTAACGATGTATATGTAAATGCTTAAGATGTATATGTAAATGATGATGATGAGGTCTAGGCACAGTGGATGGACAATACTGTCACTGATGTCCGACAGCCATCGGGTACCACGGTTTTATGTAGATGGATCCATCGTATAATGATGAACGATGTTACGAAAGTCACAACTAATGAACTGAATTCAATTAAAGGAAAGGTATAAGTATATGATGTTACGATGAGCTGTTTTGACATGTTATGATTTCATATGGCACATTTACATTTACGTTTTTTTTAAGTTCATGAAAGGTATGTTGATTACTATATATTTTCACTGCTGTGTGCTATGTATATGTACTTGTTATCCCCGGTACAGATGTGTTGAGTATTTCGACTCACTAGACGTGTGTGAAGCAGGTAAGCATGATTATGAGGAGACTGGAGGTGCTGAACTCTGAGTAGGCAGGACTAGATGTGCGTGCACGACCTGAGGACCACATTTCTTCCGCACATTATGTTTTTATGAGTTTTGAGAGGACATGAGCATTTTTTACACATTGGTTTGTTGCGATGATGGTTTTAGGATTTTTACTCGTTATGTTTAGGCATTTTCTGTTGGTCGAGTTTGGCCATTTTAAACTGCACTATTTTATATTATTATATATTTACGCTTATTTTTAAATGATATTTTTTTCAGTAGGGTTGCATGCATGCAAAATATTTAAATGATATTTACGAAAATGTGAGCTTTTTTAAAAAAAATTCCGCCTTTTAAATTAGTATATGTTATATATAAAATATGTGTACATGATATTATTATATCATGTAGTTATAAAGGTTAATAAATAAATTATATATTAATTATTTGGGAGTTTAAATATAATGAAATTATGAGAGTCCTTGTGGAGAGGAACTCCTAATTAGATTTAGAGTCTCACTCTATAAATACAGTACCAGAACTCATAATTACTACCTTAATTTTAGCACACAAAAGTCAAAAATTCCCTTCTTTTCTTGATGAAAAAACAACCCACGACCACTTCACAAGATTGTTGGAAGATTTTTTGTTGGCCAAAAAATCAAATTATATTTTCTTGATTAATTGTTTGATTATTGATTAAGAATGATTAATTACAAGATCATGATCTCTCGGCCATAAAGAAAAATTGAATAAGAATTTCGGCCATCAAGCTTTCTTCCACCGCTGCGCCCCTGTCGCTGCAACTTCTCCGGATTTTGAAAATTCGGAGGTAACAGTGTCAACGCAAAATTTCTTGCGATTTCTAGTGCAATCCAAGTGAGGAACAAAGTTTCTGATCGTGGACCTAATTAGGCGATCAAAGGAGGAAACCCGCTCGTAGAGAGTTACAAGAAGGGCTATATCCGTCTAAACACCTGAATAGTTTGGAGTCCAAGCGTTAAGAACGCAAAAGTAAAATTCTTAGAACATCCTATGAATGTTTTTGAACACACGACGCCCAAGCAAAAAAAATTTATACTTCCGCTGCATCTTGGGTGCGAAAACACGATATCCCAACAATGGTATCAAAGCCGATTATTCTCAATCGTGTGTTTTAATTAAATCGTGTTGAGTTTATTATTTCTAACTTCGTAAGAATTTTTAAGAAAAACTCCCCTCAAAATTACTTTTCAAAAAATAGATTTTTTTAAAAAAAATTGGGTCTGCCCGAAACTTTTCTAGGCAAACGCGCGCGGCCTGTACACAGTGCCGCATGGGGTGCACGCAGCGCACGTGCACGGCAGACGCGCAGTGTGCGCGCACGACTAGCGCACGGCCAAGGCACGCGACGTGCGCACAACTGCACCCAATTGGATCGGGCGACTGGAGCATGTGCCCGGGAACGGGCGCCCGGCTTGCGCACAGCCGCGCCCGATTGGATTGGGCACTGCAGTCAGGTGCCCAGGAAAGTCTCGGGCACGGCACTGGGTCGTAGGCTTGAATTGTTTGAGCCTACGGGTGATTTTTTGATTTTTCAAAATTTTTGGGACTAATGATATTTTTGAAATTCAGACGATTTTACCCCTACATAAATTTTGATAAAATCAATTTCTTACAAAATAAATAATTGAATTTATTTATGATAAATGGTGTTTTATAAGAAATTCAATTATTTGAATTTAAATAAAAGTGATAATTATGGCGGTTAGTGATAATTTACGAGATACATAATTTATTGATAATATGTGATATTGTCGAATTTATATAATATATGATATTATATGTTAAAAGGCTCTCGAGAGAGACATGACCAATGTGCTAGGTATATGTTAGGATATTTTACGTGTTCTTATTTTTGATTATTCGATAATTAAAAGTGGACCTGATTTATGGTCTGTTCTCACTACCTGAATTTGTATCCCAATATGCCATGGATATTAAACGTAAATATTAAAATTAGTGAGAGATCAAGATTTGAAGACAGTGGGGTCGATCCTCGGAAGGAGTTTTGAAGATTGTAGACATGTAAAATATTGGAAGCTTATGTAATATTGCATTTGCATCCCTGCATTTACCTAGGTTATGGAAATGGATCCATGTGTGGCTTGTACGGATCAACTAGCGCTCGGTTATCGATCATCATTTATTATTTATGATGTATGTGATACATTATAAATAATCAGTATGTGAGTTATTATTAATATCATAAAAAGAGTTGCATGTATCCGGCAATCATACAAACAATCATGACACGAGTTTTAAAATTAATGATGAGACAAATTTTTAAAATTAAAATCCCTCATTTTGGATGAGATCAAAAATTTAAATTAAGTCATTAAAAAGATAAATAAAAGAAAGTTTAATAATTTTTTGCTTTCCATCAACGTTGGTTGCATGATGAAATCTACCCGCGGTCAGTGTCTGGCTCTTATTATTATGGAGACCTGGACGTCGGAAAGCTGTGACTTCCACTGACATATTTGATATGAACTATGTGGAACTCCCATGACATCGGCTCAGATTATTGAGGGATCTCATGGCGACCGTACATTAATGTTCAACATTGATGGGCCGCGCTCGACAAGTGAAGAGAAAGGGAATCATATTATTGGACCGTCCTCAAATGTGAGGCAAAAATTACGTAAGAATTGCAAGGAGTTGCAATTGGGCTCCACCTTTTGGAAGTTATAATTAGCTGATATTATTCGAGATCATAATTTCACAATTGAGACTTGTGGGCTCACTAAGGAAATTTGATTTTCCTTTGTCATCACATAGTGGTTAAAATGTCAAAATATTGGGAGGCAATTCGTAAAAACAAAAGTCCATATTTTACGTCTTATAAAATATTTTAAAATAGTCAGTATGTTTATTCTGTTTTCATATTAGTATATTGATGATTTCGTCACGTAATTCATTTATGTTATTAAAACAAGCTAACCGAACACTTTAATTTTCAAGATTGGCTAGGAAAATTGTTCTAAATTTGGAGAAAATAGAATACACACTAATGACAGTCTTGCTGAATTGACAAAGCATGCAAGATGATATGACCATAATATGCAAGATAAAGTGTAATATGCTCGCTTTTATGTCAAATGAACTATAGAGATAGTTTGAGGAAATATTGAATATTGCTGACATTCGAATAACACATGCAAGAGTTGCATGGTACTCTTGCATGTTGCACGAAACTTGTACAATGATGCACAAAACTTTCAAGGAGCTCATGACCACGCGCATGCAAGATATGGTTTTGGCCCATGAGCGTGGTGTACATATGATTGAGTTTATTGATAAGGTGGTGGGCCTGAAATAGGTGATTCCTAACGAGTTACTTCATGACATCAATTTTTTGTCATTATCTTCCTCATTGACGGCTTTATGGTGAACTTCAATTTGAATAAGATAGATGATAGTTTTGAGGAGCTAGTCAGTACTCTTATGACTTATGAGACCACCATAAAGCAGAGAAATGTTGTTTTCTAGTGGGCCACTCTTCAGGGACGAAAAATGGCCCACAAGGTAGAAAGAAATATTATGCCCCTTACACAAAAACAAACCCAATAAGAAGAAAGCTCCAAAACACACTTAGAGGACCCAAAAGGCTCGATAATTTAGAATATGTATGTTTCACTGCAAGGAGCCTGAACATGAGAAATTATCTAGGCCAAAAATGCTTTGGCAATGATAAGTGAATGTCCAAGCAAACACAATTTCCACAACAAACAAAAGAGAACATGATAGTCTAAATCAAGCACAATTGTGGCATGCTAGGCTGGGACATATTTCCCAAAGAAGGATGCACAAGTTAGTGGGAGAGGACATGTTTGATTCATCAGAAATAAACTCTATAGAGACATGTGAGTCCTGTCTGAAAGGAAAAATTGCAAAGGCCCCTTTCCTAGGGAAAGTGAATTGTGCATATGATCTATAGGATTTGATCTATATAGATGTGTGTGGCCCGCTAAATGTTAGCACGAAATTTGTTCATTCTTGCCTCATTACCTTTGCCGATGACCATTCGAGGTATGTGTATGTGTATTTAATGAAATACAAGTCTGAAGCCTTTGAAATGTTCGAAGAATTCAGAGCTGAAGTAGAGAAACAGTTAGGAAAGAGTATTAGAACACTACGATCAGATCGAGGTGAAGAATACTTGAGTACTGTGTTTCAAGACTACCTTAAAGAGAATGATATTCTCTCACAATGTACTCCCCTGCGACACCTAGTTGAATGGTGTGTCAGAATGTTGTAATCGAACATTAATGGACATGGTTCGATCTATGATGAGATTTACTGAGTTGCCGCTATCTCTTTGGGGATATGCGCTTGAAACAGCGGCAAGGTTGTTTAATAAAGTCCATATGAGACATTGATGGGAAAGCCGCCCAAATATTCTTACTTAAGAATATGGGGATGTCCTGCTTACGTGAAGCAGACAGTGGGAGACAAATTGGATAGTAGAGCCAATTTGTGCTACTTTGTGGAACATCCAAAGAACTCTGTTGGATATTACTTCTATTATCCTAGTGAAACAAAGGTGTTTATTTCAAGGAATGTCACCTTTTTCGAGAAGGAATTTCTATTAGATGATAGAGCTCGATGAGATTCAAGGACCTCCTACTACACAACTAGTAGAACCCATACCCCAACAGCCAATCAAAGAAACACAAGCTCCTAGGAGATCTGAAAGGATCTAAAGCCCGTCTAATAGGTTGAGCCTTCTTCTTGAAAAAAGCCAACGAGAGCCCATTCTTGGATGCGATCCAAGAAATTTCAAGGAAGCATTGATTGATGCCGATTCATCTAAATGGCTTGAAGCCATGCAATCTGAGATGGACTCCATGTATTCGAACCAAGTATGGTCTTTAGTATATCCACTTGAGAGAATTGCTCCCATAGTATGCAAATGGATTTACAAGAGGAAACTTGGAGCGGATGGGAAGGTAGTGACCTTCAAAGTTAGACTGGTAGCAAATTGATATACTCAAAGACATGGTATTGACTATGAGGAAACCTTTTATCCAGTCGCAATATTCAAGTCCATTAGGATACTGCTAGCCATAGCAGCATGGTAAGATTATGAAATATGACAGATGGATGTGAAGACAACGTTCCTTAATGGGGATATTATGGAAGAGATTTACATGTCTCAACCTGAATGACTCACATCAGTAGGAAGTGAGCATGAAGAATGCTGACTTCAGAGATCTATTTATGGACTCAAACAGGAATCAAGGAGCTGGAACCTAATATTTGACAAAAATATCAAAGAGTTTGATTTTGCCAAAAATCCTGAGGAACCTTGTGTATACATGAAGGTCAGTGGGAGTGCAGTAACATTCCTGGTGCTTTATGTTGATGACATACAACTCATTGGGAATGATTTAGGGATGTTGCAGTCAACTAAAGTATGGTTAGCTGGTAAGTTCCCTATGAAGGATATGGATGAAGCATCATATGTATTCGGAATACAGATCTATAGGGATAGATCAAAGAGCATGCTATGGCTCATCCAATCCACATATATCGATATCATACTGAGGAGATTCTCTATGGAGAAGTCCAAGAGAGGATATCTCCCAATGTATCATGGTGTGACTATATCAAAGTCTATGTGTCCTAAGACTGATGAAGAGATAGAAACCACGAGCCGCATTCCATATGCGTCTGCCATAGGCAGTATTATGTATGGTATAATATCTACTCGACCTGATATTGCATATGCACTGAGTGTTGCAGGCAGATCAGTCGAATCCCGATCCACTGCAATGGAAAGCAGTGAAGGATATTCTTAAGTACTTGATAAGAACTAAGAATTTGTTCTTGGTATATGGGAGTCGAGAACTAAAATTGGAAGGATACACTGATTCTAGCTTCTGGATGATTCAAAATCGACCTCTGGATTTGTATTCAATCTCAATGGTTGTACTGTCTCTTGGAAGAGTTCGAAGCAAGACACCACAGCGGATTCATCCCCTTAGGCCAAATACATAGCTGCATCAGCTGCAGCAAAGGAGGGTGTTTGGATGAAGAATTTCATCTAAGAGTTGGGTGTCATTCCTCAAATTGTTGACCCAGTCCTGGTCTACTGTGACAACACCGGTACCGTTGCAGGTCTCATCAGCGATTCAAACATATATTGAGAAAGTTCCACGTAATCCGGGAGATTGTGGGAAGAGGAGACATATCGACAGAGACAGTCTCCTCCGTAGATAACATTGTTGATCGACTAACGTAGCCCTTGCCAGGACCATTGTTTGATAAGCATCGCGAAACAATGGGTCTAAGATCTATAGGTAGTTGTCTATAGGGCAAATGGAAAATTGTTAGAGTAGGTTCCCAAAGTAAGATCATGAAACTAATTAGGAAGTGTACCGTATATTCTAAACAGGTAATAGTTGAATCAGCCGCCTAAAATAAGGATAAAGGTCGCTTGAGCTTAAGACTAGTATCTATGATATAAACACCATGATTCATTGGCAAGGGCATGGAGATATCAATTCGCACATATGGGTGATCATATGATGATGCGCTGAGCAACCCTCCCTCGGACTATCTAAGTGGTTCCCACTTATCGAGTGGAATATTCCGTAGTTATGGTTGTTCACCATTAGTCCTTTGACCTGAGACAATGTAGGGGCTATACGTACTAGCATGCACTTTGATCCGTTTACTGAATCTATCGAGGGTCATCAGGTGGCGAGGTTGGATGTAGTTTCAAAATATGTAAGAGCAAATGCATTGTAGTCAGGATTCACCATTTGCCTACAGGTGAAGATATCTTGTAACGTACCGTATTTTGAACTACTTAAAATTTGCGAAAAAATAAAAATTTTCTTAAATAAATAATAGACTTTCAAATTGCGATAAAAATAATATGTTCGACTAAAAATATTTGAAATAAAAACAATTACAAACAAAGTTTGCAAAAATAACTGGTTTAAACAACGTAAAAATCACAGTATTTGAATCAACATTCATAAATTCTTAAAACATCGCCGGTCCTCGGGTTTAGCCTCCGGGCAGTCCAAGCCAGCTCATTGGTCCTTACCCCTCGTCTCTTCATAATCGTCCTCACCTGCATCGATCAAGTCTAGTGAGTCTAAAGACTCGACATGTATAAACTGGAACTAATAAGTAACACATAATAAAACGACATGCATTTAAAAGTAGAGCGTACATACTTGAACTTGAACATACTTAAATAAATATAGACGTGTCATCATATCGTAAAACTTTTCATAATCATGCTTGCATCATACATACTTGGACATACATAAACATAATCATTTTTGCGTAGCGATATGTTTCGAAGCAAGTGACTCATACATAAATGCATCTGATCAGACTAAACCACAGTACTGGGCTGACAAGGATGTCCACTACCACATACATGAGATCCCCGGACATGCTTTACTGGGTGGATTGGTCCCTAGTCATGCTTTACCGCTTTCCAATCCTTATCTAAACCCGGTCATGCTTTATCGGGGTGGAGAGGTCACCGGCCACATTCACCGGCTTCCAAACCCGTTCATAATTGGTCACAAGACATTTAGCATACCTAAAAAATAAAACATTTTCTTTTGTAGGTCGAACATACTTACATGGAGTTGAGGGATTCATTGGGTATCGCTTGGGGGCCACTGCTGCAGATACTAACACAATTTCATGCACTTAATTTCCATAACTTGGACGTAATAGTCGTGCTCACCACTGAAATGACAATTTACTAATGACGTTCTAAATCACTCGGGACTTGACCTCATTTAATCATCGTACTAAACCATGATATCGAACACCGAAACAATCTCTATATGAAGTGTGAACATTTCCTCGAACATGGAAGACATGGGCCTAAATAGTGGTTTAAAAGTCATGGACAAGAGCCTAGGCATTAGACAATGCTGCGCTGCGGCACTGCCTAGCCCCTAGGCGCTAGGAACTAGCATCGCAGCGCTGGCAAGGCTACAGGTCTAGCGCTGCGATGCCACAAGGGCAGCGCTGCGATGCTAGACATGCGCAGAACGGGCGATGCGGCGCTCCTTGGTGAGCGTTGCATCGCTAACCCTGTGCACAACCAACATAATGAACACATTTGATGCAATTTCAAAGGCCACGCTCAAACGACTCGAACTGATGTAACGAGATTCATCCTAATTCTCTATGGAAATGATTCAAACTCACAAAACGCCCAAAAAAAAAACGACGCACAACATACAACGCAACAAAACCCATAAACCCGAATATTTGACACCAAAACGCTTCATACGACTTTTAATGCAACAAAGTGCCTAACGACACGAAACGAAGCACCAAAAATCGTCCGAACATCATACCCAATATACCTAAACACAGCAGCGATCACCCGAAGGTTCCCAACGAAGCCTGCAACAAACAATTCGCAAGAACACGTCAAGAACACATTTAAAAAACGTCACAGTTTGAGCAGTCCCATGAAAAAAATCATAACTCACTCGTTTCTTGTCCAAAAATTACGAATTTACTGTCAAATCGAAGGTATCAAAAAATACTATGTCTTGTATGTTAAAAACACTTCCAAAAAACCAACCGAAAACGTGTTTTGAGATCTAAAAACTTTCAGGAAACGTTTTAAAAACATAATTGCTCAAACTTTACACAACATACATGAATTTTTACGCATAAACAACATCCAAAGATATAATATGACAAGATCGATGCAAAAACGAAAGATTATACATGCCTTTGATGCTTATATTCACGAAACGACGATTATCGAAGCGGAGAGATGCGAGGACCGATCCGGGACAAATTGCGGCGCGATTTTCTTGATGAAACGGACGTGTGCTTGCTGAAATAATCAAAGAGGAGGATGGCTGCTGGGGAGAGCAACAAGAACCCTAGCCTTACACTAAAAAATGAAATGAAACAAGTGTGTGTGCAATGGCCGAGTGTGTGTATGTGTGTGTGTGTGTGTTTTCTTTTAAATTAGGGGAATTAATGCTTAAATAGCTAATTAAGTAAATAATAAGTAATTAAATGATAATTAAAATATTAATACTCCCAAAGTAATAAAATACACATGTCTCAAGTTCAAAGTTTAAAATCTCCAACAAATCAACTTAATGTTTTGAAAGGCTCGAAATCTTAAAATCACCTAATAATTAAATTAGGCTTTAAAAATGATAAAAAATTAATAAATAATTTAAAATGACACTTTCATGACTTGAAATAAAATATCACGTTTTCCGAATCGCCCAAATCGTCGCTGGTCTCATTTCCCCGATCTCGCATCGAATCATCGCCTAAAACATGAAACTCAAGAAAACAATTTAACGTACATCACATAAACATAATTAATTTAAAATAATAAAATTTCTTAAATCATGCATCGCTATCGGTCATTTAAAACTTAAATAAATAATTTAAAATTTTAAATAAATGCATGGGTTTTACATGCACTGATTTTGGGCTCTATATATCCTATCTGATCTGATGAGTTAATAGCGCAACGAGTCTCTGGCCAGAGCAAGAAATGTGCTTTAGGGAAAGGTGTTTTCCTAGTGATACATACCATGAGACTATTAGAACTCAAAGATAAATCACATCGTTATCGAATTTATATCCAACTCTCGATATAACAATGGTTGTAGATTCGATCAGGATATATGTGTTGAAGAGACTGTACTGTACGCTAACCATGACTAAAAGTTCTTGCAGGCACTACCAGTGATACCTAGAGGATCATGGGGGGTTGCTACTATACGCTCTTACCATGATCCGATTGGTGCAATCAGAAATGTGTTATGACATTTTTGATCAAAGAGTTGATGAAAATAATGGGGTTAACCAGGGTAAACCCGAATAAGAATAAATATTATTTTTAATCACATGGAGATGTGAACCCACGGCTAGTTGTATCCCTGAACCATTGAGGGACATAAATATTGGATTCTGTGTTCTTGTTGAGATAGTCAAATTTCAAGAAGTTGAATTTGGTGACTATAGTTTGATGGAGATCAAACAAGAAGCTTATAAAGGAGTTTATGAGCTGATTTCATATGATGGAAGAAATGGATTTTAGATTGGTTGCTATCTTCGATCGTCGATCGGGGTTATAATGAGTTCGGAATCATTTTTTTGTGATTTTGGAATTTAATAATTAAATAATTGTGCTAGTAGTGGTGACTACTAATATGCACAAATTTTCATATATGTTCTAGAGTAGTCTAGAATTAAATTAACCAATGAGTTAGTTTATGTATTAAAAATGGTTATTTAATTTAATATACATATACATTTATATATTTTATATGGTGATATAAAATATGTGTTTATGATATTAGTATATCATGTATTATTAAAAGTTAATAAATGCATTATCTATTAATTATATGAGAGTTTAAATATATTGAAATTATTAGAGTCCTTGTGGGAGAAGAACTCATAATTAGATTAGGAGTCTCACTCTATATAAAAGCCACTAGAACTCATAATTAGTGCCTTAATTTTTGTACACAAAAGTAAAAAATTCCCTTCCTTCCTTGATGAAAAAAACTACCCACGACCACTTCACAAGATTGTTGGAAGAATTTTTTTTTGGGCCACAAAAGCAAAATAGATTTTCTTGATTAATTGTTTGATTATTGATTAAGAATAATTAATTACAAGAAATCATGATCTCTCGGCCATAAAGAAAAATTTGAATAAGGATTTCGGCCATCAAGCTTTTTTCCACCGCCGCGCCGTCGTCGCTGCAACGTCTCCGGATTTTGGAAATTCGGATGCTACAGTCTCAACGCAAAATTGCTTGCAATTTCTAGTGCAATCCAAGCGAGGAACAAAGTTTCTTATCGTGGACATAATTAGGCGATCAAAGGAGGCAACCCGTTCGTAGAAATTACAAGAAGAACTATATATGCCTAAACACAAATAGTTTGGAGTTCAAGCGTTAAGAACACAAAGGTAAATTCTTAAAACAACCTATAAATGTTTTTTGAACACATGACGCCCAAACAAAAAAAAAAAATTTAAACTTTCGTTGCATCTTGGGTGTGAGAACACGATGTCCCAACATCAAACTCATCTTATATGTAGTTTTTATACATCTTTTTATGATAAATGATCAAATATTTGATCGATGAGTAGAATGTTGGTGTGATTGTTAGAAAGGATTGTTGGGGAGCAATGGTTGTATCGATGGTATAGCGATTGTAGTGTACTCTCACGATCGATATATATTTTAGACTATGTCGTTGGCTTGATGGACGAAGATGATGTGAATAATTGTCATTCCCACTTATTTGATCATTAATCTCGCCAGGTTACAAAATGCAATTGAGAAAACTAAAATGCAATTCTTTTTCTAGGACCTATAATTGTAGAATAAATTATGAAATAGCAAAATATTTAACAAGCTATAATTTTATTGTTAGAATATGTTTCCAATAAGCCAATTTGTGGCTTGTGCTTTATTCACTCTTTTGGAAAAACAATTTTTATCTTAATAATTTTTACGATTTTATCCAATTATAATTTTTAGTTTATTTCTATAATAATGCAAGTTGTTTAGATAAAATAATTGAATATACTAAAGTATCATGAGGTCCACAAGACATGTGGATCATGAAATTCATTAATATGTGTATTGTATATTCTAAATTCATTCTTAGTCGATTCAGCTGCTTAAAACAAAGATAAAGTTCGCTCAAGCTCGAGACTAGCATCTCTGATACTAACGTCACGTTTCATTAGTATGGGCATGAAGATGTCCAATCATAAGGATAAATGATCATATGATAATTGTACTGAACAACCCTCCCACAAAATTTCCAAGTGATTATCAATTATAGAGTGGATTAGTTTGTGGTCTTACACCATTAGTCATTTTTCGGAAACTTAATTTCGGAATTTTGACAAACCGAGCGTAAAAGGATTGAACAAACTGATCAAGAAGACTGAAAAAAATTGATCTAAAAATACGCAAAATATTGGTTGCCTAACTGAATATTAGTTCACAGGTAAGGAAACTGAACTGAGATAACTGAACTATGTAGTCTACTGGATGATCAGTTGGAACTGATCAGTTTTACTACAATCAGTTGAGAGCTACTAGCTAACTCTATCGGCTGTGTCAAACTGATAAAACAGTTTGACACTTAATCAGTTAAGGAATGTAGCTATCAACCGACAACTGTACATAAACAGACTGCAACATGTAGTGGGAACTCCGCATTTTAGCAATGCTACAGTGTACGACTGTCAGAAGGATATTGATGTGGCAAAAAACGGATATAAAAATTCAAACGCATTCATTGTTACCGTTGGAAGAAAAGCCTATAAATAGCCGAGAAGAGCAGCTGAAAACAATACAATAAACCGAACTACCAAGTTGTTATTCTGCTGAAATCGCTTCACAAGCTTTCTTTTCATATTCAAAAGATTTGAAAAGCTCACACTTAGCATATACATTCATAGTATTCAAGACTATACATTGAGCTTACAAGCACAAACACTTCTCGTTGTAATATTCTATCTTATAGAGATCAGTTGTGCTAAGTAGTTTTAGATCAGTTGAGAACTGATAAACTGTATTGAAACTAAGAGTTTCAGTTTGACATTGTTAAGTCCAAAACTGAAGGGGGTCTGTAAAGTCTTGTATTGATCAAAGTCTTTTAGTGAATATCATATCTTCTAGATAGAAGGGGTGACGTAGGAGTGATTGAAATCTCCGAACATCTATAAATCTTGTGTCTCTTAATTTCTGTTTTATTCTATCTGTCAGTCAGTTTATTTCCGCACTTTCATTTGTTAACTGATTGACATTGACATAACAAGATTTCCGAGTTCAGTTTATCACTAAACTGACTCTTTATTTGAAAAGGTGATAAAATTTTCAAGTGTTTATTCAACCCCCCCTTCTAAAAACTCTTTAACCTACCAACCGATCCTATCAAGTGGTATCGGAGCAGTTGAATCTTGTTCCTGAATATTCCTACCTACAAAATCTGATTACCATGTCTTCCTTCAACAAAATTCCAATGTTCTCAAGAGAAGAGTTCGATGACTGGAAAATTAGAATGCAGGCTCATCTAGCTGCACAAGATGATAGCATGTGGTATGTCATTACTGTCGGACCCATGAGAATACTGAAAGCAAATACTGCTGTTGCTAAAACTGATGGCGCACCACACCGTATTGAGAAGCCAAGAGAAGAATGGACAACAGATGACAAAAGAAAATCCAATTTGGACAATGTGGCCAAAGATATCTTGTACAAAACGCTGGATAAAATCACTTTCAGCAAAATAAAGATGTGCCAGACTACAAAAGAAATCTGGGAGAAGTTGACTCAGCTATGCGAAGGCAATGAGCAAACCAAATAGAATAAACTTTCAGTTGCTGTTCAAAAATTCGATAATATTAAAATGAAGATTGGAAAATATATGCACGAATATGATGAGAGAATCAGCGGCATAATAAACAAATTGAATGCATTTGGAAAGGTGTATTCAAATAAAGAAGTATCGCTGAAGGTAGTCAGAGGTATTCCCAAGGAATGAATGGTAAGACAATGGCAATGAGAGAATCAAAGGGCCTGAATAAGGTCGAATTACATGATCTATTTGCTGATCTAAAGGCCTATAAGTTCGAGTTGCAAACGATAAAAGGAGAACCTTCCACACCAACAGGTGCAACAGCTCTTAGTGCTGTCAAACTAGAACCAACTGGTTCAGTTTAACAAACTGCTGATCAGTTAATTAATGACGCAATGTCATTATTTGTCAAAAAAATTGGGAGATTCATGAGAAGAAATCAAGGCTCTTTTCAACCAAATGCTTGCTACAACTGTGGCAAAACTGGACACTTCATTGCTGATTGTCCTAAATCAAAGAAGGATAGTCAAGTGTCAGCTGAAAAGGGAAATAAATCACATGAGCACAGGAGAAGAACCAAAGATGATAAGAAATCATTCCGAAAGAAACGTGAAGTTCTTCTAGCTGAGGAAAGTAAATACAAATGGGCAGAATCTGACAGCGATGAATTAGAACCTGAGAGCTTGAGCAACTCCAATGATGATGAGGAAGTCAAGTGTCTGATGTCTGATTACACAGAAATAGAATCAACCAGTGAACATGTATTCGATTTTAGTTCAACTGACTTTACACGTGATGAACTTATTTCCACATTACATGACATGGTCAACGTGTATCAAAAGCTTGCCCTCTCAGTTGAGAAGGCCAAAGCAAAGCAAACTGATCTCAATGACAATAAAACTAAAACTGATAAATCCGTTGAAATGTTGAGTTTTAAACGGGAGATTGCTTAGCTCAATGCTGAAAGAAGCAAAAATCAATCTATGATTCAGCAGTTAACGCTTGAGAATTCAAACCAAACTGAGCTTATTCAAGCATGGAATAAATCATCAGTTGCACTAGCTGAAACGCGAGATATGCAAAAATCAGTTACTGATAAAACTGGTTTAGGCTTTGGCAATTATGATGAAACTTCTACCGATGATACTCAGCCAGAACTGAACATGGGCAAAGGGAAATACATTCACTTTGTCAAATCAGTTGTGGTACAAGAACAACCTGAGCCGAGTAGACCAGTTGAACATCCTATAGAAAATAAGAACAAAGCTAAAAGGTATGGAATTTGTTATAGCCCTAAAACTTCAACTGATTCGTGTAGCTGGCCACCTAAAATGTTCAACAATAAACACCTAATTTCTCCAAATGGCTATTCCAATTACCATAATAGTAAACCAGTTCAGAAGAGATATCGGCTGAACAACTAGTTGAACAAGGCTAAAGCACATATTGCCTCATCTGAACACAACACACCAAGCGTACACAGCTGGGAAAAACCATTTAGAACACATCAACTGGAAAGTCAGTCAGACTGATCCAAGTCTGGGTTCCTAAAGGACTAATCAGTTTAGGACCCAAATAGATATGAGTACCAAAATTATTTTGTGTGTGATTGCAGGAGACAGGTACAAACAAAGAATCAATCTGATATCTGGACAGTGGATGCTCGTGGCATATGAGGGAATGAAAATTTGTTATCCCAACTGATCAATTACATTGGTCCAAACATCAGTTTTGGAGACAACTCTAAAGGTAAATTGTGGGTAAGGGTAAGCTTATCCATGGTAACTTTACTATCAAAGATGTCTTATTAGTTGAGAATTTGAAGTATAACTTGATTAGCATCAGTCAGTTGTGCGACAACAATTTCTTAGTTTAGTTCAACATACACACTTGCACAGTTAGAAAATCAACTGATGAGATCATTTTAACTGGCAATCGTTGTGGAAATACTTACAAAGTCAGTTGGACTGATCAACCTAATGCACCAGTTTGTTTTATAGCTTCCAAATCTTCTAAGAATTGGTTATGGCATAGAAGGTTGAACCACCTAAATTTTAAGTCTATTGCTTATCTGAGTAACCATGATCTTGTAACTGGTTTGCCCAAAATAGATTTTTCAAATGATCAAATTTGTTCAGCATGTCAGTTTGGTAAGCAAGTAAGATCTTCATTTATAAACAAGGGGAGTAAATCATCCTCCAGATGATTAGAACTACTGCATATGGATCTTTTTGGTACTATAACAGTAATGAGTTTAGGAAGAATGAGATACACCTTGGTGATCGTTGATGATTTTTCAAGATTTACTTGGGTTATCTTTCTAAAATCTAAAGACCAAACTGCTGCACAACGGATTAAACTTTTCAAAAGATTATTAAATGAAAAATCAGTTGGTATTGATAGAATAAGGTCTGATCGAGGGACTGAATTCATCAATCAAAATCTTTCACAATTTTTAGAAAATATTGGGATCAAGCATGAGCTTTCAGCAGCTAGAACACCTCAGCAAAATGTTGTAGCTGAGATAGAACCCTTAAAAAAGCTGCTAGAATAATGCTTGCTGATTCTGGTATTTCTCAGAGGTTTTGGGCAGAAGCAGTAAACACTGCGTGTTATAGTCAGAACAGATCGATGATTAATAAAAATCATTTGAAACGCCATATGAGATCTGGCATGGACGTAAAAGTGTGGTTTTTTATTTCAAAATATTCGGCTGCAGATGTTTTATTCTCGATAATGGCAAAAATCATTTAAATCTTTTGATGCTAAATATGCTGAGGGAATATTTCTTGGTTATTCATCAGTTAGTAAAGCTTATCGAGTATTTAACAAATGCACTTTGAATGTTGAAGAGTCAATTCATGTGGCATTTGATGAATCTGTACTAACTAATAAGCCAACTGATCCAGTTGAGCTAATTGATCGCTTTACAGATATAAGTTTGGAGGATGATAGTGAAGAAGAAAATCACATCAATCAAAATATCCTTCAAACACCAGAACCAGAAGTGCGGGATCAATCAGTTGAACAAGAAATTGTTCATGATAATCAGCTGGATACAGCAAAATGATAATATTCAAATACCAACTGAAGCAGCAACAAATGAAAATGAGGAGAACATTCAGTTGCCAACTGAAACAGTTGATGAGATCGATGCAACAAATGCTGAATACAGATGGAGGAAATCCCATCCACCAGAATTGGTGATAGGTAACCCATCTGATCCGGTAAGAACTCGAAATCAAATGATTAATTTATTTATTCATTCAGATTTTGTTTCCCAATAGAAACCAAAGAAAACTGTTGAAGCTCTTGTTGATCCTAACTAGATAAATGCTATGCAAGAAGAGCTAACTCAGTTTACCCATAACAATGTCTAGAACTTAGTTCCGAGACCAGTTTCTAAAACTGTTATAGGTACGAAATGGTGTACAGAAACAAACTGAACGAAGATGGTTCAGTTGTGCGCAATAAAGCGAGGCTTGTAGCACAAGGATATAGGCAAGAAGAAGGAATAGATTACGACGAGACAATGCACCAGTTGGAAGACTGGAAGCTATCAGAATATTCCTTGCTTATGCCTCATTCAAAAACTTTAAAGTTTACCAAATGGACGTTAAGAGTGAATTTCTGAATGGTCAGTTATAGTAAGAAGTATATGTTGAACAACCACCAGATTTTGTTAATCACTCTCTTCCTGATCATGTGTGTAATTTGATCCTCAATTATCTAATGACCCGGAACAATATGGAAGCTCTACGTACTAGAATTGCACTTTGATTCTTTTCTCCATAAAGGTCATCGGGTGACAAGATCGGGTATAGCTCGACATACGTAGGAGTCAATGCATTGTAGTCGAAAATTCACCGCTCATCTACGAGTGTTGATATCTTATTTAATCTAATGAGTTAATAGTGCAATGAATCTCTGGCAGAGTTAACATGTGTATTATGAAAATATTTTTCTTTTGTTGCAAATACGATTCCACTATGATTATTCAAAATATATCACATCGTTATCAAAACTCATTTGAAACTCTCGATATACCAATGTATGCAGATTCGATCGTGATATATGTGTTGAAGGGACCGTAGTGTACAATAATCATAACTTATTTGTTCTTGCAAACAATATCAATGATACCTAGGGGATCATGGAGCGATGCTAGTAGATGCACTTACCATGGACCGATATGTGCAACCAGATTTGAGTTCCGATTTCTTGATCAAGAGGTGATTAAAAAAATAAAGCTAGTTATGATAAGATCGAATAAGGAAAATGTTGTCATGAATCATATGAACATGTGTACCCATGGTCAGCTATATCTCTGAACCATTGAGAGTTACACAAGTATTGAATTAAATGTTACCGTAGTTTGATGGATGTCAACATATTTCTTATAAAGAAATTTATAAGTATATTTTATATTTAGAAGTTGTGATAGTTATCTTGATTATTAATTTTGTATGGATTGTGTAGCTATCTAATTTAGTGAATGAGTTCCAAAATAGGCAGTTGCCAAAAATGAAAAATGAAATATTTTTGTCTTTAAAATTTTCAATTTTCACTATAATAAACGAGTTTTGTATGCTCGTGAAATCAACCCTTTCAATCGTCGCTAAAAATTATAATGAATAAAAATTATAAAATGCTTAATTTTTAAACGTACGAAATCTAAACAAATGTCAATTAGTAGATTTTACTAAGTCAAATACTAAAAAAATATTCTAGATTAATGTAGAATTGATTCTAACTAATTAATTAAATAATAGTTATTTATTTTAATTATGTATTGTTAAAAGTTGAAAACATACTACATATAGTTAATTAATTATATCATGTGTTGTAAAAAAACTACAGGAGAGATTTGACAAGAGAGAAACTGCTGGAATTTATTAGTTTCAGAATTTGACAAACTGACCAGTAACCGATCAGAAGACCTTAACTGAATCTTTAACTGAACTAGTAAATCGTAACTGAATTGAAGGAGATTTAGAAATTTAATGGAACTATCAGAACTGGACTAAACCAACTAAAGTTCACAAAGGAATTAGTAAAGTCTCAAACTGATGAATCGAAGATTGACGAACTGTTACCGGGTCTAAAGAACTGAAAAAGTGATTTGCAAAACTAACTTAACCGAAAACTGAACTGGAATGTTCAAATTGAAAAGACATGATTAGTAAATGATGTAGTCCAGCTAAACTGATCAATTGACCAGTTTGACTCCTGATCAGCTTGCCAAGTCAACAGTTGCAATTTGAATCGCAGCAGACAAATTGACAGTCCATACCAAAGCAAAATAGTCTGATACATCGTACCTCGTCAGAAAAATTCATCTACATGGACTAGAAAAAGATTCAACAGATATTAATCATTAAATGCAATGAATGTTATTGTCGGAATCAAATACTATTTATAGCTGATGAATTCGGTAGAAGAAATGTGAACGAACAATCAACGAACAACTACATCAATAACAAATTAGTCAGTTGCGATTCATTTATCGAGTTTATTCAGTTTACAAATCCCAAAATTTAACTCTTATCTTATTGATTTATTCGTAGCGGGATACTCATTAAAACTATTCAGTTAACAACTGATAACTGATAAGAAAAACTAAGAGTTTCAGTTTGACATTGTTTTAGTGCAGCTGAAGTGGATTATTACAATTCTTTGTAATCAATCAAAATCTTTTTATAAATTCAAATTCTTGAGATAGAAGAGGTGACGTAGGAACAGTTGAAGTCTCTGAACATCTATAAAACTCTTTGTATCCATCATTTTATTCATTATTTTATTACGATATCTTAACCAAAATATTCAATCTAGCGTTCAGTTTCTTTCTGCACTAGTACTATTGCCGAAACCATGCCTACATAAATCCTTAAAATTCGAAACATGCATTTTGTGAAATCATCCCACAGCTGAATAAATGAACTACGGTTAAAATTATGAAAGGAGCACCCAACCTAAAGAACTTACCGTTTAAAAATATAAAACGTCAAGAAAATTAAAATCTGTCAAAACTCTCAACAAAATAAAATCATAAATCACTTAAAAAGCTATTTAAACGTGTTTCCATAAAATCATATTCTTGCGGAAGAATACAAGGTCCTCGGGTTAACATGCGTCAACAGCTTCGCTCGTTCAGTCATCATAACCTCCAGTCTCCTCATCAAAAATCTCACCTGCATCATTCATACCTAGTGAGTCTAAAGACTCAACACACCTGTAACGTTAAAGTAAGTACATATACATAGCAGGAAACAGTGAAAAGTATTGTAATAAAATACATTTCATGATCTTTAAAGCGTAAAAGTAAACATAATAAAACATACGTGTCAAAGCATGTCTCAACATATCATCATATACGTGTGCATCTCTTTTCATTGAATTCCGTTCATTAGTTGTGACTTTTGTATCATCGTATTAGACGATGAATCCATCTACGTATAACCGCGGTACCCAGCGGTTGGGAGATCAGCGACAGTGTTTCCCATCCTCTGAGCATTGGCGTTACATATCATCGTATTATTGTTAGGATCGGTTGGGTGTGATAAAGTGTTTAAAAGGGGGGGAGGAAATTGAATAAACACTTGACAATTTTCACAACTTTTTTTTATGGATGAATCAGCTTAGTGATAAACTGAATTAAGGAATCTTGTTTTCAATGTCAATCAGTTAACTTAATAAATGTGCGGAAATAACTGAAAGGCAGATATAATATAACTGATAAGAAAGAACACAAGATTTGTGGATGTTCGGAGATTTTAATAACTCCTACGTCACCCCTTCTATCTCGAAGATAAGATATTCGTTAAAAGACTTTGATTTATACAATGTTTTGTACAAACCTACTTAAGTTTGGACTTAACAATGCCAAAACTGAAACTCTTAGTATCATTACAATTTGTATCAGTACTTCGGGTTGAGCCGTCTGAACTGCTCGTAAATATCTGTCTGGGGTCTCGGCTCCTGCTGTGCCTGCTCCATCAATCTCGCAATACCCTCAAGGACTCGGGTAGCTACGTCTCCTGGCAGTGGTGGTAGTGGAAAGCCTCTATCGACTCCAGGATTATCATCCTGCCTGTCTATGCTAGGGACTCGTCTTGGAGGCATAGTATCTTAACACAGTACAAATTCTAAGCGTAACTCATCATGCAATTTAATCTAGTTTTCAAAATATTTAATCCTCAAATCATGTATACAGCTAAAAATATACTGTAAATCACTGCAGAACATATATCATATAAGCATGCATGGGATAACATTAAACTATTTAAAATATTTAAAACATGCAAACTTACAGAATTGAAGCTTGACTACTGAGTTTCTGAAGCTGGCGGTGGCACAACCCTTTACAGAACCCTTTCTCCGATACCAACTGTAACGTCTAGTGCTAAAATACTACTAGATATTTTTTTTAATAAGTTATTTTTGAAATTTGCTCAACCACATGCATTTAAAAAAAACAAAATATCATTCAACTACTAAATGAAAATACTGTAGCTAAATTATTTTAGTCGCGTCAATTTCCTAGACAATGGTTTTTAAAGTAACTCAAATGTAACATTCAAAATCCTGCTAAATCATCAACATAGTAAAATATGAAAATGTATAAAAAGTAATTTACTCTTAACTCATAAACATACAATGTGCGAAAAAATTATGGTCCTCGGCTTAACGTGCGCACATCCAGCTCCGCCCACTCAGTCTTCGGCGCCTACAGTCTCCACATCATCATGCTCACCTGCAACATTGACACCTAGTGACTCTAAAGACTCAACACACCTGAACCGTGATACCAAATGCATATACATAAATGCAACCGTGAAAAGTACAGTTATAAAAATACATTTCATGATCTTAAAAGTATGAACTTAAACATAACATGTCAAAGCATAAACATATCCATAATATATCTTAACATATCAACATATATGTGATCATCTTCTTTTATTGAATTCAGATAATTAGTTTTGATTTTTGTATCAGATCTAATTCGAAGGATCCATTTACGTATAACCGCGGCACTCAGCGGCGGGGACATCAGTGACAGTTTTACCCATCCACAGAGCATTGGTCTTGCATTTTTGTGTTCATGTTTGTATTAGTCACAACCAACTCCCCTCCTTCAAAAACATGTCATCATATTCATCACTTATAAAAATCATGTATATACGTAATTTTTCTTAGAACCAAGCATGCATCGTATTTTCAATATTTTCATAAAAATTCATATTCATAATAAGAATAAACATTTTAATCATGCAATTTTAGTTATCGGGGCGCTGCCAGGACAGCTAACTCAACCCAGGTGCAAAATGTTCATTTTGCCCTTGGAAACCCTAATTGACCATTTTACCCTTTGACCTCAAAATTTCGACCCGAAGCCAACCCAACTCCTTAAAACACCCCCAAAACATAATTACAATCATTTCCTAGATGTAAACCCGAGACCATTCGATAGCTTATACGATTCGTTTTATAACTTCGACCGGGATCTCGGTTTTAACCCGAATCAATCCGAAACTCAACCAAAATTTCCCAGCTTAAACAATGACTTGACCCTACATTACCAGCCCTTAACCCACTTCTTTTGGACCACCTAAGACCCTCTAAAATAACAGAACAGCAGCTGGAAAAATTCTTCCCTTGCAACCTACAAAACCCTAGCGCACCTAACCTTGAATCTTCGATCTAGACCACATTAGACCGAACCAGACCACCCTACGACCAAGACCAAGCCGTGAACCCTCTCCTGGACCGAACAACCAATGGCTACAGCCCCATGCACACGGACGTGCATGGTACTTCACCAACACCCACGCGAGTCCCAATCGAGCCACGCTTCCCGATCTACCCCTCGGCTCCCAACCAGCCACGCTTGGGCCTCCCCAGACCACGGCATGGACCCACCAAGGTTTGTGCCATGGCCTGGTTCAGCCCCACACGGCTGTGGCTTCCTCTTTACCCTTGCCCAATCGATCAAACAATCACCAACCCTCCTAGGATTCGGTCGGCTCCCCCATGGCTCGATCCAAACCCAACTCCAGCACCTATGTACCCTCGATCTAAATGTGCACAGCCCATACAAGCCTTAACCTAGCAGCCCCTTACATGTACAAAGGAAAATGTGAGCAACATGATCATATCCACGCATATTTTCGTGCAAAAAAAGGGTACAAAGCCCAACACAACATGATGGATCTAAGTTTTCTCATGTAAAAACATACAAACCGATATATAATGATGTGAATGATGAGAAAAACAAGGCATAGGATGTGCCTTTGCGTTTTTAAGCTCGAAACCTTTGGGACGGAAAGGAATTTTTTTGAAAGATCTTGAGGAAAATTCGAGAGGAGGAGCTGCTGAAAGTCATGAAAATCTGCTGGAAATGGAGAGGAGGGGCGGCCGAATTGTTGGAGGTAGGTTTAGGGTTTGGGAGGGTAGGGTTAATACATAAAATAGATGCATAATGGGCTCTAATTAAATTTAATGAGGATAAGTAGGAGTCTAGGCCCAAAAAATTTTAATATAGGCCGATTAAGTCTAAAACACTCCCGTATAATAACTCGTATAGGTACATTTTTTAAAATATTTCTTGAACCCTCAAAAAATTCTCCGACTTGCTAAAATTTGTGTATTGGTTTAAAATATGATCCGACAAGTAAAAATACCCTACAAAGCTCATTTTCGAAAATCACTCTTAAATTACACTATACATTAAATAATTAAAAATAATTATTTAATAAAAATATTTTTCTTTAATTATCTTCGGTCTCCGTTCCTCGTTCGAGCGCGAAAAACTATTAAAAGCACTGATACATGAAACTTTAACAACCATGAAACGAAACATTTATCCATGCAATAATCATGCATTTATTGCAGCCAAAATAATTAAACACATATTTTAAAAAACTCTATATTTCATGCAGTCAGGTTACGTAGTTCGAATTTTCTAGATCTTACATTTAAAGGCCCGAAAATTATTATTTTTGAAAACAAATTTTTGTAAAATTTTATTTTTCCGTTAAATAGGTAGTATTGGGCCTAATTTACCTAAGATTAGTAGGCCCAGTTACTCCTAAACAAATAGCCAAAACCCTAACTCATTAAACACCAAAATTTCAAAATCTATAAAATAGAAACCTACACTACAACAAAAAAGGTATTACGGAGCGCGTAAATTCTCTTTCCGCGGCGCACATTGCACGCTGCGAAGTTGCAAGCTGTTGAAAGTTCAAGATTATCCGCGGCGTACATGTGCACGCTGTTAATACTATTATCAGCGGCGTGCATATGTACGCCGTTAATACAACTATCCGGAGCGTGCAATGTACGCCGTTAAATACATAAAACATCTAAATATTAGCGACTGTTTTGTAATCGGCGACGGTTAAAAACCGAAGACGTCGTCGCTAAATTAGCGACGGTTTATAATTCGTCGCTAGATTGGCGACGGTCTTTAAATTTAGCAACGGTTACAAAACCTTCGCTACATTTTGCGACATTTCAAAAACTGTCGCTACATTTCGCGACAGTTCAAAAACCGTCGCTAAATTTTGCATAAAAATAAAAAAAATTCATTTTTAAAATTTAATAATTTTTAAAAAAATCTACAATACAACTATGATAAGAATACTAATGATCTTAACTAACACTTAAAAATTAACCAAAAATTGAAACAAAAAAAGTACCTAAATCGAAATTAAAATCGTATAAGGGAGAAAAAATTTAGGTGTTGTGAAGTGGTGTGGAGGAAAGTGGAACGAAAATCGGATTTTTATAGACAATTTGTGACTATTAGCAATGGTTGTATTATAACACCATCATTGATTTTACATCGGCGACGGTTATTGTACACCGTCGCTAAATAACAAACCGTCGCAACCTTTAAATTAGCGACGGTGTGACCAAAACCGTCGCTAATTTAAAAATTCGCACCCATTTTCTGCAGCGTACTAATAATATGCATGACGTGAATAATACTATTGACGGCGTGCGATTAATGTCTAAACACGATTTTTTTTATAAAACCGTCGTTGATTTACGGCTATTAGCGACAGTTAAATAAAAATCGTCGCTAAAAGCGACGGTGTATTATTAAATCGTTGTCGATTTTAAATCGGCGACGGTTTATGGTAAACTCTCGCGAAATATAGCGACGGTATGTTAAGTCGTCGCAACCTTTAAATTAGCGACGGTTTGACAAAAACCATCGTTAATTTAAAAATTCACACCCATTTTCCGCAGCGTGCTAATAATATGCATGCTGTGAATAATACTATTGACGACGTGCGATTAATGTACGTCGTTAATGTCTAAACATGATTTTTTAAAAATGATTTTCTTTTAACAGCGCACATAAACATGCATGCTGTTAATAATACTATTAACTGCATGCCTTTATTGTGCGCTGCAAAAATTGCATAGGTTATTAACAGCTCACAGATAACTGCACGCTGTTGTTTTTATAATTTATTAACAGCACACATAAATTCATGTTGCGGATATTACTATCCGCAGCGTGCTTTTAATGCACGCCGTTATTTCAGTTAAGTGCAACAATATTAACAGCGCACATATGGGTGCACGCCGTTAAAAGTACTATTCGCAGCGTGCTTTTAATGTATGCTGTTGATGACGTGCTGCGGAAAATCATTTTTCTTGTAGTTCTAGGATTTTTGAGCCCCATAAAAGCCGTGAAACACACACACAACACACACAAAATTTAAAAATTTCAAGAGCAAAAATCAAGGAGTTTCGTCGCTCTTCGTCCTACTTCGCAACCCACGCCGACGATCGTATATTCGAGTGTTCTAAACGCAAAGGTGATAAGTGAAAGATTTGCACTTAATTTATATTAGAATCCATTCTGAATTATGCTTGTTTCGAACAGAATTATGCGTTTTTTTTTTGTTGTCATTTCAGGAATGGAGAAAATAGTGGAAACGAAGCCAATTGGACCAAAAAACAGAGCGGTGCGCAAAAGCGGACCAATAATTTGCACAGCCGCGAGCACTCCATCGGACAGAGATGCGCGCGGCCGCGCAACTTCACGCGCAACCGCGCGCGCAGACATGCAAGATGATCGACAAAGAGGCGCGCGCGGTCGCGCCACTTCACGCGCAGCCGCGCGCGCATAGATACAAAACGAAGACCAGAGGCGTGCACGCGGCCGCGCATATTCACGTGCGCGCGCAGACAGAAGCAGATGAGCAGAAGCGCACGCGCAACCGCGCGAGATCACGCGCAACAGCGCGCGCCGCATTCCAGAAAGTTATAAATTACGCGATTCTTAGGTCAGAAAGGGAGAGCCGCCTTGGGAGAATAGAACACGCACGAACTGCCACCTTGGGAAATAAAAGACGTGAGAAACCAAAAGCACACACGAGACGAAGATCCGGGAAGCAAAGAACAATCACAAATACGAAGAACGACGGATCTGGGGACAGAGACGGCACTTCGGATTTTTTATCTTTTCCTTTGCTCCTTTATTTTATTGTGTAGTGATGTTTAAAACTATGAATATGTCTTGTCTTTGCTTGGATTCCGTGATGAACTAAATTTCCATTCTAGAGGTTGACGTAGCTTTGTCTGTACAATGATTTGACGTTGATATTTTGATGATTGGATTCCATTTTTGTTTAATTGTGTTCTCTACATTTATTTCACTGCAATTTACTGACCACAAATTGTATGTTGTCTGATTAATTCTACAACTCGGGAGAGGGACTAGGATTATAGATCATTAAAGTCACATCGTTGAATGTTTATATCGTTCGGAAGGCGTATAACTTCAGCAAGGCTTAGGTAAGGACATTGTTTACATTTACCAATTAAACTTAGATTTTTATTAGGAATAATTGAATCGAAGTTTGATTGATACAATTTATTCGTCACTTAGGAAAGGAGGAATAAAACACGTAAGTGTTCTTAGCCATTAAATAATAGGAATTCATGAAGTTAAACACAACCAGAAGAATTATCGTATAAACTTAGTGAAATCATTCCTCTAGATATTCTTTCTCATAGTTATTTCTCCAGTCGGTGATTCAATTAACTCATTGTTTTCAATTAATTCGTTCAAACAAACCAATCTGGTTATTGATATTTTCTAGATAAATTCTTGACTATTTTTAATTACAAACATTGATATATATTTTATTTACACTCCTCGTGGGATCGACACTTGCACTCAAAAATATATTTTACTATAACTTGACTTCGTGCACTTGCGAGCAAATCAAGAAAACACGCAACAAGTTTTTGACGCCGTTGCCGGGGAGTGTCAAAATTGAATTTATATCAATATTGTTACAAATTAGTCTAGATTTTAATTTAGAGCTTTATTTTATCTTATTTTATTTTATTTTTATAATTATTGTGTTGTTCATTTTTTTTGCTTGTCAGTGTATGCTAAGATAGCAAAACTCAGACTTGATGATTTTTGATCTGGAGATCGAAAGAAATGCGAGAAGATTAAGAAAAGAAAGAGGAGAAGATATCCAAGCAATGGCTGAACACAGAGAGAATGACAGACACATCCCGCCAGAGGCTATACCTATCAGAGATCACTTCCGACCAGTGATCAACAATCATTATTCTGGCATTGCTCGGGGGACCATAAATGCCAACAATTTCGAACTGAAGCCCGCCCTGATCAATATGGTTCAACAAAACCAGTTCGCTGGAACTGCTACTTCATATCCTCACGTTCACCTGAGAACCTTCTTGGAAATCACAGATACGGTAAAAATTAATAATGTTCCTGACGATATTATTAGATTGCGTTTTTTTCCATTTTCTCTCAGCGACCAAGAAAGAGGATGGCTCCAATCAGTGCCGTTAGGGAGCATCACGACATGGCAGGAGCTGGCGACGAAGTTCGTTTCTAAATATTTTCCCCCTGCAAAGTCTGCACAGTTAAAGATTGAGATCAGCACTTTTAGACAGACTGACTTCGAGCAGTTGTATGAAGCTTGGGAAAGGTATAAAGAGTTGTTGCGGAGGTGCCCGAATCATGGTTTTGAAGACTGGGTACAGATTGAGCTATTCTATAATGGGTTGAATGGTCAGACACGGACAACAGTGGATGCAGCGGCAGGTGGCACGATCTTTGCCAAGTCTCCTGCTCAAGCCTATGACTTGCTTGAGCAGATGACTATTAATAGCTACCAATGGCCGTCTGAGAGGTCAGGAGTACAGAGGACAGCTGGAGTTTATGCTGTGGATCCCATCACATCACTCACTGCGCAAGTATCAGCATTGACTACACAGATAGCAACCATGAATAAAGTGAGTACATCAAATACTGAGGAACCATCGTTTTTTGTTGAAGAATCGCAAATTCCTGAAGAAGTGCAATATATCAACAACTAGAACTTTGGAGGCTTTGGAGGATATCGAGGTAACCCTCTCCCTAACACTTACCATCCTGGTTTGAGAAACCACGAAAATTTCTCTTACGCAAATAATAAGAATGTATTGAATCCTCCACCGGGGTTTAATACATCAAATGGAGAAGGGAAGCCATCATTTGAAGACTTGGTTGGAACATTTGTTGTTGAATCTGGCAAAAGGATGTCTAGAACTGAGTCTAGACTGGACAACCTTCAGACACACATGGCGAATATTGGCGCTTCCTTGAAAATCCTTGAATCGCAAGTGAGGCAGATAACGAAGCGATTCACGTCTCAACCGTCAGGCACAGTACAAAAGACTGCAGACCCAAATTTGAGAGAAGTGAATGCCGTTTTTATACAGCACGAGGAGATTGATATGATAGAAGCAGAAGAGAAAAAAGTTGATCATAAATCCAGCTGGGTGGATAAGTCGACTCCAAGCAAAGGGAATCGAGATAAGAAAGGTAAGAGTTATGATTTTGATCAATGCATTGATATTTCTTTACTTCCCTATCCCCAAATATTTTTACAACGGAAGGCTGAGTTTCAAAAGAAGAAAGGTCTTGAAAATCTCAAGAACTTACACTCTAACATTCAGTCTGCAGAGCGGGTAGAGGTGGCATTTATTGGAGGAGATGATAAGGGGAGGTAAGGAAATCTTCCTCAGAAGCTGCAAGACCCCGGGGAATTTGTTGTACCATGTGAAATATGGGGTAAATTGGTGGAGAAAGCTATCTGTGACTCAGGAGCGAGCGTGAATATAATGCCAAGTTCTCTCTACGAGAAACTTGGATTGAGCAAGATGAAGCCCACAGGACTAAGCTTACAGATGACAGATAAATCGATCAGGACACCATTGGGTTTTGTGGAAGATGTTGAACTTCGGATCGATAAATTGAAGGTTCTAGCAGAGTTCGTGGTACTTGATATTGAGAACAGTCAGAACGTTCACGTCATTCTAGGACGACCATTATTGGCTGCTGTTGGAGCCATCATTGACGTGAAACGAGGAAAGTTGACCATGGAAGTTGAAGGTCAAATGGTGGCAATAAAGGCATCCAAGAAATCATACGACCCACCATGAACAAGAGTAGTGACAGTCGGACTGATGACGTTAAACCAAGCGCTGTGTGGGAGGCAACCCACAATGCATTCGTTTTGTTTATGTTATTTCATTTTAATCGTACATTTGTTAATTTTAATTTTCATTATTCGAATATTGATTCAATTTTTTTTTTTGCAGGTGTAAAAAAAAAGGACAGAAGATTGCGCGCGGCCGCGCGAAACCACGCGGAGTAGTGCGCTCAGAGTCAGTAGCCATCGAAGCAGAAGGGTGCGCGCGGCCGCGCCACATTTCGCGCAACCGCGCGTGCTCATCATCGAAGGAGACCAGAGGTATACGCGCAGCCGCGCCACTTTACGCGCGACCGCGCGCGCTCAATTATTGGCCGAAGACAGAATGGTGCGCGCAGCCGCGCCACTTCATGCGCCACCGCGCGCGCCGCGTTCAAGCCCCCTATTTATAACCTACCTCACGAATTTTTGATCAAACTCCTCCTTCTCACAAATCCACCGCCTCCATTCTCCTCTCCTCCAAAAATTCCTTATCACCCCTCAAATCATCCTTCTATCACTCCACCAACACCACCATCTCCGGCACCATCTTCATCTTCACTCATCTCCTTCATAACACAATCACAACTCATCCTCTCCAACCACCTACATACAGCCGCCGCCGCTCTTCCAGCCCAGCCGCCGCCTGCTACCGTCGAGTGTCATCTACGGTTAATCTTCTACACTCAAGGTTACTGTTTCTTCTATGTTGTTATTATTTGGGGATAATTTTTAGAATTAAAAGCAATTTTTGGTGGCATTGTGCTCTATCTTTGTTGATTAAAAGTGTGGATATTGTTGAAAAAGAAATTATGCCGCCTAGAAAGAGATCGAAGGATGTGGCTTCCTCTTCTCGTTCCTATGATGATCATAAATTTTGGAACGAGGAAGCATTCAGAGTTTACGAGAGCACCCTGTCTAAGTCAATTATTAAAGAAAGAGGGTTAGATCTGACCTACCCTACCCGTGAGATAATTCAGGAAGTTGAGCGAAGGGGTGGTTAGATATAGCCCAGTCACCGCCAGATGCAGTTATATCTATAGTCCGGGAATTTTATGCTAATCTGAGAATCAAACACGAGGACTATAGAGTTTTTGTGCGCGGGAAACTGGTTTCTTTTGATTCGGCAACCATCAATGCTATCTATAAGCTGCAGAGTTTTGAAAACGACGAGTATACTACTTTTGTTAATGGCACTGTAGATTATGATGTTATTATCAGGGAATTGTGCATCGAGGGTGCCGAGTGGCGTTTGAATCAAGGCTCCCCAGTCACTCTGAAGAAGTCTGAATTACTCCGTGACCCACGCAGTTGGGCTTCTTTCATCCTATCACGAATCATGCCCTCATCACATCAAACAGAAATTACAAAGGATAAAGTGGCGTTGATTTACGCCATAATGACCGGGAAGACCGTGGATCTTGGGAAGCTCATTAACAGTTTTATCATGCGCGCTGGTACGGGACTCATGACCGTCAGCCATTCTTGTCCACACACTATCACTGATTTATGTCTTCATGCCGGTGTGCAATGGGGCACAGATGAACAGGTTTTGAAAGCAAAGGGCCCGATCACAGTCTCTGTTGGAAACCGCTTGCGCTTTGAAAGCGAGTTGGAAAGACAAGCTGCTAGGGCAGCCTACAATCAGAGGGCCAGAGAATGCCATCCACCGCCGCCACCGTCGATCCTTTGAGTCAGACTGCGAGACAGGGTATTTAGGATGGAGCAAGACTTGGCAGAACATCGACACTGTAGAACCCGTAAATCAGTCTACATATAAGCCATACATAATTCTAGATTTTTAAAATTAAATTGACTTCATTGCATGATTATTTTAATGCATTTCTTTGAAGTTAATTATTTTATTATTTCATTGCAGTAGTTTGATTTTTCAGTTATTTCAGTGAGGCCGGATTGGAGTTGGAGTTTTGAGATAGAATTTAAGATTCGAGAAATATTTCCAGAAGTTAATTTAGCTAGCAAGTAAGTTCATTTAAGTTAGTAAGAAGGTTCGAGGATTTAATTTAAGTTGCTTGAGGTGAGTAGAAAATAAGCTCATTTAAATTACTTAATTAAGGGTTTTATTCACTAAATTATTTAAGGGATTAGTGAGGCTTTTAAGAGTTATTAATTTAGTAAATAAAAAACACTCCCCATTCATTTTTATTATGTATTTTCGCGCACCCCCCCCCCCCCCCCCCCCCAAGTTGCTAGACTATCCCTTGCCAACTCATCACCCTTTGACCCATTCTTGGTTGAATTAGCATAATGATCTTTTTAATTCTTGGTCCACCTTAATTAAGTAAATATTTAGCATTTTCCTAGTCTAATAAACTCAAGAATTCGGCCACCCTATTCTAGAAGCATCCAACAAAGATTTGATAGCAAACCACAATTCAAATTCAAATTTGAGGGAGACTTGGTCTTGATTTGGCCTTTTATTTTGCACCATTCTCCTCCACTCTTTTAACCACTTATTTCCCCTCCATACCACCGAAATTCAGAGTGTATTCAGAGGTAAAATCGTGAGTCTTAGCTAGAGAGAAAGGAAGAAAAAACCGAGAGCAAGAAAGAAAACAAAAGAAACGTTCCACTCCTCCGTGCCGCGTCGTCGTCGTTTCGTTCGTTTTCTTTCGAAACGAAACCAGGCATGTCTAGATTTCTTTCAAACCTCAATCAAGTCATATTATCAATTATTTTTCAGTACATGATCAGGTTTTATCATGCAAAACCGAAATACATCAAAGAATTTTCAGAAAAACATCCATGCAGATTTCGATTTTTCTTGTGCAGTTCACGGCTCCTTCTTGTTTTGTGGTTTCAGGTTATGGATCGACTCCAGGCTCCCAAGGCAACGTCTATGCATGTAATAGGATGCATTAGGACCCCACTTGTCCATTGGTTTAACCCCATACTAGCTGGAAAACAAGGAAAGGACAGCAACTCCACATGTGTCCATTTGTACCGTTCGAAAATTCAGTTTGGTTGTCCAAGGGAAAGGATCTGATCATGGCTGCCCTAGGGGCCTATAGCCATGGTTAGATCACTCCCCTAGCATGTCTAAGACGTGAATAAGTCACCCTTTTGGTTGCTTGGTCCATGGCTCATCGGTTTTTACATAAAACATCAAGAACAGCCCCCTCCCCTCTCGGCCCCTTCGGTTTTGACAGCACATGTACTTCGAGTTGGTTGGTTTGGTGTGGATCTTGGTTGGCCTATGGCCCTTAGCCACGGTTCATACCATGCCCCTAGATGTCTAGATCGTGTCATGGTCAATCAAATGGCCACTGGAACGACACGAGACAGCAATCAAAACAAAACACTACACACGCACGCATGAGGGCCCTCGGTAAGAGTTTTCGGTTGGTTGCTGAAAAGGTGAGGATTGTGGCTGGCTTAGGGCCCTTAGCCATGGTTCGAATCATTCCTTGGGACGTTGTGGAGAGGCTTTGGTCGGTGGTTCAAGCCCCAATGGCCAAAAGTCTCGCAAACGACGCGATGCAAGCAAGGTTGCAGCTGCTGGAAATTTACAGCAAGTTGCTGTGTCGGTTCGGAGGCTCGTTCGAGTTCTCGGTTAGCTTTTAGCCTATGGCCTTGGACTGGACAGTGCCCCTCTGAGTTGGGAAGGTCATGTTTTTGACCGTTCGTGATTCGGATTATTTTTGAGGTCGTACGAGAATTTACGGTGCGATGTGCCAAATTGACTCTCGAAAGAGCATTTCATGTTTTGGCCTCCATTTCACCTAGATTTCGACCCTCATCATTTTAGGAGCATCATTTCATTATTTTAAGCGTATTTTAATCATGACTATACGTCGGTTCGGTGTTGATTCAGGTTGGTTCGGAGTCATGATTAAATACGAAGTCATTAGGCGTCATAGTCGCATTTTTTTTAACTTAAATTGCATAGTTGGACAAGTATAAGCTATTGCATATTTTTCATGGCATATGTAGGTTGCAGCGAGCCTGGGAGCGATCCAATCCAGTTGGTAAAATATACAGGATATTTTCATTATTCCATTTAATTATATTACGTGCATGAAAATAGAAAATACTTATTTTTGAGATTTATGCGATATGGCTTGTGGTCAATTCACTATTATGGGAGCATTATTTTATACGGTCGTTAGTGACCGATCAGTTCAGTTTGGTACCACCCGGTCGCCAGTGACCGGCCAGCTCAGTTCAGTTTTATACTCCCGGTAGCCAGTTACCGATCAGTTCAGTTCAGTGCAGGGGCCACAGGCGTAGACCATAATCTCAACAGAAAATTTTTACCAGTTATTTCAGTACAGGGCTCCAAGGAGAAAACATTTTTACTATGATTTCAGTTCAGTTATGCACGTATTATAATTTCTTAGTACAAGTTATTTTCAGTATGCCTCATGACATGATATTTTATCCCATGCACATTTTACTTCAGTATTTACTCGTTACCTACAATATTTGCATGCTGAGTCTTTAGGCTCACTAGACTTGATTGTTGTAGGTACTTTATGCTCAAACATTTTTACCAGTTATTTGACATTCTTTGAAGTGTTATTTTTGGCAAACTTTATTTTCTTCCGCTGCTATATTTTTTAAAAAACATTGAACTTGATTCATCAGTTGATTTTATGGTTGAGGCACTCCATTTATTATAAAAGAAAAATTTTTAATTTTCCGCAAATTTTCAAGTAAGGATTTTCGGGCCTCGACAGTTGGTATCAAAGCGGTGGTTCTGTATAGGGTTACACTACTACTGACCACGAGAAGCTCACGAAGCCACGCCTTCGGTCTGTAAGTTTTACAGTTCAGCATTTTATTTATAGCATGAATTATTTTGACAGCATGCTTCCCTGAAATAATTTCTACCAGATTTTCAGCATTTCAGTGTTCATTTAAAATAAATTATGGAATTATGCATGTTAGTTACGTATGAGTTATGTTGGAACAGTATGCCCCCTAGACGTCAAGTAGGACGTCCGAGAGGTAGTGGCGAGCACCGTCGCGAGGACGATGACGATCAGAGACAAGAGAGGCACACACCTCCTCCTCCTCCTCCACCTCCACCACCGCTCCCACCTGACATGAGTGCCCAGATGCTAGCTGGGATGACACAGTTCTATGCACAGTTTGCGGGGAACAATGCGGTGGTGACTAGGCCGACAGGGCCAGAGGCTGTTTACGAGCGATTCATGAAGATGCGTCCAAAGGAGTTTTCTGGGACGTCTGACCCCATGATTGCCGAGGGATGGATCAAATCCCTCGAGGTTATCTTCGAGTTCATGGAGCTGGGAGACGCAGACCAAGTCCGTTGTGCCACCTATCTGTTCAGTGGAGATACCCGCTTATGGTGGGAAGGAGCGTCAGTAGCCCTGACCTTGGCTACACTGTCATGGACACGCTTCACGGAGGTTTTCTACTCCAAATATTTTTCCGAGGAAGTGCGCACCAGGTTGACCACTGAGTTCATGAGCCTGAGACAGGGAGACATGACGGTTACGGAGTTCATCCGTAAGTTCAAGAGGGGCTGTCATTTTGTGCCCCTGATCGCGAATGATGCCAAAGCCAAGTTGATGCATTTCCTGGTGGGTCTACGGCCGATCTTGCGCCGGGATGTTAGGGTGTCTGACCCTGCTACTTATGAGATTGCTGTCTCCAAAGCCCTAGCCGCAGAGCAGGATCTGCGGGATATCGAGAGGGATCGCCAGGGCAAGCGCCCAGTCCAGGTACCACACCGCCCTCCTCCACATCAGCATCAGCAGCAGAACAAGAGGCCTTTTCACGGACCGCCCAAAAACAGAGGCCAGCAGCAACAGCAGCAGCAGCGGGGACGCCCAGCCCCGAGGACTTATGAGCACCCAGTCTGCCCCAGGTGCTCACGCCGCCATCCTGGAACATGTATGTCTGGCTCAGGAAAGTGTTTTAAGTGTGGCAGTCCAGACCACATGTTGCTGCAGTGCCCTCAGAGGAATCTGCCTACCCAAGGCAGAGTTTTTGCTCTCCATGCCGCGGAAACCAACCCGGAGACTATGTTGTTGACAGGTACCTTTAAACTTTAAGTTATTATTTGAAATTCCGTGTTTTGGGAATAAGGATTAAGATTGAACTTAGAATTGTGATAGGATTGCATGCTCTACTCAGTAGTATTTTGGAGATTTAAGTTAGAAGAACTTTGACCATTGCATGTCTATAAGTTTAGTTCCTCTAGCTACTGGATTCAACTTAGAGCTCCGCTCTTTCAGGGAGAATTTTTATATCTGGTTCCGCTACCAAGGCCTTGATAGATTCAGGGGCCACTCACTCGTTTATTTCGGAGGTCTTTGCAAACTTTCTCAAGATCCAGACCATTGGGCTAGATACAGCCTTTTCAGTAGTGTTGCCGTCAGGCGAGGAGATGGCAGCTACCAATGTTATACGAGATATAGACCTTGAGCTGCACGGTAATTTTGTTTATGCGGATCTGATCGTGCTACCGATGCCAGAATTTGACATCATCCTGGGGATGGACTGGCTATTGAGGAACAGAGTGTTGATAGACTTCCAGCGGAGATCTGTTCTTGTCCGACCTCCTGGAATGGAGCAGTTCTTATTTGAGCCGGACAGGTACTTTCCTTTACCGCGCATTATTCCTTATGTTCAGACCAGGAAGCTCATGCATAGAGGGTGTCGGGCATTTCTAGCGACCTTTTTATCTGTCCCCGAGGAACCCAGCCAGTCAGCCTCAGATGTTCCGATTGTCAGAGATTTCTTAGACGTTTTTCCCGAAGACGTCTCTGGTATGCCACCCGAGAGAGAGGTGGAGTTTTCCATTGAGCTTATGCCAGGTACGGCCCCGATATCCAAAGCGCCGTACCGCCTAGCACCGACAGAGATGGCAGAGCTTAAGAAGCAGATACAAGAACTTCTGGACAAGGAGTTCATTCGCCCTAGCTTCTCACCTTGGGGCACGCCAGTCTTGTTTGTTAAGAAGAATGATGGCTCTATGAGACTTTGTATTGACTATCGGGAGTTGAACAGGGTTACAGTGAAGAATAAATACCCACTTCCGAGGATTGAGGATCTGTTTGACCAGTTGCAGGGAGCTTCGATTTTCTCCAAGATTGATCTGTGCTCTGGTTATCACCAGTTGAGGGTGAGAGATGCTGATGTTTCCAAGACTGCTTTTAGGACTCGTTATGGCCACTACGAGTTCCTTGTGATGCCGTTCGGACTGACGAATGCGCCAGCGATCTTCATGGATCTCATGAATCGCGTATTTTTCAGCCGTATCTTGACCAGTTTGTGATAGTGTTCATAGATGACATTCTCGTCTACTCCAAGATTCAGGAGGAGCACAGCAGACATCTGACCACAGTGTTGCAGACATTGCAGAAGCACAAATTATTCGCAAAGTTCAGTAAATGCGAATTCTGGTTAGAGAAGGTGGCGTTCTTATGCCACATCGTTTCTAGCAGTGGTATTGAGGTAGACCCAGCAAAAGTTGCAGCAGTAAGAGATTGGGTTGTGCCTCAGAATGCATCAGAGATCCGCAGTTTTCTTGGCTTAGCAGGATATTATCGGAAGTTCATTAAGGGGTTCTCTTCGATTGCAGTTCCACTCACAGCACTGATCAAGAAGAATGTGAAATTTGTTTGGAGCGAGGAGTGTCAGAAGAGCTTCGATACTTTGAAGCAAGCTCTTATCTCAGCACCAGTTTTGGCCGTGCCGTCAGAGTCCGGTGAGTTTGTTCTGTATACCGATGCTTCGAAGCTCGGTCTTGGCGCAGTATTGATGCAGCATGGGAAGGTGATAGTCTATGCTTCTAGACAGTTGAAGACTCATGAGAAGAACTACCCTACCCATGATCTAGAATTGGCGACCGTAGTTTTCGCCTTGAAGATTTGGAGGCACTATCTGTATGGAGAGAAATGCCAGATCTTTACCCACCATAAGAGCCTCAAGTATTTCTTTACGTAGAAGGAGCTGAACATGCGTCAGAGGCTTTGGTTGGAGCTTGTGAAAGACTACGATTGTGACATTAGCTACCACCCGGGTAAAGCTAATGTAGTTGCGGATGCTTTGAGCAGGAAAGTCGCAGTGATGGCTCATTTGACGATTCAGAAACCTCTTCAGACTGAGATGCAGAGGTTTGATCTTGAGACTTATCCTCGAGGTAGAGTTCCTCGTTTATCTACCTTGACTATTCAGTCTTCCCTTAAGGACCGTATTCGCAGTGGTCAGTCAGCAGATGAGCAATTGGCACAGTGGAAGAAGAGAGATGAAGCCAATGGCAGTGTCTTGTATTCAGTCAGTGATGGTATTGTGAGATACCAAGACAGGATATGGGTTCCTAGCAGTGATTCTATCCGAGCAAACATCTTGTCAGAGGCCCATATGTCCCCGTACTCCATTCACCCTGGGAGTACGAAGATGTACAAAGATCTGCAGCTATTGTATTGGTGGCCTGGTATGAAGAAGGACATCAGACGATTTGTGTCCGAGTGTCTGACCTGCCAGTTAGTGAAGGCCAAGCATCAGAGACCAGCAGGTTTGCTCAAGCCTCTACCTATTCCCGAGTGGAAGTGGGAGAATGTTACCATGGACTTTGTGACCAGATTGCCGAGGTCAGCCAGAGGATCGAATGCTATCTGGGTGATTGTAGATCGTCTTACCAAATCAGCGCACTTTCTGCCGATTAAGACGACTTTCACCATGGTTCAGTATGCAGAGCTGTATATCCGAGAGATAGTCCGACTCCATGGTATTCCAGTTTCTATCGTATCTGACAGAGATCTCAGATTTACTTCCTCGTTTTGGAAGAGTTTGCATTCGACTTTGGGTACGAAGTTGCTGTTTAGCACAGCTTTCCATCCGCAGACAGATGGGCAGTCAGAGCGAGTTATTCAGATCTTAGAGGATCTTCTCCGTGCTTGCGTCATTGATTTCTCAGGGAGTTGGGAGTCGAACTTGCCATTGGTTGAGTTCACCTATAACAACAGCTTCCAGTCTTCTATTGGTATGGCTCCGTATGAAGCACTGTATGGCCGCAAGTGCAGATCTCCTGTCCATTGGGATGAAGTAGGAGAGAGAGCAGAGTTGGGTCCAGAGATTGTTCAGCAGGCAGCAGATGTAGTAGTCAAGATCCGTGATAGGATGAGGACTGCTCAGAGTCGACAGAAGAGTTATGCCGATCAGCGGAGGAGAGATTTAGAGTTTGCAGTGGGCGATCATGTCTTTGTGAAAGTGGCACCTATGAAGGGTGTCATGAGATTTGGGAAGAAAGGGAAGCTCAGTCCGAGATTCATTGGACCCTTTGAGATCCTTGACAGAGTTGGGACGCTAGCTTATCGTGTTGCTCTTCCGCCGAATCTGGCTGGAGTACACAATGTGTTCCACGTCTCCATGCTGAGGAAGTATATGACAAATCCTTCGCATGTGCTGAATTTCGAGCCGTTGCAGCTTATTCCGAACTTGTCTTATGAGGAGAGACCGGTGCAGATCCTAGACCGTCAGGAGAAGAAGCTTCGGAACAAGTTGGTTAAGCGAGTCAAAGTCAAATGGCTCAATCATTCAGAGGAGGAAGCTACATGGGAGTCTGAGTCGGAGATGAGAGATCGTTACCCCGAGTTATTCGGTGAGTTCTAATTTCGAGGACAAAATTTCTTTTAAGGGGGGAGGATTGTAGAACCCGTAAATCAGTCTACGTATAAGCCATACATAATTCTAGATTTTTAAAATTAAATTGACTTCATTGCATGATTATTTTAATGCATTTTTTTGAAGTTAATTATTTTATTATTTCATTGCAGTAGTTTGATTTTTCAGTTATTTCAGTGAGGCCGGACTGGAGTTGGAGTTTTGAGATAGAATTTAAGATTCGAGAAATATTTCCAGAAGTTAATTTAGCTAGCAAGTAAGTTCATTTAAGTTAGTAAGAAGGTTTGAGGATTTAATTTAAGTTGCTTGAGGTGAGTAGAAAATAAGCTCATTTAAATTACTTAATTAAGGGTTTTATTCACTAAATTATTTAAGGGATTAGTGAGGCTTTTAAGAGTTATTAATTTAGTAAATAAACAACACTCCCCATTCATTTTTATTATGTATTTTCGCGCACCCCCCCCCCCCCCCAAGTTGCTAGACTATCCCTTGCCAACTCATCACCCTTTGACCCATTCTTGGTTGAATTAGCATAATGATCTTTTTAATTCTTGGTCCACCTTAATTAAGTAAATATTTAGCATTTTCCTCGTCTAATAAACTCAAGAATTCGGCCACCCTATTCTAGAAGCATCCAACAAAGATTTGATAGCAAACCACAATTCAAATTCAAATTTGAGGGAGACTTGGTCTTGATTTGGCCTTATATTTTGCACCATTCTCCTCCACTCTTTTAACCACTTATTTCCCCTCCATACCACCGAAATTCAGAGTGTATTCAGAGGTAAAATCGTGAGTCTTAGCTAGAGAGAAAGGAAGAAAAAACCGAGAGCAAGAAAGAAAACAAAAGAAACGTTCCACTCCTCCGTGCCGCGTCGTCGTCGTTTCGTTCGTTTTCTTTCGAAACGAAACCAGGCATGTCTATATTTCTTTCAAACCTCAATCAAGTCATATTATCAATTATTTTTCAGTACATGATCAGGTTTTATCATGCAAAACCGAAATACATCAAAGAATTTTCAGAAAAACATCCATGCAGATTTCGATTTTTCTTGTGCAGTTCACGGCTCCTTCTTGTTTTGTGGTTTCAGGTTATGGATCGACTCCAGGCTCCCAAGGCGACGTCTATGCATGTAAAAGGATGCATTAGGACCCCACTTGTCCATTGGTTTAACCCCATACTAGCTGGAAAACAAGGAAAGGACAGCAACTCCACATGTGTCCATTTGTACCGTTCAAAAATTCAGTTTGGTTGTCCTAAGGGAAAGGATCTGATCATGGCTGCCCTAGGGGCCTATAGCCATGGTTAGATCACTCCCCTAGCATGCCTAGCCACCACAGTACCCACCACCAGATCTATCACCGCCGTAGTCCATGGACGATGATGCTGAAGATGCTGCGAACGATGACTCGAGCCCCGAGTTCTGACACTCGTGCGCGAGGTATGTGTTGTCGTGTTCTTTATTTCTATACATTGAGAAAAATGCATACTTTAAGCTTGGGGGGTGAATTTGCTTGCTTGTTAAAATTATTATTATTATTATTTTTATTACTCAGTAGTTAAATTGATTTTTTGTTCTTCTTTAGCTATTTATTTATTTTTTGCATGATAGATTTGTTAGGAAGAGTCATGAATAAGTAAAATGTGTGACCGATGATGAAAATGGAATTGCGGTCCTGAAGTATATATTTGTTCATGATAACTTAAGAGTCACAATTATTTTGCACTGTCGTGTTTGTTGATACTATCGTTGCTTACAGACAAGTTGCATGCCTGTGATGCCAAATAGACAATGGAGATCTGATTCTTTGTAATTCTTGCATGACATTGATTGACACTTTTGCAAACATAGAAATGATCTAGGCAATTTTTTCACAATATCTTTGGGCCTATGTTCTTTGTTTACTGTCAATTGTAGCCCTTTGAACTTCGAGTTAATTGAGATGCTTAAAAATTCTTTTGTAACTACCTCGTATATCATTTTTTGTTGAACAAATGCATGTAATTAGTTTATATGAGTTGATTAATGGATTGACGGAAATCTAGAACTTTCTTGAACACTTTTCGAGGCGAAATGCGGATAATATGTCGCATAGGAATGATTTAGGTGATCTTTGGAGCCGTTTTGAGGCTTCGAGCCTACAAAATGAACATGAAATATCCCTAGTATCCCATTTTGAGCCTACTAAAAATCAAGTGGTGTATGTCAATGACATACAATTAGCCCCCACTTGTATCTATTCTACATCCCACAACGACTACCTAATGAAGTTTATACACTTATTGTCCCACCTAATTTTGAGAGAAATAATTTCATGGGTGTTGTAATGATTCAAATACTCCTTGAAAAGAAAAGAAAAAGTTAAATGTGCTAAAAAGAGTTGAAAAGAGACAAAAAGAAGAAAAACATTCAAAAAAAAATGTGTATCAAAAGTGGTGAAAAAGAAAATATATGGGAGATGAAGGATATGAATGGGAAGAAAACAATAAGTGGCTGGTGAATGAAATGAGGATGCGAATTATGAAAATTCAATTATTTCTCTCAAATTTTGATCTCCATACCTTTATTGTAGCCATGAGCCGTAGCCTAACGTTACAAGTCTACAAGACCTATTAACCTTGTCACATTTATCCAATATACTAGTGGAGAAAAGTTGTCCAAGTCAAGCCTATGGATACCTGAAAAACATTTTCAACACGTATAGACTTTAATCAATTGCATACAAGCATCTCATGGTGTGAGTTCATCTTTGGTATATTTTTGTTGAATATTTATTGAGCCAATTAATCACCGATAAAGTCATATGTGATCTATGAATGTGAATTTGTATTTTAATGAGTGTGAGCGGCACTGAACTGATGATTTCTTGAGTTTGTAAGACGAATGGGAATGACAACTCTATTTGAGCATTCGATTGGGTAAATGAACATTGACATATCACACACGCACGCGACTCTTGGGAAATCGTGAATGACATGAAATTAGATATGTCGGAGGCCAATATCACTTTTTGCATATCCATGACTCTTCCTAACAAATCTAGCATGCAAAAAATAAATAAAAAGCTAAAGAAGAACAAAAAATCAATTTAACTATTGCGTAATAAAAATAATAATAATTTTAACAAGCAAGCAAATTTACCCCCCCAAACTTGTGATCTATGAATGTGAATTTGTATTTTAATGAGTGTGAGTGGCACTGAGCTGATGATTTCTTGAGTTTGTAATACAAATGAGTATGACAACTCTATTTGAGCATTCGATTGGGTAAATGAACATTGACACATCACACACGCACGTGACTCTTGGGAAATCGTGAATTACATGAAATTAGATACGTCGGAGGCCAATATCACTTTTTGCATACCCATGACTATAGTCGTAGCGTTAATTTTTTCTTGATTATTTGCTTTTATTTTATTTTGCTCGGGACGAGCAATAGTTCAGGTTTGGGGGGTTTGATAAGTGCAAGATTTGCACTTAATTTATATTAGAATTCATTCTGAATTATGCTTGTTTCGAACAGAATTATGCTTTTTTGGTTTGTTTTTGTTGTCATTTCAGGAATGGAGATAATAGTGGAAACGAAGCCAATTGGACCAAGAAAACAGAGCGGTGCGCAAAAGCGGACCAATAAGTTGCATAGCCACGAGCACTCCATCGGACAGAGATGGGCGCAGCCGCGCAACTTCACGCGCAACTGCGCGCGCAGACATTCAAGATGATCGACAAAGTGGCGCGCGCGGTCGCGCCACTTAACGCGCAGCCGCGCGTGCATAGAAACAGCACGAAGACCAGAGGCGCCGCGCGGCCGTGCAACTTCACGCGCAACCGCGCGCACGCAGACACAAGCAGATGAGCAGAAGCGCACGCGCAACCACGCGAGATCACGCGCAACAGTGCGCACCGCATTCCAGAAAGTTATAAATTGCGCGATTCTTAGGTCAGAAAGGGAGAGCTGCCGTGGGAGAATAGAACACGCACGAACTGCCACCTTGGGAAAGAAAAGACGTGAGAAACCGAAAGCACACACGAGACGAAGATTCGGGAAGCGAAGAACAATCACAAATACGAAGAACGACGGATCTGGGGACAGAGACGGCACTTCGGATTAGTTATCTTTTCCTTCGCTCCTTTATTTTATTGTGTAGCGATGTTTAAAACTATGAATATGTCTTGTCTTCGCTTGGATTCCGTGATGAATTAAATTTCCATTCTAGAGGTTACGTAGCTTTGTCTATACGATGATTTGACGTTGATATTTTGATGATTGGATTCCGTTTTTGTTTAATTGTGTTCTCTACATTTATTTCACTGCAATTTACTGGCCATAAATTGTATTTTGTCTGATTAATTCTACAACTCGGGAGAGGGACTAGGATTATAGATCATTAGAGATACATCGTTGAATGTTTATATCGTTCGGAAGGCATATAACTTGAGCGAGGCTTAGGTAAGGACATTGTTTGCATTTATCAATTAAACTTAGACTTTTATTAGGAATAATTGAATCAAAGTTTGATTTATACAATTTATTCGTCACTTGGGAAAGGAGGAATAAAACACGTAAGTGTTCTTAGCCAGTAAATAATAGGAAATCATGAAGTTCAACACAACCAGAAGAATTATCGTAGAAACTTAGTGAAATCATTCCTCTAGATATTCTCTCTCATAGTTATTTCTCTAGTCGATGATTCAATTAATTCATTGTTTTCAATTAATTCGTTCAAACAAACCAATATGGTTATTGATATTTTCTAGATAAAGTCTTTACTATTTTTAATTACAAGCATTGATATATATTTTATTTACACTCCTCGTGGGATCGACAGTTGCACTCAAAAATACGTTTTACTATAACTTGACGTCATGCGCTTGCGAGCAAATCAAGAAAACGCGCAACAAAAGGCACGCTTCTAAACATTTTTGATGCACCATTCAAATCAAATTATGCTTGTTTTATGTACTTTTGCATAAAAAATATTTGAGCATAAATCGTTTTAACGATAGGATGAATATTTTCAACGTTTTTGATGATTTTACGCTTGTTTGAAACATTATATGAATTCTAAGGATACGCTACCATTATGAAGTATTTAAGGGACGGGAAAAATTTCCGGTTAGGGATGGTACGAAGCCTGGACAGTAGCACGAAGGGTTGTGCATGGAAGGGATCAAAAGAGTAGGGTTTTCTAGCATTGATGCATGGGGCAAGGGGCAAGGTGGCACGGCCATGAGGGAGATGCACCAGGGCTGGGTGCGTGGCTCAGGGACGTGGCTAGGAAGAGTTCTAGCATGGCTGGACTCTAGTGTGCATAAGGAAACGTGAGACACTAGGGTTCTCGGCTAGTGGAGGTGTGGGCGGCTGATGTTATTTGTGGGAGGCGTGCGGCTTGAGTGGGGCTGGATAGGCTTTCCCATCAAGGTCTAAAGGGTGTTCCATGGATGGCTAGGTGTGTGTGGAATCGGTGGTTGGAGATTAAAAGGAGTCCTAGCATGGCTAGACTCCAAATTATGCAAGGAGGGCCGCGACTAGTGATGGTGGCGTGCGCCTAGGTTTTTGCGTGGGCTGGGGGCTGGTGTACTGGTCTAGACTAGGTCAAGAGGAGTCCAAGAGGTACTGGTGAGGGTCTGATCCTAGGTGGCTCAGGAGCAACTCGATGGAATTGGGCGTGTGGCTTGATATATATGCTAGGGTTCGAATGGGCTAAGGAATAGGTAAGTGGCTTGAACGATGGTTCAAGGGGCCGACTCATGACTCATGAGGGTATTTTAGGGATCAAAAGTTTAAGTTTACAATTTGGAAAGAAAATATTAAGTTTTGAATTAATTTTGGATTAAAACGCTTTACGGTTTAGTAATTAAGGAAATAAATTGAAAGGCTCGAGTTTACATTAAATAAAAATATTAGAAGTCAAATTTAAGATTATATATTTATTTGGGATAGGCTCGAGTGAGTAAAAGGAAGAGAAAGTCAAAGTCGAGGATTTTGGGTCTAAGGATAAACGGTCATTTTACACCCATGTAATACAAAAAAGATTGGCAGTGTCCAATGAATCATAATACATGCTAAATGCTATTTTAAAACGTTTATGATGAAAATATGAGATTTTATGATTTATTATAAAACTGTACAATTTTTACTGTTAAAATACTATTTTACGAGTTTGGAAAGAACACAATATTTTATGATTAAAAAGGGGAAATAAAAATATTTTGAAGGATTTGAATTGACTGAGACAAATATGATATGATATGATATGTTTGGAAATATTATGAGGACGATGGCCCAGAGGGAGCCCGTTTATGGGAGAAGGCCCCAGAGAGAGCCCGACGATTGTATTATCATTTTACGGCGGTGCTTAGTGCCCGTCCGTCCCCATGCACAATGGTGAGCTAAGAGAGATCAGTCGACCACATGATACAGCTAGTCACTTTCAAGGATCAAACTTCTTCTGAAACGATATATGATGATAAAAAGCTTTACGATTAAATGATTTATGATTTATTTATGATTACAAGCTTATTTTAAATAAAGTAAGATTTTAATGCATGTTTATTATTTGTTATATATAGTTAGAACGTGATGAGTCATTACACTCATCAGGTTTGAATGGTTGCAGGTGATGATGATATTGAGGGAGGCGCTAACGCTTGAGTGGATCGAGTCCGGAAGTACACTCCCGATGGACATTTATTTTCCGCATTAGCTTGATAGTTGAAGTTTTGAAATAAAGATTTTGAGAATGATTTATTTAGAGATTTTTTATACTTAATTTGGAAGTTTAGTTTTGATCACGTTAATGATTGACGTAGGATTTTTTGCTAATTGAGGATTTAAGGATTTTTATGCATTTTAGATTTTAAATGTTAAACTAATATCTAGATTTTGGAAATGTTGGGTTTTGATATTGCAAGTCACGAAAAAAATTATTAGGATTTTAAAGATAAAACATAGTGGACTTTCATTAACTTATTCCATTTCAATTTCTAAAGTAGTTTAATGATCAGATGAAAGAGAATTAGCTTGTATATGCTTTCTAAGTTCGGTAAGACGAGCAGCAAGTTTAGATTGTTCACTTAATGTGTCAACTTCATTTTCATAGGTGAGTACCAGAGCATTAGACAAAGCAATAATGGGTTCTGGTTCTGTGGCTACTGGAACAATAGCAGTAGACAATATTTCCCTCATTTCTTGTTGATGTTCAGAAGAGAACATTTTAAGATTAAGAAGTGTAAATACTTGAACTTTTGAGAGGTGGTCAGCAGCAAAATCAACATTGGGATCGAAAATTGTTGTAGTGAGTGAGACAATAGGCGGAGCAACAACAGTTAATCAACAGCAGAGCAACAAGAGTGAATTCTGTAGCAACTTCTGAACAATATAATTAATTATTTATTCTACTATGGAGAAATACGTGAAAAAAACAATTGAAGAAGAGTGCTGAATAGTAGCAATTTGGATTGGAGTTGAAGAGTGTGCAGGAATACTAAAGACTTCATCCCTAGAAGAGATACTAGTCCTTTCCTCTACTGGCTTAACATTGAAGGGTTATGGAATTCAAACAACATCTTCACTTAAATCATTCTCAATTATTGTGATTTCCATTTCTAAAGTCTTGAGATCAGAAGAAAGATGATTAATCACTGCTTGATCATGAAAGACAGTGGGCACTTGGAGTTTTTGAGTTATTTTTCAAATGTGAGTCAGCTCTTTGAGTAAATGTTCTCGAAATTTTATTTGGCAATATTAATCAATTAACTAAAATTAGTGCGAAAATAAACTGAGAGATAGATTAGAATATTTTGGCTTGGGTACTGTAAAAACTGAAGGTTTGAAAGATAGTTACGAAATTGTAAATAAAAAAAATGAACACAATGATTTTTATAGATGTTCGGAAACTTCAAATGCTTCTACGTCACATTTCTATCTCAAAGATATGTTTTACTAAAATACTTTGATTAATACAACAAGATATAATAACTCACTTCAATTTGGTCTTAAACACTGTCAAATTGAAACTTTTAGCTTCTCTTAAACTTATCAGTTAATAACTGACTAAGTAATTTAAATACACTAGCAGAACTGATCTCAAAAGATCAAATATATTAGTGTAGTGTGCTAATTGAATTGCTCAAATAGTAGTCTGATTTCTACGAATAAATCAATGAAGCGTGAGCTTGAATTTGCTATTGCAAACTGGATGTAATCTTTAACATGAATCGCAACTAATTTGATAACTGAGTGTTCTTGAGTAGTTATGTAAGTGATATTCTCGTGAAAATCATGACTCTCTCAAATTTAACTCATTAGCTATTTATAGGTTTCGATTCCCATAGTAACATTAAATGCATTGAAGAATAGTATCTGTTGAATCATCTTTTTGTCCATGTAGACATTCCTATGAAAATAGTACGAGGTATCAGACTGTTTCGCGTCGACTAATTTGCTCAGATACTGAATTTCAGTTTGTCGACTGGAATTCAAACTGCAACTGATGACATTGCCAACTGATTAGGAGTCAAACTGGTTGATTGATCAGTTAAGCTGATCTATATTTGGTAATCAGTTTTAATTGATGTCCTATCAGTTTGAAAGATCTGTTAGCTTCAATTTGAGTATTTCAGTTTTGATATACTAGTTCTACGAATATCACGTTCAGTTATGATCTTTAGTTCTGGTATCGATCAGTTTGTCAATCTCTGAATCTTTTCTATCTATCAGTTTTGAGACTTATTAATGGTTTTGAAAATTTAGATTATTAATTTCTGTTCTACTTAATCCATTTCAGTTTGATAAATTTTCTTCAGTTTTATGATCAATTTTGTGCTTTCGATTATGTCACTTTTCAGTTCTGATCTTCAGTTCGGTTACTAGTTAGTTTGTAAAACTCCGAAACTTATAATTTCCCATCATGAGGGTTGTTCGGTGCATCATCATATGATCACATATTTATATGAATGAACATGTCAGTTTCTTTGCTAATGAAACATGACGTTTATATCGCATATGCTAGTCTCAAGCTCAAGCGACTATTATCCTTATTTTATGCGACTGATTCGACTAGGAACATGTTTAGAATATATGGTATACTTCCTAATGAGTTTCATGATTTTACGTTGAGAGACAGACCTCATGTTACATGTTGTATATTCAAGGACTTTATCTATGAAGTTTGCTTGAGTATACAGATAAAGTATAATGTCATAATTGATTAAAATCGTAAAACATTATTAAAATAAATATTGTTTTATATCAAAGTAGATAAAAACTTAAGCCACAAGTTGGTTCGCTGGGTACCTATCCTAACATTTGATTTATAAAATTTTCTTATATGAAAAATTTTCATTTTGGTTATTTATATTTGTTTTTTATGCTTTTTTGTCAAATTTTAATTTATGTTTTATATCTTTCAACAGTGGAAAATTATAATATTTTTTGGAGTGTTGATATAATACTACACAAACTAATATCAACCGACGTCATATAGCGTGGAGTCAACGTCATACTGAAAAATGAATTAAATTGGAAAAAAGAGAAAATATTAAAATTTGATATTACAAAATCAAAAAATATATATAAGATGACTAAACTTTCGATTTTTCTAGGGTCAAACATCATAATCAGTTTATTTAGCGCCTTTCTAATAACAAAGACGCCAACAGAAAATGAGTAGCGAAGATCTTGAAGCTGCAAACAGTGGTTTTGGTTCCTACGTACTCAAGCTCCTCGCCCTGCTCCACCTCAACTCCACCGAAAACTCCACAAGCTCTGCCGCCGCCGTCCAGAATCCTTTTTCCTCAGCTGCACGCTCCAAGAAGAGAAGATCGTACTCCTCACCTTACTTCCGAAGATCCGTCTCCAAAAGAGCCGATCTCCATAGCTCCGCCGACATAAACCGCCCTCTTTCTCTCACTCCGCCATCGCCACCACCTCTTCAGGATCCATCCATTGCTGAAACATTAACCAACGTTTCCGATTCTTCAAAACCACAGTTCTTGAAATCGCCGTCACCGGAGAATTCCAAGAACAGCGACATCTCATTGTTTACCCCTTTGCCGCCGCTTCCGCGGCCTCTCCGCCACTCACTATCTGGCCCTATTTCTTCTGAAACTCATCAGCAGGCGGCAGCCCAAGCTGTGCCGCCTCCCCAGCGCCTTTCAACATCTGACTCCATTACACCAGAACGTTATCAGGCGGCCGCCGCCGCTAATACTCCGCTACAGTCTCCTACTGCCACAAGAACACTTTCAATATTCCCCAGTTCTGATCAAGATTCCAAGCTAACTGTAAAGATTTCATCTTTCCTCACAAAATTTCACGCATTCGTTTTTTTTGTCCTGTAATATTTTTCGGAGTGAGTATTTTTAGTAAATTAAAAATATTTAAGGATGAGTTTCTAAAAGATTTTCTTAAAATTAATCAAATTAATTTTCCGGGTAGAATTTTTTAGTATATAATTATTTTATCGATTATAGTTCGTTATTATACTTGCTCCCCTAAGGATCTTTTTAGATTTTACAAATTTTCACACCACGATACCAAAATATTACTATTATTCTTTTGGCACGTATAATATTTTATAGATAGTATAGATATTTCAATGAGCTCAAAGGGAAAAAATTATTAAAGTTAATTTTAGAAAAAATTTATTTTATATTACAATTCTCATTATTAATTCTAGCTTTCATTATAAATATTCAGTCCCTCAATTCTATATTTGGTACAGGACGAATATGGAAAGGAGTCAGTGTGGATTGAGCAGATAGGTGGGGGAGGAGGTTTAATCATTCACTTCAAATGTCCCTGTGGAGAAGACTATGAAATCCTTCTATCCGGCAACGCTTGTTATTACAAATTAATGTAATAATAATCCTAGCCCGACTCCGGTCGAGCCATCGATGACCTTGATCAACTTGTTCCGACATATATAAAATCGAACCTAAAAAGTATTATTTGCTCTGCATGATACGGTCAGAAAACTTGAAAGATTTTATTCACACCAGAGATTTTCGCAATAGTAGCAAATGCAGTTTGTGTGAGAATTGTGGTTGTTCGGCTTGTGCAAAATAGAGAGATCAAGCCAGGGGATATGTGGAGAAAGAAAACCAAATGTATATCTCGGGGATGAAATTATTATTTTTTTAAAAAAATTATAATATTTTTTCTTTTTTATAAAAAAATTATTTCACTGAGAGCATTAGGCGCCACAATAGATTCATCGTGTTCCAAAGATAACCAGATTAGCATTTCAAGAAGAGACAACGTAGATGGTAACATTGTTTTATTATATATGTATATAAAATTTGAAAGAAAATTGGTTCATATAAAAAAAAAAAGAAAAAACGTGTAGGAAATGACGACGGTGATTGCCTACAACTTTTGACAAAAGATGTGTACGTCGCCTCAACTTCATAAAATTGAGGCACGCTTGCGCCTCTTCCTTTGACAATAAGGCTCCCGCAATAACTCATCGATGGTATTAGATGCCTTTAAATAGCAGCGATTGAGGTTCTTAAGCACACACCTCATAAGAAAGATAGATCATCTATAGAGAGTGTTGAGTGCTTAGAAGACATCAATCGGAAGAAAAGAAAATAAATTAAAAAATTTCAATGACTGGAAGTAACACTCGATTTATTTATGCATATTATTCATCGTGTTTATACATAAAAACATGATTTTTGAGGAAAATTCTGATCAAATTATGTTGTATTCATTGGTATTTAGGAATACAAAGGGTCGGGAAGGGAGACTAAAGTCACTTCACCAGTTAAAATTGGCTATGATATATGTACGTACACACATTTAAAGTTGGATGTTTTACATAAATTATTATTATCAAAAACTAGAAATTGTTTTGATTGTTTTTGTTTTTTGTATTGGTGAGAGTTTTTTTTTTAATTTAACGCAGAAATGTATGGGTGAGATTATTATTTAAAAAAATTATAAATTATATTGATTGCTTTTGGCGTTTTGTATTGGTGAGAATATAAAATGTATTTTTACTTTCATGAAATTTGATCACACCAATTAGTTTTTAAGAGGTCGTGTGACTTGATATAAATTAAAATCTCGTGTGCATGTATTATGTGTTTGTATAAATATTGGTAAAAACTTGTGTGAGACGGATTCACGGGTCGTATTTTGTGAGACGGATACCTTATTTGGGTTATCCATGAAAAAATATTATTTTTTATGATAAGAGTATTACTTTTTTGTGAATATCGATAGGATTGACCCGTTTCACAAATAAAAATTCGTAAAACCATCTCACAAGAGACTTGCTCATAAATATTTATTTTAGTAACAATGGATTTTGTGGGACTATTTATGTTTTGTAAAGTTTGGATTAATATTTTATTACTTTTAGTGGGTTAATATTGTTTTTGGGTAAATTAGAAAAACGTTGATTACTTACAAGAGGTTGTATTTATAGATTATATTAGACATAAACTTTTGTCAATGTGACTGAGATAAAATAGGAAAGTACGTAAACTTTTAAAAGGATAGATTATCTTTCAAAATTTAAGAAGGAAGACGCGGCGAGAGTATTGTCAATTATAAAATAAATATTTTAAATAAGATGGTATTAAGAATATTATAAAATGATAATTTTATAAAGAATCATCCTTAAAACTTAATATAAGTATAAATATTTATTAGTAAAAAATGAATGCCAGAGAAATTACATACAGGGGTCAGCATCTAGTCTGCAGAGGGAATGTGGCCTCACAAATTTTCGCACCTGCTCCAAAATTCATTAGGATTACAAACCTCGAAACAACATAGCAACTCAAAACACATACAAAAACATGATACAAGTTTTCTTTGTATAAGGCAGACAGTACAATATATTGTGGTCATACAGTCATCTCTTCACTACAATACTGTTACCGAACACTTTAGCAAGCTATAAGATATTGTGGTAATGCAAGATCATATTTCTAATCCAAAATCTGCCCAACTTCTGGAAACTTGTAGGAAAATAAGCTTCTCGAAATACATTATTTTGGCTCACCGGGAAAAGAATCAACGTAATGTCACTCATAGTTTACAAACCGCATCCTCCATCTTCCTGTCAAAAAAAGGGAGGAAAGAGCAACAGACCTGTGCTGCTGAAAACGTTTATGAATTTAAAGACTAAAACGCTTGCTCATAGTTGGTCTTGATGGCCCTCCAGGGAAGAGCTTCATGATCCATCCCAACACTCTTTCTACCACCTATCCACAAGACAAGAATATATATGAAGGGAACGATTATCAATCTCTAAAAACTTAAATTGAAAGGACTGACTAAAATTTCGGTCTCAGATTGGCTAAGTTTTGAGATACAAGAATACAGAACTATTGATGGGACAATGAGAATTACAATACAAGGCTTATATATTACAAACATAAACTAAAATGCTTAAATATTATGTACGAATATGAACCCATACACAATGGTAGCCATTTGAGACAGAACAATAGTATCCAACTGGGTGATTCTCATGTCATTAAAGGAGTATTATATGTCAAGGAAGCATGAAACGATAAATGGAGTGTCTGTGACCCAGCATGGACCAAGCAAAAGCAAATTAAAGTCCTAATATAACGGAACGAGGAGCTATTTTTAGTCATCCGCATTTAGAGATTCTTACAGGTGACATGAGAGAAGTAAATGTTAACTTTCACTAAATACCTACAAATATGGAAATACTATACCCTTATGCCACTGTTCTTTAACCTAGTCGAAAGATTCAAATAGTTGGTTGAGGTGTTAAAGAGCCTCAATTTTTAGTTTACCAAGGGCCATAACTTTTTCTGATAGAGGCAGCAAAAGGGATGTTGTCACTTACTCGATTTTCTAATCTAAAAGAGGGTGGGGGTCAATACCATCACCAAACCCTACTTTTACCTGCTGCTTAGAACCCTGGCAGCATACGTATATGACCCTTTTGTGCTCACTAAATGAAGTATTTTACAATCAATAAAATAATTGTGTTCGTGTACATTGTGTCAACCATGTACCATCAATTCCGCAGAAGGAAAATAAATGCTGAAAGATCATCTTCTTAAAAATGCATTTTCTATGAAGGTGTAACCACTTGATATAACACATGACCAACTTTAGATGCTTTAAATACAAGCTAAGCAAAAAGGAAAAAAAAAAAATCAATTACCTCATCTCCTTCATCAGCATATGCAATGTTATCACGTACAATACGGGTATCTGGCCGTCTTGGTGGGACATTATTGTTAGTCTTACTTTGAGTGGTCAAGAGCTCCAATCTCTGAGTTTGAGCTTCAAGTTTTCGGGTCAACTCCTTGTTCAGTTCCTTTAAACAGATAAGTAGCATAAATTTCAGCTGAAATAAGGTATTGTAAAAGATAAAAAGTAAGTGTACACAAGCACCACGTTTATCAAATTAACTTCATGTTTCAACTATAACATTGTTGACTGACTAAATTTAAAAATCGGTCAAGAAAATAAAAGAAAACATTTCTCATGTATTCAATTACAAGAACCAAAACACGATAAACTTTTCGAGCAATCTGGAAAAACGAAAAGGAGAAAAAAGAGAAATGGTGATACAAAAAACCACACGTTTCCTTTCAATGCATCTCCCATGGAACGGCTCCAGGCGACCAAAACCTTTAACAAACTCAAATTATTTGCCAGTGTCCCGATTCCTTGTCATTACTTTTTTCAACACCACGAAATCTCCATATATTGTATTTACCAAAACTAGTCAGAGAGTGTGCTTCTAGTTCTTAATAAAAAATTTGATAAACTGCATGATTCATACTAAGCACTTATATAAAGAATTTTTCTCAAGGCCTTAAGCAATGAATCGAGTGAAGTCGCACAAAACTACAATCAATATTTAGGTTACACCCTTGTGAAATCACCAAATTATTCTCTTACTCCATATATACATAAACTCCAAAGTCATTGTGCAACAGATAACCAACAAGAAGTACCATGAGTGTAGAGCTTTGGGATGATTCCGCAGACAAAGCACGAGTGAGATGATCTTTCTCCATTGCTAACTGCAGTAAATGAGCTTCCCATTATTTTTTTGGTTCTTGAAAAGGTAGGGGCAGTAAATTCGATACACTAGTGAAAGGAGAGAAAAGTAGAAGCAAAAAAGGAATCAATTCAAAAATTCCAAGGAACGGTATCTCTTTTTAAAAAAACTGGAACAGTATCTACCTCAGCAATTAATGTGTTGATGTTTTGAATCATTCTCATGTGATCAGACGGAACAGTTAAATATAGACTTTCAAGGCTTGGAAGTCTGTTTTCGAGCAGCAACTGAGAACTGTATCTATCCCCAGGAAGTGATGCAGTAACTAGATTTTCTGAATTGGAAGCTTCCATGGTGATATCTGCATCAGCATAACCAGTATTGACCTTAAAGACATAAAAAAACCCATGATAATGTAGGATGAAACAAGAAAACAGGAGAGTTCTCATAAGAAAATAAAGTCCATTCTGCCAACCTACCCCAAAAAAACTAGCATGGTTTCCACAAAGAAGCCAGCCGCTGAAAGTAAGACATCAAAATGGGCCCGTTGGGTCAACCCAACCCGCCATGATAAAAAGACCGGGTTGAGATAAGGTTTTAGCAACCCATTTAGAAATGGGTCAAAATTGGTTAGACTGTTTGGGTTATGTGTTATGGCAGGTTGGGTCGGGTTAACCCGCCATTTTATTAAATTAAAAAAAAATTATAAATATATTCATCGTTCATATCAAAGTATGTCCAATAAATTTTAATTCCACCATCTTTTTAATTTTTAAAACACAGGCCCATTACCAATTTAATTTTTAAACAACTATTTTTTTCTGTTTTCAATTTTCATCTCTATCACAATCACCGCTTGCGCTGATTTTTTAAACCTTCAAATTTTTTTCCAAACTTTGAAGAACATGACAATCTATTTTTTTATTTTTGTGGGCTATGCTTCAATAAGATTACACGAGAAGGATCAAATATTCTGGAGATCATTCATAAAGGGAAAAGGCAGAAGGAGAAGATTAACAAAATGACATTGATTGATGGATTTTGAAGAATTTTATATTATTTATTTAGTTTTTTAGACTTTGTTAAACTTTATGCACTATTTTGATTTTTGACAAGTTTAATGCCTCTTAATTTCTAATGCTAATTATATTAATTGCTGAACTATTTGGATAAAAACAATGGATAATATATGTATTATAAAATATGTATTTGTTGGTCTTTTTTTGTCTATGTTTTTTTTAAAAAAAATTAGGTTGAGGTTTTTCCAACCCGTCAATTGGCGGCGCAGCACGCACCGTTCCATTTGATGGTTGGTTTTTGACATCTCTAGCTGAAAGTGCTAAGAAAAAAAAGCAATACCTAATAACTCCATACCAAGATCCTCTGTGGAAGTTGAGACATCTTTTTTAGTGGATGGCGTCTTTTTTGTGTAATAGGATTTCTCACTTGAAGAAGCTTTTAGTAATCTGGACTGTAAAATCTTTTTCTCTGCGCAAGAGGAAGAAATAAATCTAAGGAAGAAACTACCAGTTACCATTACAGCATACATAACAAGATGCTCGAAGGCAGTGGAAAGTGAACCGAAGATCAGTAACTTAGACAAATGTCTTTTGAATGGGATTAAATTACACTCGAACTCAGCAACAAATTTCCTAAAAATCATATTTCCTGAGCAACCAGACCCGTAAAGTGAGTTTATCTCTCATTTTTCTCTTTCAAAAATTCCAGGAAAATGACGAGGACACAAAATAACTGAGTGCAAAATAATAATACACGCAGCATTACTGGGCTCCAATGCAATTGAACACAATAAAAAGAAGCTCTTCAATAGCATCGGCACCAATAAAAACTAATAAACTTGCAAACCAATTATTCACTAGAAAGGACAATGTAAAAATACTTCAGATAAAAAATTTCAAAAACAAAAGGTTGCATTTCAAATACTTAGGAGATCAGGGTAAATTTTCCAAAATCGTAATAATACAGCAAGTTACAATTTTGTATTGGGTTTTCCAAGACCACGTGAAATGAAACACTAAAACAACCAACACCAAACCCACTCCCAGAAAATAATCCATTTTAATATATTATTCAATCAAAGTAAATTGAAAATTTTAAATTATAATATATTAAATTAAAAATCATTACAAAAGCCGAAATTTAAAAATCGTTATTTGACAACACTCACCCTAAATCGATATTTGACAACACTCACCCTACAATATCTTATACAGTATGACATCTACAGGGAAAAAAAGACACTCCATCTGAAATAAAATCAGACATATACCAAATTTTCAGTCAATTCTCCTAAATACATTTTCCGAAAGCACTGGAAATAAAACCCTACAAAGCCACAATTTTTTCAACTAATATAAAGGAAATAAGTAGTACCTAGAGATCTAAATATTAACCAAACAAAAGATTAAGTATGTTAGATACTTTCTGAATTTTTCTAGATAGTTTCCATTCTCTTTACTTGCAATTTATAGACAACATTCCTCTGTATAAAGCCAACTCAGCAGGCGCAGCAGAATAAGTACTCTACCTTCTTGTAAAGCATTAATGGTTGAATGCAGATCCTGACATTCCTTCTCAAGACTAGACATTTTCTTCCTATGGATTTCAGAAAGGGACAGGAATTAAAAACCATAAAACAACTTAACACAAGCATATGGGCCATTAAACTTGGGTAATAATTGGGAGAAAAATCATTAGCGATCAAAGAAATGGCAATACCTATCAGAAGAAATTGCAGCTTGGTAGTTTTCTAACTGCCTCTGCAATTTCAACTCATTAGACCTCAACCGCAATGCCTGTATTACAGGAATGAACACAGGACAAGTAAATAGAAATAACCAAGGATAGTTGAACACATGAGCATGATGGAGTTAGGGATTTTAGATGAGCCAATATTCTATGTTTCTCTGAATAATATATTTTTACTCAAATGCAATAATATAGACAACTCTTAGCCAGATAATCTAAAGGTTTAGTTCACAGTAGCATGCAACAAGGAGAGTACTACATGCTGGTGCGCCCTAAGCAAAGTTCAACTGGAAGACTTCAATCATCAACCACCCAACAGATGGCAGCCGAAAGAAAGATGAGAAGTAGCAATGATTTCATCCACAAAATTTCAGCCAGTAAATGCAGATAATGAAGAATGACTCTATTGATAGTTAGAGCTAGTGAGCGGTTGAGCATTCGTTATTACTCTAATGGTTTAAGTCCATCACAAACAAGACATGAAACCACATCATGAAAATTAATGGAACTCATAGTCTAATCCCTGATGCATGCTTCGCTATGAGATTTGTCCTCCACAAACTCGTACTCCATGCATTTAACCTAACATAACTCAGGTTGATCATAATAACAAAGGAGATATATACTTTGACTTTGAATCACCTTCTCTTCCAATCCAATAACCTCAGAAGCTAACAGCTTTGCACGTTCATCAGCTGCATTACATTCCAGCTGGGCATTAGCATATTCAAGTTTTACAGCTTCAAGTTCCACCTAAAGATATTGGCACAGAAATGGGTCAAGTAGGCACAGACAAGAGTATAGAATGGGGAGTTTCCCCCAGTGAATTAAGAGAAGAATATTAAATTAAAATACAATGTTTTCAAAGAATTATATTGATTTTCAACTAGAAAAGAAAAGCGAGATGTCAAAAGCTTCCGGAATGCATAAATCCAAATTCACCCCTGTATTAAACGGAAAAGATTCTTCACTACCTTAATTTGGTAAAAGAAAAGATATCGGCAACCAAAAGGCGTGTCCTCGGACAGAATTTATTGACAAGACTAATTCAACAAAGTTTATCATGTGATGGGGGTAACAAATGAAGTTTCAAAACTTAAATATGATATGGATGCAATGAGAGATAGACGTGGAAATAAAAAAAAAAACAGAATGACAAAATATAAAAATATACTGATCGCAGCTAGAAAAGTTTATCAACACTAACCAGTTGCAGTTTTATTTCACCGTGCAACTTTTCCAAGTCAGCCTTCAGCTGGTGGACAAGGCTTCCCTAAAAAAACCAGAAAACAAGGGAATAAAATAAACCCTTCGTTCCACCAGAAGAAAGAAGATTTGATTCGGAATATCAGAAAAAATATAATAAAAAATATGAATAGCAAGTTAAAAGGGATAATGACACAAGCCAATCATGTCAGAAATATGCTTCATTTACCAGATGCAAAAGAAACCATTTTTCCCTAACCAGTTACCAAATTCACATTTACTATTTAATATTATAACTCTCCAAACACCCGAAACAACAATAAGCATTGCAAATAATTGTTGTTTCGGATCCACAACAGCAGGGAAAGTTAAGAATTTTGGAAATTTGTATTATTATTATTATATTCATGGTATTCTCGATAAAGGTTAAAGCCTTTATTAGTTGGGACAACTATATCAGTGTTGTTTCAGATCCACAATAATATGCAAAGCCTTTATGATATTATTACAGTCATGATATTCTTGATAAATGAATCTCAAATCTTAGCATTATTTAGAACATCAAATTTAAGTCCAGCTACTTCAAAATGACAAATCTTTCAGACTAGAACAATACGAGTACCTTTGACAAAATTATTGATTCCCACATGTTTTGTATGGACATGTTGGATAAGATTATAGACTATTATTTGTTGTTCATTAGCAATCAACATACAGCTTCATATAGGACCTCCTCAAGGAATTTTCAAGTCCTTTAATAAGTCTCTCTAACTTTATGTGTTTCACAGACTCACGTCAGTTAATGCCTTTCAAGTACAAACCCTACGAGAGTACCCCATACATTATTCACCGTGAATTTAATAATAAATTTAGCTTATTTGCCGTCTATGCAGCTCGGTCATGAAAATTGGCCACTCTTTCACCACAGACAGGCACTTCATGCTACCTGGTCGTGTTACTCTTAGATATTATAAATCTGAGTGTTCATGCTACACACCCATACGGCATGGATTGCCATCGGAGGTCGCACAGTATGTGACTAAAAAAAGAAGTGATCCAAAGGCACGAGGCGAATGAGAAACTGAAAATAAGGGTCTTGATAGCGAAAGACAGGTAACTTAGGTGAGTAATAACTCCAAGCTCAATAGACTCTGTAACAATTACCTTCTGACTTTTGGTTAGATTAATTAAATGTTGGGATTATTTTTTACTCTAAATGACATTCATAAGCCACACATCATGTACGAAGATGAAACATAATATTCTCATAACAAAAATACATAGTATCTATAAGATTCGTCCAGATAATTAGTAAGCTCTTTATAATATCCCGAAAATCAAATAAGAAATTTGATCAAGTTATCATCAAATTACAATCCAAACGGATTTAAGATGTGTTATATTTACAACTGTACGATAACTTCCACATTAATGCCACTTCACATCATACAACCTCATATGGGGCAAAGAAGTATTACACTATTACTCAGTATTGCATTTTTCTCATCTAGGTTAGGACAGGATTTTGGAGTGTATAGTGATGGTTCATCAAATTACAACGTACTTTTTATTTTAAAAATAATAGTCTTTGTGAAGGGAGTTATGTTGACATATCAGTGAAAACATTTCCATACCCTTTAACTAGATAAAGGTGTCCGTAAAATCAAAAAAACTTAAGAACTTGGAATTTTGGAGGACACAAAAAAAATTGATGCAGGCAAATAAGATATGAGAGAGTAAATCAAACGATTGAATCAATATCACTTAGAAAACGTAGAATAACCAGAATAAGGGCCACCAGTAATGCATAATTCTACTCTTCCTACCCATGTTCTAATAATCATATACTATCATATAAAACAGTAATTACACATGCAAGGCCAACTAGAAGATAAATGCACTACATAAATTAACATGGAAAATCCAAACCTGCTGATTATAGCTATCAGTCAAAGCAGAATTTTCAGAAGCTAGAGACTCTGCTAACGCACGCGAAGCTTCAAGACCACGTTGCAACGAGAATTTTTCTTGCGTTAGATCTTCAATATGCTGCGAGGAAAAAAATCATATGAATGAAAAATAATAATCAATGTATTTTCACTTACACAAAGCCTTGGAAGCACTTCCCTGTCAAAAGGATCTCCCCAAGACATCGAAAGATTTTTATTATTCCCAGTAAATCAATGTAGCACACTATTTTGCACCACAAATAAATTACAAAATGCATTTCACTCAAAATATAGTCTCTTGCAAGGTAATAACCTGCTACTGTTATTAACCTTAAAAATTCCGCTAGTCATTGCATACTATTGTTTACGTACATTTAATATAATGGATTTAAAGATGCAAATAAACATGCATAAAAATTTTCTGGTGTAATATTAAGAAGGTGCTATCCTGCAATAACGTGTTAAGGATGTTACATCGAGAATCCATTAATGTTCTTTCCAATTTTGCATCTTATCATGTGATAAGCATATTGCATCTTAAAGTGTGAATGGGATCTTTCATATGCTGACTCTTACGCTATGACAAGTAACACCCTAAAAATTGTTAGGTGCTTAGAATTTAATTCTACTAGTATTATTTTCAATAACTCGTCTAAATAATAATAATATTTAATTATATGAAATGAATTTTATCATCCTACAAGTAAAATTTAATAAATTTATATCGGACAGCATAAACATAAATATACTTCTAAAATTACTTAAATAAAAACAATATATATATTAAATAAAACTTAAAGATTAAAATATTAAGTCTTCTTTGTTTTAATATACATATGAAATTATAGTCTTGGCACTTGGTTTTCAAGCCAAAGCCAAGTGTCTATGTATCAACACTACCCCCCCCCCCCCACTCCACTACCTTGCTATAAATAGGTCCCGTTACAAGCATTTCATTAGATAAGTTAATCAAATTTCTTGGGTCCAGAGAGAAAAATAATGGATTGGAGATGAAGCACAAAAATGGGGGAAATAGGAGAAAAGAAGAGAAAAATATCAATTCCTGTCCAAAATCTCAAAAATTTTACGCAACTCTTTCTTACCCAAAAACCATCATGTTCTGGAGGTGTAACAAGATTACGATCCAAATCTTTCCAGAAAATTCGAGTTCGTGAAGAAGAGTTTTTGAAAAGTTTCCAGAAAACTAGTTTTAAGGTAGCTAGTTAGTAGTTACAACTTGTTTTTCTCATTTTCTTAAACGAGTTTTATTTCAATCATAACATAAAAGTTGTTCAAAATGTTTCCTAGTTTACAAATGTGTTGGCCGATCATCCTCGCAGTCGCCGAAAAATCTATTTTTGTACGGACGAAGCAATCCAAATGATCATTATTATTTTTTGAACTCTAGGTAAAATCCATCATGAATTTTAAAATGTTTACAATACAAAAGTTGTAGATCAGGATGTGGTGAACCCACTGTAAAAAATTTCATCGGCGCGTGGCTGCTCTACCGGCGCGTGACCACAAGAGCAGCCACGCCCACCGCCGACGCGCCGTCTTGATTCGGCAGGCTTCCGATGAAAGAACAATTTTGCACTATTTTTAGGCAATTCTGGACATCTTCATGATTTTACGACTTGTACATAGTTGTCAATAGTGAGCGTAGCGCTCGCTATTTCACTTAACCACGCGAAGCGAAGCTCCGTGGCTACAAGGCGCTACGCGCATTGGACTTCGAAGTATGGCGTTTGAGGCAATACCGTAAAGCAAAGCTACAAAACGTTTTTTTAAAAGTAACACATGTTTTGTAGGCCTATTTTGCACAATTTTTAGGCCAATTCTATTTCAATTCTACATCGCCAACAGGAACATCTACTACACTGAATCTTGTAGATGAAAAGGATGACTTCGACTATGATAAAGAAAGTGAAGAACAGAATGATGCCGAGCGTTATGCAATTTCAAATGAAGAAGATGGTCTCGATCTTGATGAAGGAGATAAAGATGAATTTTAGATTATGTTTTTCTAGTTTTAGAATTGCGGCTTTATATGCTTTGAACATATAAATTTGTCATTTAAGCATGAACTATTGATGTTACTATGTGCTATATATTATATATTTATATGTTTGTGACACTTTACTTTCAAATAGCTCTCGTTACGCTATTCGCTATAGCCACGGACAACCTTTACGCTACGAGGCACTACGCACGATTCACAACTATGGATACGTATTTTAATGTTATGAATTTTTAGAGTTTAAAACAAAAACTACCCGGTACAAATTTTGTACAAAAATGATTTTTAAAGGTTTCATCACCCTCCACCAATCTTAACATTGTAAAATTGCGCAAATGATAATTATAGGAAATTATATTGGCTTGGATTCATCAACTGAGGTGAGGTTTCTACTGTGAGTTCAGTACCTTTTTCTTTCAATTATGGTCTTTTGGCATTCGGCCTGGAATTTACATATAAACTACCGATTTATTCATATATATTACATGATATTGTGCATTTACATTTTATTGATCATATTGTTATGCATACATGAATTTCTGGAATGGATTATTGGTTCGTGGCTGATTACCGATCGGCTATTGACTGAATGATTGAATAAATGGACCCTGGACAACAGTCTATTGTACCGGGTTGCTAGTCCACTGGATAACACGGCTTCAGCCCGGAAAGTAAGTCTAATGAACGGGTTAAACACTGGTATATGGTTCATCTGAACACCGTAACATCGGTCCGAAAATTTGAGTTCAACTAGGCTCGTAAATGATTGATTGTACAGTTCTTTGTTGAGTACGTTGGGAAAAGTGTTACACCAAATGTTGGTGGAGCCACCTCTTTAGAACACGATATTCATTTCAGAGTCCTAAACAGTCACTGTATTTCACTTATATTTTCGTAACGATACGTTGCTAACTGATATATGTAATCTCATTTTTTTTTTGATAGGAAACATTACTTATATTATAAAATATCCATGTAAATAAAAGTGTTACAGAAGTAGCGGATGAGTAATCCGCGACATTAATTTATACTAGAAACAATCTTCAAGACAGTACAAACTTCCAGTCCCTAACAATATCTGAAATGGAGAAGTGATTAAACTCCTTTAGCTTTGTTGTCCAAGTCGCAACCCTGAATTTATCAAAAACCAGAATCTGTTATCTTTTACCCCTGCTGGAAATCCGGGCTCAATAATGAACATGTTTCGTGCCCTTCTCGGAAAGATCCATTGAAAACTCAACTCTTGCATCACCTTTATCCATATTCCTCGCGCAAAAGAACAATGTACTAGCAAGTGATCCTGGTTTTCCCCATGGTTTTGGCATAAAGTGCACTATTGCGGACATAAAGCACAGCTTGGCCATCTTCTTTGCACTGAGTCTGACGTAAGTAGTTTGCCCAAGGCCACAATCCACGAGAAAATTTGAACCTTTTGCGGGACAGAAACTTTCCAGATATGATCATAACATGAGAAAAGTGGAAAAGTGGTAATGGGAAAGAAAGAGTCGTAAAAAGAACGGACGGAAAACGAACCCAAAGAATCACCCAACCAGACCCTGAAATCATCTGATGACAACTCTAACCTGACTGAATCTAAGAATCCTAATAGGTTAGCAAAATCCCCCAACTCAATCTCATTTAGATGTGTCTTCTCAAAACCACATCCCATCGAAATGTCTAGCTGACACCTATATCTACAACATCCAAAAAAAAACCTACGAATCGGTTTATCAGTGTCGGTGCATATCCTAAACAACGATGGGAAATGATCTTTGAGCGAAGGCCCCCCTCCCCCCCAAACATCCTCCCAGAACCGAATTAAATTGCCCTTTCTTAAAACCATCCTAGTCAACAGATGAAATGTCGGGTAAGAAAGAGAAATAAATTTCCACGGGCTTCTAAACGTCGCGTGTCTGGCCAACCCCAAGTCCCACCCATTATCTTGAAAATCATAAATGCTCGTTATAGCTTTTTTCCACAACGTCTCCCTTTCCATTGTACTTCTCCACCACCATTTCCCTAGCAAAGCTCTATTCTTTAAACATATATTCCCCAAACCCAGCCCTCCCTCTAGTCCTTGGGCTTACAAACCTGCTCCCATCCCACAACATGACAATGCGTGTCCCCGTCCGCTCCATCCCAAAGAAAATCCGTCATCAATTTTTCAATCTTTTTGGCCACTTGCTTGGGGACTATAAACAAAGACATGAAATACGATGGTAATGCGCTCAACACTGATTTAATCAAAGTAAGTCGACCCCCCCTCGATAGGAACGCCTTTTTCCAACTTGATAGTTTTTTTGCCATTTTCGATACGACCGGTCCCAAAATTCAAAAGTCGTAGGCCTACCCTCCAATGGAACCCAAAGATACTTAATTGGTCAATCATCTTTTTTGCATCCAATTGCTTGCATCAAACCAACCACTTCTTCTTCCCCACAATTAATCCCCAACACCACACTTTTTTCAATATTTATCTTCAAACCCGATTTCAGCCCGAATAACTTGATTATTTGCACTAAAGCCATCACATGCCTTTCAGATTGCACAAAGAACAACATGTCATCCGCAAATTGGATATGCGAAATTTCTATGTTTCCCTTTCCCACTACAAATCCTCTTATTTCGTTCAATTCCTTTGCTTTGTCAACCAACCTTCCCAAGACATCAACGACTTGGTTAAAAAGAAAATGGGACAAAGGATCCCCTTGTCGAATGCCTCTCTCCCCTTTAAATTTTCCCCTCGGCTTGCCGTTGATAAAAATTGAGAATGAAACATTAGACACACACACCCTTATCCACCTCCTCCATCTCTCTCCAAAACCTTTCTTTTGTAGCACGTAATCAAGAAATCTCCAATCGACGTTATCATAGGCTTTTTCCAAATCAACTTTAATTACCCAACCCTTCTTCTTCTTCCTACGGTACTCTTCAACCACTTCATTGGCCACAAGGCAACAGTCAAGAATCTTGATAAAAGCACACTGGTTTTCCGCAATTGTACCGCTCGATACTTTCTTCATTCTATTTTTCAAAACTTTGGCTAATATCTTGTACAAGCTCGTTGTAAAGCTAATTGGCCTAAAGTCATTGACCCTGATAGCATCTTGTTTCTTCGGAATGAGACAAATATACGTTTCATTTGTAATGCCATTAACCACTCCGCCTTCAAAAAATTCAGCAAACACCTTCATCAAATCCCCCTAAACCGTGTCCCAACTCTTTTGGAAAAAGGCCAAAGTGAACCCATCCGGCCCAGGAGCTTTGCATCCATCACTTTCAAATACCGCTTTTTTGACCTCTTCCTCCGAAAAATGAATCTCCGACTCCCCCGCTTCAAGCGCATCCAAAGGGCACCATTCCAAACCATCAAAACCTCCCCCATCCCCCTCCGACTTTCTATACAATTTTTTAAAGTAATTGACAATGTTTTCTTCAATCTGTGTTTACCATTATTTCAAGACCTTTCGGATAATGAATAATAAAAGATAAAAGGTCAGCATTAGTTTGACACAAAAACTAAGGATTACGTTATCAACTCGTTATAATTATATAAGCTCAGTTTATTTCCTCTTGTCCCCAAAAACTTAACACCTATTTTCTTTCTACTTATTGCAAATTCCAGTTACAGGATTTCAAGACTCCGAATAGAAAGAGAATAATGGAATTGAAATATTAACTTAGCAAGACAATGAAATTATGCTTGTCTTTCATTCGAGATCGTACTGATAGTATTTGCGTTATTTTTTGTAAAGTCAAGGATTATATACATTTTTGCAACTTAAGTATAAAATGAGGATGATATTACAAGTCGCTCAGGGCCCACATGAGATGTCATGATTTCTCGTTGAAAATGCATGTCTAGTGAGTTAATGCAGAAGTAGGGAAAGTGTTTCAGTCAAGTATCATACAGATATAGATCACATCTAGAGGCAATTGTATGGCATCCTACAACCCATATTATAGGTCATATTTATTGGATCAATAACTACATGATATCACTAACAGTTGTGGAATGTATGGATCTGCTTTAGATGGAAAGTATGCTCATCAAATTCTAAATTTGGAGAGCCGCTAACTAGCGAAAATCAACATACAGCAAGCTTCTGTGGTCAGTTTGCTGAAGAAAAAGAATGTTTATTGGCTCATATTCCCTCCCATTACAAGAATGAATCAAATTATTGTTCAGCATTCACCAAATTATCATCTATATCACTCTTTTTAGCGTTTCTAAGTAACAACAGAACTATGTCACATTCAGCGTCTTCAAACAGTAAAATTCAGAACATCCACTATAGATAGAGCAAGTCATAATAAACTGCCAGATTATCGTCATGGCATTTGGTAATATTCCAAGAGAACTGTTGAGGATACGAAAAATCAACAGCGTTAAATTTCGAACAGAAAAATTGCAATTTTCCAAAACTCTATGATGAGGCAAACGAATCACCAACAGGAGCTAAACAAAGCACATGTAACCAAAATACAAGTGAATCAAGAAATATAACTTTCATAATAGATTTCACAACTACTGGAAACAGAAAAAAATACAGTCAAAGAACCTGTTCCAAAGTAGAAAAGTCTTCATTCGGATTCTTCAAAAAGAAGTCATTTTTGCTTTCCACAAAATGATTGGGAGATTCGACCGCATTACCAGAATCAATTAATGAGGTAGCAGATTTCTGAAAAACCTTCGAACTGGAAAAATCAGATTTTGGTTCACCGAAGTGGGGATGGGGTGATGACGGACCTTTTGAGATGTGAATAGAATCAAGAAATGATGGTCGGGATCTCTTGCCAGCTACAGATGGAGGCGGTAGTGCATTATTGGATGATCTTCGAGCATCAGAATCAAATTCATCATTTCTATGGTCGCGTATCCATGAAGATGAATGGTCCATGCTGCCTGTATGAATAACAGAGCCTCTAATTCTGTTTTCCCCGGTATCAGGAAACACAGAGAGCCTTTGTCCAATACTTGTGGCAGAATGAACAGATTCTGTAACCCAATAGGAAGGCCCAAGCATAGAACATAACAAAATCATATGAAATTTCTAAAATAAATCAGGGTATATGAAGAGAGATACTAAAAGAGTAACATATTTCATTCAATTAAATATTACCTTGGTGTGGAGAAAATGTTGATGTGTTACCCTGATAGTCCCTAGTACCCAAACTGTCTTCCAACAGTGTGCTGACAGAATTCTCAGATGAAAACCTTTTAGCAAAAAGGGTAGATGAGCTTGAGTTCCCAAGCAAAAGATCCTTCCCAAGGTCATCACTGATGTTTAACGGGTAACCATCTAAACCATGGTCATTAAAGTGACTTGAGGCTTCCTGCACGAATGATACAGAATGAGCCATAAATCTATCATTCCCGATCCTAGAAGTAGTTGGAGATGATGATCCATCCTTTTCATCTCTATCCAATGATTTATATCCCGAACTTCTAGGTTCCAAGGAGCTCAAAGAAGCAGAAGCATTCTTGTACTGTTCATCATGACAGAATGAATGTTCTAGATCGGATGAATATACACCAGTCTTATTCACAAGGGAACTGCTAGCAATCTTGTTGCCTGAAGAACCAAATTCATTTTGCAAAGCAATACCAGTTTCATTTGTCTCATTATTCTCAACAACACCTGAAGCTTTCAAAGCACCTACAGAAAATGTGTCATATGTAAGCACACCATCATTATCCATATATACCCGCTCAGATTCAGATGGTTGCTTCTCATGTGAGACATCATCGGAAGGATCAAGAAGACTAGTAGATATAGCTTTTTTAGCCTTCTCCAAGGCCTTCTTTCGGCGAAACTCCTCTAGCTGCAGATTAAGTAATGAATTTAAACCAACTTATTACTAATAAAAACACAGAATAACCAGATAATTAAAAGGGAAGCACCTCAGCTACTGGAAAACAAACTTAACATAGTGTCAACTAAGAAACCTGACAAATCAATAATTAGATGGTGAAAAATATTAAAACTGGTCAGATACAGAACACGAATAAAACAGCTTCCTCTGAAATTTGAAGTTCAATAAAATTCACATTCTCGAATTAAACCAAACTAGCATGGAGCATAGAAGTTAGATTAAGAAATACAACTTCAACAACAACAAAATAAGAAAGAATTCAAATACTAATCAGCAGATACTCCAATCTTCTCTATGCGCACAGGCAAATATATAAAGAATTACATTCACTTGTTATCAAATATCCAATGAATCATGATCCAAATGAACAAAAAAATCCCCCATTTAGGTGGGTATATATAAACAAAACTAAACAGAATCTCAAGCAAAAACCAATTAAATTAAAGAATTGAAATTGAGAACCGAACAATAAAAAGACCTTTCTCTTTCCAGCTGCCAATTGCTCTTGCTTTTTCAAAACTTGCGGCGAAGCCATGCAAAAATCTACACCGCAACTTTCGAACCTCAAAGACATCCCATTGCAGAAACCCCCATTTCCCCGGCAATAATTAGATCAGTGCACAAATTTTCGATTGACATAACAATTAAATGCGGTTGGAAAATAGCGGTTTCACCATAAACAATCAAACAAATTCGTAAGATTGAACGAAATTTAGGACATGTTTCGATCTGATTGGGAGTAATTGGACTCCCTACGTTTTCAATTTACTTGCGTTCTAGCAAAATCTTCCTCCTTTCCCCTCGAGCGTGAGAAATTCACATTACGTCAGGATTTGGAAAATTACGTATTTATATTCTCTTTCAATATTATTTTTTAATTAATGGACAATACTGCCCTTTTTATACAATTTTAAATTTTATTTTGACTAATAAAAGAATATATCTAGATTCCATAAAAAAACATATAAACGGTTAAATCAGATTACGTACAATTTTTATGAAGTTTTGAATTTAAATATAGCAAAAACTTGTGTGATACGATCTCAAGGATCGTATTTTGTGAGATAAATCTTTTATTTGGATTATCCATGAAAAGTATTATATTTTATGCTAAGAATATTACTTTTTATTGTGAATATCGGTAGGGTTGACCCGTCTCACAGATAAAGATTCGTGAGACCGTCTCACAAAAGACATAATCTTTAAATTTACACATATTTATGGCAAACTAATTGTAAAATAGAATCTATATATAAATTAATAATAAAATTAAATTTATCATATCATATTTAACCTACTTTTATCGTCCATTCACAGTTTCAAATAAGATTAATCTGGATCTCTATGTGGAGAATATACTCTATACTAGCGATTTGTGTGTGTGGTTCTGAACGCTTACATAATTTAATTAAAAATTTAAAATGTTTAATATTTCATATACTTTATGCTCACTTTCTCATGACCTAATATATTTATCTTGTTATTTTACGTAGAAATTCATGAACAAAAAAAAAACTTACTAAACATTTAAATCAATGACATTTTTCTGCAAATGAACCTGATAGGCAAGCCAAACCTAGGAACATGAATGATGGAGTGAAAGGATAGAAATAGAATTTTGGCTTGGCTGGAAGCAACCACCATGTACTCAACTTATGGTAGGTTGGGAGAGGGAGGAGCAAAGTTTATTTTATTTCCCCTTTTTTTGGCCTATACATATAGTGTTTAGGTTAATAGGTTCTTAAAGCAGGCTTAATTTAGTCCAAACTCATAGATTACCGTACGTTAAATCGTTAATGTCTGGAATGAAGATATTAAATTACAATAATATAGTAGATATATCTAATTGTCAATAACGTGTTATGATATTTTGATTAGGGTTAATTGCATGCACTCGTCCAAAAACAATTACATGTAAACTCATGCATGATTGAAATAGTCTATTTATTTAATTAATAATTTAGGTAATGTATTTTATGTATTAAATTATTTTAAATGTATATATATTTATTTTCATGCAATTTAAAATATTTTTTCGAGTTTTAATTTTCAGGTGAATATTTGATGTCGAACCGGGATAGGAGGCCAGGAGACGATTGAGGTGTTAAAATTTAAAGTTATATTTTTATTTTAAGCCGATAAATTAGGTATTTTAAAGAATTTATGAATTTTAGCATTTAAGGGTAAAATTTGATTTATCGAGTGAAATAAAGACATTAAGAATTTTAATTAACAAATTTTGAAAATGCGAGGAATTTAAATATTTTCACTCGAGATATTATATTTTAATAGTTATTTTATGACTTAATAAATTAAATTAGTTAGTATTTAATCATGAGTAGAATTTAGGATTTGTAGGACTCTTAAATTGTCAAATCTTAAAAGTTGGAGGGCTTAATTAGTAATTAAAACTTTGGGTAATTAACCTAAAACACCTAGCTAATATTTTATTAAATATAAGAGGAGAGTCCTACCCTAGAACCCTCATTCTCACGCTTCTCACACAACATACACCTAGAACACACACAGGCTAGGGTTTGGGGAATTTTTCTTGGTTCTTCACCTAGCAGCAGCCATAGCCGATTTTCACCATACGTTCCTTGATTAATTAAGTCGCTTTTGAAGCAAGAAAACGCAGCAAACCGTCTCCGTTCGGCCTCCATTATTCTCCGCGTAGGTATTCGATATTTCATGCGTTTAAAATGCAAATGCATGTCTAAACCCTTCTTTGACGCATGAATCATGTTATTTACTGTATTTTGATACAAACTATGCATGAAAACTCATTGGTTTGATTATATGAATGCTAGAACGTTATTAAAATCGTTTTCGACATATAATATACATGAACTTCTCTGTTTTCTCGAGTTTTTGGTCGCTGCAACTGGACCGTTCCGAAGACCTGTTGCTACATATGGTTATGTTATGGGGTGTGATTAGATGTCATTAGATGGTCCGATATGGGCCGATAGGCCGTTGATGCAGCAATTGCAGAGCCCAAAATTAGTACACGTAAAACTCATGTATTCATTTAATTGTTATAATTATTTATTCAAGTTTAAAATGATTTTAGCGGTGCATGATTTATGAATTTGCATTATTTTAAATTATTTATGTTTTTGTAATGCACGTTAAAATGTTTTCTTGAGTTTCATGTTTCAGGCGAATATTCGATGCGGGATCGGGGAAATGAGACCGACGATGATTTGGGCAATTTGTAAAACGTGGTATTTTATTTCAAGTCATGAAAGTGTCATTTTAAATGATTTATTAAATTTTAAGCATTTTTAAAGCTTAATTTATTTATTGTGATTTTAAAATTTTAAAACTTTTAAAGATTATCAATTATTTATTTTATTTTTAAATTAAGGGATTTTTGTAAAGTTAGTATTTGATTAACTTTTTAATTAGCATGTTAAATAGTATTAGAAATTTTAATTAATTTAATTATCCCTAATTAACCTCCTAATCATACTCACACACAGGTTAACACTCATTCACACACACACTCGGCACACACACACACACGTTCACTTTGGAGAGAAGAGATAGGGTCCTTGAGCCATTTCTTTTCAGCAGCCACCACTCTCCTTCCTCTCTGATTTTTCAGCAACTTTGCATTCATTTTTGTTACAAGAAAATCGTGTCACGTTCGTCCCGAATCAACCCTCGTATCCTTCCCGCTTCGGTGTCGTCGTTTCAAGAATTTTGAAAGATCAAGGCATGTATATTCATTGTTTCTGCATCGATCTCGTCATATTATGTGTTGTGATATTTATTATGCGTGAAAATCCATGTATGTTGTGAAAAGGTTTGAGCAAAATCGTTTGAATTGATTTTTAGATCTAAAAACGTGTCTGCTGTCATTTTGATTACTGCGAAAATTTGGTCGATTTTCGGGAAAAGTTTTCAACATATAAAACATAGTAGTTTTTGATAGCTTCGATTTAACAGTAAATTCGTAATGTTTGGACAAGAAACGAGTGAGTTATGATTGTTTTCGTGAGACTGCTCAAACTGCGATTTTATGAAAATGCATTCTTGACGTGTTCTTGAAGTTTATTATTATGAGGTTGGGATGATTTTTGGTGCTTCTTTTCGTGACGATAGGCACTTGGTTGCATTAGAAGTCGTAGGAAATGTGTTGATGTTAACATGTCGTGTTCACGGGCTGTGTTGCGTTGTATGTTGTGCGTCGTTGTTTTTGGGCGTTGTGTGAGTTTGAAACATTTCCACAGCGTCCTAGTTGAGTATCGTTGCATCGTTTCAAGTCGATAGGGCGTGGCTTAGTGTTTGCATAAAATTTGAGCTTTTGGGATCGAGTGGGCGCAGAACTAGCGCCGCAGCGCTTTGTGAGGAGCGCCGCGGCGCCGGACATTCGTATGTCGGAGCGCTGCCTAGAGGCGCCGCAGCGCACCACAGTGCTAGGGCTACGGCCCTTCTAGCGCTGCGGTGCTAGAGCCTGGCGCTAGGCGGCGCTGCAAGCCCAGCGCCTAGGTGCTTGAACATGATTTTTAAACCACTATTTTAGGCTCATGTCTTCTATGTTTTGGGAAATGTCACACATCATTTTAGGATTTAATTCGGGGGTTGATGTCATGTTTAGCACGATGATTAAACGAGGTCAAGTCTCGAGTGAATTAGAATGTCATAAGAAATTTGTCATTTCAGGTGGTGAGCACGACTATTACGCCTAAGTTATGGAAAAATTAAGTGCATGTAATCATGTTAGTATGTGCAGCTGTGGCCCCAAGTGAGATCCAATGAATCCCTCAACGCCATGTAAGTATGTTCGACGTGCAAAAGAAAGTATTTTATGTTTTGAGGTATGCTAAATGTCTTGTGACCAATTATGAACGGGTTTGGAAGTCGGTGAACGTGGTCGAGGACCTCTCCACCCCGGTAAAGTATGACTGGGTTTAGATCAGGATTGAGATGCGGTAAAGCATGACTAGGGACCAATCCACCCGGTAAAGTATGACGGGGGATCTCATGTATGCGGTAGTGGACATCCCTACCAGCCTAGTACTGTGCTTTAGTCTGATCAGGCGCATTTATGTATGAGTCAATTTCTTTGAAACATATCTCTACGCAAAATGATGAAATTTATGCATGTTCAAGTATGTATGATGCAAGTATATTTATGAAAAGTTTTATGATGATGGCACGTCCAGGTTTATGTTATAACGTTCAAGTTTAAGTATGTACGCTCTACTTTAAAGATGCATGTGGTTTTATTATGTACTAGTTGTTACCTCCAGCTTATACATGTTGAGTCTTTAGACTCACTAGACTTAATCGATGCAGGTGAGGACGAGTATGAAGAGACGAGGGGTGGGGACCAATGAGCGGCTTGGACTGCGTAGGAGGCTAAATCCGAGGACCGCCTATATTTTAAGAATTTTATGCATGTTGATTCAAATACTCTGATTTTCAGTATGTTGTTTAAACGTCTACATTTTTGCAAACTTCGATTGTAATTGTTTTTATTTCAAATATTTTTAGACGAGTAGATTATTTAATGCGATTTGGAGGTTTATTATTTATTTAAAAAAATTATATTTTTCCGAAAATTTCAAGTAGTTTAAAAGTAAGGCACGTTACAGCAATAGTTTAAGGAAGCATCACATCGTTCATGAGGGGTGATCGCGGATTTGGGGCGTCGGGTTCAGTGTGTGGTTGGACCAGGTGTAACGTCCAAAGATCAGTCCACGTAAACCGTATGCATGTAAATTATTAAATTTCTTATTTATTTTTTTAATTGATTTTAAATGCTTAAATGACATATGATAATGATTAAATGTTTAAATTATCCGATTTCATGAAATTAAGGATTTTGTCCGGATATTCGATATTAGGCTGGGGAAAGGAGACTGGGACGACTAAGATGAAAATATTTTTAAGGCTCGATAAAATGATTTAATAGGATGAAAATTTTCTAAAAATGTTGGAGTCTAAATTATTTAACGAGTCGAACATTATTTTATCCGGGAAACCGGTTTTAGTCAAACATTTTTTTGTAGACCCGAAGTTATTATTTTTGAAAACTTTTTTTAGTAAAATTTTATTTTATATTTAATTGGGTCTTAATAGACCTAATTTAATTAGGATTAATGTGCATAATTATTTTCAAAGCTAGAGTCCTAAAAACTCTAGACTCTTTTATCACCTAAAACATTAAATTATAAGTTTTGAATTGAGTCCTAACACTCTAGACTCTTTTATCACCTAAAACACTAAAACCCCGATATTAAGTTTTGAATTTATTCGGGTTTAAAATGATTCACGTTTTAGCTATTAAGTCAATAAATCGAAAGACTCAGGTTTACGTTTAAGAAAAATACTGAAAGTCAAATCTAAGCTTATATGATGCAATGGGATAGGCTCGAGTCAAGAAAAGTAAGAAAAAGTCAAAATTGAAAAGTTCGAGGTCCAGGGGTAAAATGATCATTTTACGTCCCGGGTAGTTGAAAGGTCTGGTAGTGTCCTGAAGAAATCATAATTCATGCAAAATGATATTTTAAAAGGTTTATGATGGAAATATGATATTTTTATGATATATGCATAGGTTGTATGATTTTTCCTGAAAAATGCTAATTTTAAAAGGCATGATATTTATAAATAAAAAAAAGAAAAAATATTTTGAAGGATGTGAATTGACTGTGACACGAAAGCTTTAGTGGGGATATCGTGAGGGAAAAGGTCCAGAGGGAGCCCGTTTATGGGAAAAAGCCCCAGAGAGAGCCCGACGATCGTATTTTCATATATGGCCATGACTTAGTGACGAGAGTTGCTGACGCCCTGTAGAGCCCAAATTCAGTACACGTAAAGCCCATTCTTCTATTTAAATTGTTAAATTATTTAATTAAATTTAAAAAACGGTGCATGATTTATGAATTTGCATTATTTTAAATTATTTATGTTTATGTGATGCACGTTAAAATGTTTTCTTGAGTTTAATGTTTCAGCCGATTATTCTATGCGGGATAGAGGAAAAGAGATCGGCGACGATCTTTGACTATTTTAAAATGTGGTATTTTATTTTAAGTTAGGATTGGGGCATTTTAAATGATTTATTTAGTTTTTAGCATTTTTAAAGCCTAATTTAATTATTAAGTGATTTGTAAGATTTTTAAACTTTTAAAGTTGAATACTTGGATGCTTATTTTAAAATTAGGGATGCTAGGATTTTAGTGGGAATTAGTATTTTATGTAGTAGGCTTATTTGTCATTAGCATTTTTAATTAATCCAATTAACTCACTAATTTCCTCCCTAATCTTTAAAAAACAAGCGCGCACACACGTTCATGTTTACAAAACACACAATTTCCTTGGCTTTCTTTTCAGTTTTTTTAGAAGAAACTTAGGGTTCTAAGTTTAAGCAGCAGCTGCCCTTTCCTCTTCAAAATTTTTCAGCAAATTCTCGTCCACTTTTCTTCGAGAAAATCGTGTAGCGTTCGTCCCAGATCAATCCTCGCACCTTTCCCATTTCGGTATCGTCGTTTCAGAATTTTTAAAGATCAAAGGCATGTATATTCTATTGTTTCTGCATCGATCACGTTATATTATGTGTTGTGATGTTTATCATGCGTGAAAATCCATGTATATTGTGAAAAAATTTGAGCAAAAACGTTTGAAATGATTTTCAGATAAAAAATTTTAGATCTCAAAACGTGTCTGTTGTCATTTCGATTTCTGTGAAAATTCGGTTGATTTTCTGGAAAAGTTTTCCACATATAAAACGTAGTACTTTTCGATACTTCGATTTGACAGTAAATTTATAATTTTTAGAAAAGAAACGAGTGAGTTGTGATCATTTTCGTGGGACTGCTCAAACTGTGATTTTATGAAAATACGTTCTTGCCGTGTTCTTGAAGTTTATTTGTTGCAGGATTCGTTGGGTACCGTTGTGTGATCGCTGCTGCGTTTAGGTATATTGAGTATGAGGTTGTGATGATTTTTTGTGTTTCGTTTCGTGTCGGTATACACTTGGTTGCATTAGAAGTCGTAGGAAACTTGTTGGTGTCAACATGTCGGGTTCAGGGGTTGTGTGGCGTTGTATGATTTGCATCATTGTTTTGGGGCGTCAAGTGAGTTTGAATCAGTGCCATAGCGTCCTAGGATGAGTCTTGTTGCATCGGCTCGAGTCGTTCGAGTGTGACTTTTAAAATTGCATAAAAATGTGTTCTTTTGGTTTGTTGTGCGCAGGGTTAGCGCCGCACCGATCACCAGAGAGCGCTGCAGCGCCCGTATTGTCCGCCTTGGCACTTGTCCATGAATTTTCAAATCACTATTGTAGGTCCATGTCTTCTAGGTTTTGGGAAATATTCACACATCATTTTAAGATTTGTTTCGGGGGTCAATGTCATGGTTTAGTATGATGATTAAACGAGGTCAAGTCCCGGGTGATTTAGAATGTCATAAAAAATTTGTCATTTCAAGTGGTGAGCACGACTATTACATCTAAGTTATGGAAAATTAAGCGCATGTAATTATGTTAGTATGTACTGCAGTGGCCCCAAGCGAGACCCAATGAATCCCTCAACGCCATGTAAGTATGTTCGACGTGTAAAAGAAAATATTTTATGTTTTTAAGGTATGCTAAATGTCTTGTGACCAATTATGAACTAGTTTGGAAGTCGGTGAACGTGACCGAGGACCTCTCCACCCCGGTAAAGCATGACTGGGTTTAGATCAGGATTGGAAAGCGGTAAAGCTATGACCAGAGACCAATCCACCCGGTAAAGCATGACCGAGGATCTCATGTATGTGGTAGTGGATTTTCCCTGCCAGCTCAGTACTGTGGTTTAGTCTGGTCAGGCGCATTTATGTATGGGTCACTTGCTTTGAAACATATCTCTACGCAAAATGATGAAGTTTATGTATGTTCAAGTATGTATGATGCAGGTATGTTTATGAAAAGTTTTATGATGATGGCACGTCTAAGTTTATGTTATCACGTTCAAGTTTAAGTATGTACGCTCTACTTTAAATATGCATGTGGTTTTATTATGTATTAATTGTTACCTCCAGTTTATACATGTTGAGTCTTTAGATTTACTAGACTTGATCGATGCAGGTGAGGACGAGTATGAGGAGACGAGGGGTGGGGACCAATGAGCCGGCTTGGATTACACAGGAGGCTAAACCCAAGGACCACCTATGTTTTAAGAACTTTATGCATGTTTCAAATACTCTGATTTTTCACGAGATTGTTTTACGTTGTTTGAACGAATTATTTTAGCAAAATATTTTGTAACCTTTTTTCTTGCAAATGTTTTGGTCGAACAGTGATCGTTATGCAATTTGAATGATTACTATTTATCTAAGAAAATTTTTATTTTTCCGCAAATTTCAAGTAGTTTAAAAGTACGGTACGTTACAATTGGTATCAGAGCGGTGTTCTTGTAAAGGGTTATGCCTACTGCCAGTTGCGAGAAACTCGCGAAGTCACACCTCAAGTCTGTAAGTTTTAAAGTTTTAAATTCTTTCATTTATTAGGCAGTAACTCATGATTTCAGCGTGTACATGTTTTAAGTTCAAATTACGCATCTTATGATATTGATATTATGCTCATGCATGTTGGATTTACGTGTTGGATAAATGTTGGACAGTATGCCTCCTAGACGTATGGTTGCCCGTGGAGCAAGGGAGGAAAGTAGAGAAGCTCAGGATGGGGAAAGGGCCACTCCTCCTCATCCACCACCAGACATTCAGGCTCAGATGCTTGCAGGTATGACTCAGTTCTTCGCACAGTTTGCGGAGAATAATGCTGCAGTGGATACAGGGGCGAGGCCCAGGCCAGAAGTAGTTTATGAAAGGTTCAAAAGGATGGACCCAAAGGATTTCTCGGGGACTACTGACCCGATGGTAGCCAAGGGATTGAATTTCTCAGGGACCAATCCACTTTCCTTCTGACCGGAGACACCAGACTGTGGTGGGAGAGCGCATTTGTGTCAGTGAACCTGCAAACACTGAATTGGGATGACTTTAAGGAGGTCTTCTACTCCAAGTACTTCACTGAGGAAGTACGATCCAGACTGACCAGGGAGTTCATGGGGCTACGGCAGGGAGACAACAACGTGGCAGAGTTTGTCAGGAAGTTCGAGAGGGGGTGTCACTTTGTGCCCCTGATTGCAAATGATGCTCGGGAGAAGCTAAGGTATTTTATTGATGGGTTGCGGCCGATCTTCTTCCGCGAAGTTCGAGTGGCTGGTCCTACTACCTATGTCGTTGTCGTATCTAGAGCCTTGGCGGCAGAACAGGACCAAAGGGACATCAAGAATGATAGGAAGGACAAGAGGACCTATCAGGCATCCGCAGCAGCAGCAATGTAGCGACCTCAGTTTAAGAGGCCTTTCCAGGGACAGCCGGGAAAGAAGTTATTTCAGGGACCGCCGAAAGGCAAGGGTCCTATTCCTCAGCAGAAGGCTCCATAGAAGCCCGGCGAGTACCCAGTGCGCCAGAAGTGCCACCGTCAGCATCCGGGACAGTGTTTATGGGGATCGGCAAATGCTTCAAATGCGGAGCCAGCGATCATATGCTGAAGGACTGCCAAAAGTGGAGGCAACCGACCCAGGGGAGAGTGTTCGCCATGCAGGCAGATTAGGCGAACCCAGACACGACCCTGATGACTAGTAACTTATTTAATTCAGCACAGTATTAAAATTTCTGCCATGCATGCTTCAAATTTTATTTGAGATTATTAGTGTGCTAGTTAGTATTTTTGGTGACTTTATGTAGAGGTTTTCTACTATGCATGAGGTTAAGATTAGAATTTTGGGATATAAGTTTTGTGTGTTGTGCTAACGTCTCTCAAGAAATATTTTCATAAAGAGGGTAGCCACGAAGGCCTTGATAGATTCCTGGCCACTCACTCTTTTATCTCGGAGATGTTCGCTAATCATTTGGACATCAAGTCCATTGGACTCGATGTGAACTATTCAGTGACAATCCCATCGGGGGAAGAATTATCAGATTCCAGCGTGGTCAGAGACATATATCTTGAACTACAGGGACATCTAGTCTATGCTGATCTTATTGTGTTGCTGATGCCAGAATTTGATATCATCTTGGGAATGGACATGCTGACGAAGAATAGAGTTCTAATTGACTTTCAGAAAAGGTCAGTGTTGGCAAGGCCACTGGGCATGGAGCAGTTTCTCTTTGATCTGGATAGATGGAGGAGCTTCCCTTGCATGATCTCTTGCATGCAGGCACGAAGACTTATTCACAAGGGGTGTCAGTCTTTCTTGGCCAGTATTATTTCCGCACCTGACGTACCCACTCCGTCATTGTATGATGTACCAGTAGTCAGAGATTTTCCTGACGTTTTTTCCGATGACATCACAGGCCTTCCACCAGAGCAAGAGGTGGAGTTCTCTATTTATCTTGTGCTAGGCATTGTGCCAATATCCAAGGCAAAGTACCGTCTAGCTCCAACTGAGATGCTAGAGCTCAAACAGCAGATTCACGAGCTTCTTGACAAGGAATTTATTCGCCCCAGTTTTTCATCTTGGGGCGCACCAGTGCTCTTTGTAAAGAAGAAAGATGGGAGCATGAGGTTGTGTATCGATTACCGGGAACTGAACAAGGTAACGATCAAGAATAAATACAAGATACCAAGGATTGAGGACCTGTTCGATCAGTTGCAGGGAGCTACAATGTTCTCTAAGATAGATCTACGGTCAGGATATCATCAGCTGAACGTGAAAGACTCAGATGTTCATAAGACAGCCTTTAGATGCAGATATGGGCATTACGAGTTCTTAGTGATTTTGTTTGGACTGACGAATGCTCCAGTAATTTTTATGGACCTCATGAATCGAGTATTTCAGCTCTACCTAGATCAGTTCATCATAGTGTTCATTGACGACATTCTTATCTACTCGAAGAGCCATGAGGAGCACAGTCGGCATTTGAGTACAGTTTTGCAAGTTTCGCAGAGTCGCAAGTTGTTTGCAAAATTTAGTAAGTGTGAATTCTGGTTGGAGAAAGTAGCATTTTTGGGTCATATAATTTCTAGCAGTGGCATTGAGGTGTATCCAGCTAAGGTAGCAGCAGTTAAGGAATGGGTTGAGCGGAAGAATGCTTCAGAGATCCAGTAGTTTCCTAGGCTTAGCAGGATACTCAGGAAATTTATTCAGGGATTTTCTTCAATTGCAGTGCCACTCACTTCATTGACTAAGAAGAATGCTAAATTTATATGGAGTGGAGAATGTCAAAAGAGCTTCGACACTTTGAAGCAAGCTCTTATTTCAGTGCCAGTGTTAGCCATGCCATCCGGGCAAGGTAACTTCGTGTTGTACACCGATGCTTCTAAGCTCGGGTTAGGCGCAGTATTGATGCAGCATGGTCGGGTTATAGCTTATGCCTCCAGACAGTTGAAAGTGCATGAGAAGAATTACCCGACTCATGATCTTGAGTTAGTTGTTGTTGTCTTTGCGTTGAAGATATGAAGACATTATTTTACGACGAGAAATGCCAGATATTTACTGATCATAAGAGTCTCAAGTATTTTTTCGCGCAGAAAGAACTGAATATGAGACAAAAACGGTGGTTGGAGTTAGTAAAAGACTACGATTGTGAAATTAGCTACCATCCGGGGAAAGCTAATGTTGTGGCAGATGCTTTGAGCAGAAAAGTTACAGTCGTAGCACTGATGTGTGTGCAGAGATCTCTTCAGTCAAAGATTTATAGGTTTGGTTTAGAGGTTTATCTTAAGGACAGGGCTCCTAAGCTGTCTAATCTGACAGTCCAGTCTTCATTACTAGACCGAATCCGTAGAGGTCAGCCTTCGGATGAGCAGTTACAGAAATAGAGACTGAAGGATGAGGCCAAGGGCAGTTTACTCTACACAGTGTCTGATGGTATTGTGAGATACAGAGGAAGAATGTGGGTGCCTAGTGTTGATTCGATCAGAGAGGATATTCTGACAGAGGCACATGCATCTCCATGTTCCATTCATCCAGGAGGTATCTAGATGTACAAAGATTTTCAAATTTTGTATTGGTGGCCAGGTATGAAGCGGGACATCCGCCGATTTGTATTTGAATGTCTCACTTATCAGCAAGTGAAGGCAGAGTATCAGAGGTCAGCAGGAATGCTTAAGTCACTCCATATCGTTGAGTGGAAATGAGATAATATCACCATGGACTTCGTTGTTGGTTTGCCGAAGTCAATTAGAGGATCTAACGCCATTTGGGTTATAGTGGACCGACTTACTAAGACAGCACATTTCTTACCGGTGGAGACGACTTTCTCCATGACTCAGTATGCAGAGCTCTATATCAGGGAGATAGTCCGTTTGCATGGGATCCTATTTTCTATTGTATCCGACAGAGACCCGAGATTCACATCGTCCTTTTGGAAGAGTTTACATGCGGCCATGGGGACGAAGTTGCTATTCAGTAATGCATTCCATCCTCAGACAGATGGCCAGTCTGAGCGAGTGATTCAGATTTTGGAGAATTTGTTGAGAGCTTGTGTGATCGATTTCCACGAGAATTGGGAATCGAAGCTACCTCTAGTGGAGTTTACCTACAACAACAGTTTCCAATCATCTATAGGTATGGCTCTCTACGAGACACTATGTGGAGGAAGTGCATATCCCCGGTTCATTGGGATGTAGTCGGTGAGAGATCAGAACTTGGTCTAGAGATTGTTCAGCAGACTGCAGATGTAATGGTCAAGATCCGATACAGGATAAAGATCACACAGAGTCGTCAAAAGAGTTATGCTGATAAGAGGAGGAGAGATCTTGAGTTTGCTGTAGGTGATCACATTTCGTGAAGATAACACGTATGACAGGGGTTATGAAGTTTGAGAAGAGAGGCAAGATTTGTCTGAGATTTATTGGACCGTTCGAGATTCTTGATAGAATTGGGACACTAGCTTATCGTATAGCTTTACCGTCGAATCTGACCGGTGTACACAATGGTTCCACGTCTCGATGCTGAGGAAGTACCTAGCAAATCTTTCGCATGTTTTGAGCTATGAGCCGTTGCAGCTTGCTCCGGATCTGTCAGTATGAGGAGAGACTTGTCCAAATCCTAGAAAGATGGGAGCAGAAACTTCGGAACAAAGTGACCAAGTTGGCAAAGTTCGGTGGCTGAATCAATCAGTGGAGAAGGCCACTTGGGAGGCCGAGGCAGATATGAGGAATCGCTACTCGGAACTGTTTGGTAAGGCTTAATTTTGAGGACGAAATTTATTTAAGTGGGTGAGGAATTGTAGAGCCCAAATTCAGTACAAGTAAAACCCATGTATCTATTTAAATTGTAAAATTATTTAATTAAATTTAAAATAATTTTAGCGGTGCATGATTTATGAATTTGCATTATTTTAAAATATTTATATATATGTGATGTACGTTAAAATGTTTTCTTGAGTTTAATGTTTCAGGCAATTATTCGATGCGGGATAGAGGAAAAGAGACCGGCGACGATTTTTGGTGATTTTAAAATGTGCTATTTTATTTTAAGTTAGGATTGAGGCATTTTAAATGATTTATTTAGTTTTTAGCATTTTTAAAGCCTAATTTAATTATTAAGTGATTTTTAAGATTTTTAAACTTTTAAAGTTGAATACTTGGATGTTTATTTTAAATTTAGGGATGCTAGGATTTTAGTGAGAATTAGTATTTTATGTTGTAGGTTTATTTGTCATTAGCATTTTTAATTAATCCAATTAACTCACTAATTTCCTCGTTAATCTTTAAAACACACGCACACATACTTCCACACACACACACACATTCATGTTCACAAACACACACAATTTCCTTGGCTTTCTTTTCATTTTTATAGAAGAAACTTAGGGTTCTAAGTTTTAGTAGCAGCCGCCCCTTCCTCTTCAAAATTTCAGCAAATTCTCGTCCATTTTTCTTCAAGAAAATCGCGTCGCGTTCGTTCCGGATCAACCCTCGCACCTTTCCCGTTTCGGTATCGTTGTTTCAAAATTTTTAAAAATCAAAGGCATGTATATACTATTGTTTCTGGATCAATCTCGTTATATTATGTGTTGTGATGTTTATCATGCGTGAAAATACATGTATGTTGTGAAAACATTTGAGCAAAAACGTTTGAAATGATTTTTAGATAAAAAATTTTAGATCTCAAAATGTGTCTGCTGTCATTTCGATTTCTATGAAAATTCTGTTGATTTTCTGGAAAAGTTTTCAACATATAAAACGTAGTACTTTTCACTACCTTCGATTTGACTGTAAATTCGTAATTGTTGGACAAGAAACGAGTGAGTTATGATCATTTTTGTGGGACTGCTCAAACTGCGATTTTATGAAAATGCGTTCTTGACGTGTTCTTGAAGTTTATATGTTGCAGGCTTTGCTGGGACCGTTGGACGATCGCTGCTGCTTTTAGATATATTGAGTATGAGGTTGTGATGATTTTTGATGCTTCGTTTCGTGTCGATAGGCAATTGGTTGCATTAGAAGTCGTAGGAAATGTGTAGGTGTCAACATGTCGAGTTCATGGGTTGTGTGGCGTTGTATGATTTGCGTCGTTGTTTTGGGGCATCGTGTGGGTTTGAATCAATGCAATAACAGTACTAGGATGAGTCTTGTTGCATCGGCTCGAGTCGTTTGAGTGTGACTTTTAAAATTGCATTAAATGTGTTCTTTTGGTTTGTTGTGCGCAGGGTTAGCGCCGCAGCGCCCGTACTGTCCAGCGCCTAGGCGCTTGTCCATTACTTTTTAAATCACTATTGTAGGTCCATGTCTTCTAGGTTTTGGGAAATATTCACACATCATTTTAGGATTTGTTTCAGGGATTGATGTCATGGTTTAGTACGAGGATTAAACGAGGTCAAGTCCCGAGTGATTTAGAATGTCATAAGAAATTTGTCATTTCAGGTAGTGAGAATGACTATTACGTCTATGTTATGGGAAATTAAGTGCATGTAATCATTTTAATATGTGCAGCAGTGGTCCCAAGCGAGAACCAATGAATCCTCAAAGCCATTTAAGTATGTTCGACGTGCAAAAGAAAATATTTTATGTTTTTGAGATATGCTAAATATCTTGTGACCAATTCTGAACGGGTTTGGAAGTCGGTGAACGTTGCCGAGGACCTCTCCACCCCGGTAAAGCATGATCGGGTTTAGATCAGGATTGAAAAGCGGTAAAGCATGACCAGAGACCAAACCACCCGGTAAAGCATGATCGGGAATCTCATGTATGTGGTAGTAGATTTTTCATGCCAGCCCAGCACTGTGGTTTAGTCTGATCAGGCGCATTTATGTATGCGTCACTTGCTTTGAAACATATCTATACGCAAAATGATGAAGTTTATGCATGTTCAAGTATGTATGATGCAGGTATGTTTATGAAAAGTTTTATGATGATGGCACGTCTAAGTTTATGTTATCACGTTCAAGTTTAAGTATGTACGCTCTACTTTAAAGATGCATATGGTTTTATTATGTATTACTCGTTACCTCCAGTTTATACATATTGAGTTTTTAGACTAACTCGACTTGATCGATGCATGTTAGTACGAGTATGAGAGACGAGGGGTGAGGACCAATGAGCCGGCTTGGACTGTGCAGGAGGCTAAACCCGAGGACCACCTATGTTTTAAGAACTTTATGCATGTTTTAAATACTCTGATTTTTCACGAGATTGTTTTACGTTGTTTGAACGAATTATTTTAGAAAACTATTTTGTAACCTTTTTCTTGCAAATGTTTTGGTCGAACAGTAATCGTTATCGCAATTTGAATGATTACTATTTATTTAAGAAAATTTTTAATTTTCCGCAAATTTCAAGTAGTTTAAAAGTACGGTACGTTACACGCCCCGGCCCCAGGTACATGGTATAGCTAGACTGATCAGTCGACCATGATGGTATGATATATGATAGTAACTTTTCAAGGATAAAATTTCACTCAAAATGATATACGATGATAAAAAGATTTACAATTTAATGATTTATGATATGATATATGATTACAGGCTTTTACGCCAGTTTATTTTACTAAAAGATTTATTTTAAACCTGCATGTGCCTGTATATGTATTATTTGCTACGTATGTTTAGAATATGCTGAGTCATTAGACTAACTAGGTTTAGATGATCGCAGATGATGATGATTTTGAGGGAGACGCTGACGCTTGAGTGGGTCGGGTCCGGCAGTACAATAACGAGGGACTTTTATTTTTCACATTAACTTAAGATTTAAAATTTTAAAGTAAAGATTTTGAGGATTATTTTTTTAAAGATTTTATATTTTATTTTGGAGTTTAATTTTGGGTTATTTTAAAATTAACGTACGATTTTATGGTTGGAGAATTATGGATTTTTATGCATTTGAGTTTTTAAATTATTGGTTCTTATGTTGGATGGTTTTGAAGTCAGAAGAAAATGTTTTTATATATAATTCCCTATTATTTATTTAAATTTTAAAGTTAAAAGTAAGAGACGTTTCAGTTGGTATCAGTGTGAAAGATCCTGAAAGGGTTGTGTTACTGCCACTCCGAGAAGCTCAAGAAGTCATATCTCAAATCTGTGAGTTTTACTGCTTTAAGATTTATATAGTAAGTTCTAAATGCTTATATGATACATGAATTAAGAGGCTAGAAGTAATTTTAAATCTAAAGGCATGATGGTTACGTGGTTTGGACGACATGAACAATGATGCCTCTCAGACGTGTTATTTCCATGAGTACTGAGGGTAAGAGGCAGGAGGAGAGACGTGAGGATGTACCTCGACCACCCCCAGATGCTGCTTCATAGGTGCTCGAGAGGATGGTCCGCTTATTAGAGCAGCATGCTGGGAATGCTGCCGGGGGTCGTCCGGATGATATTTACATGCAGTTTCGAAGGGTGGATCTTAAGGATTTTTCTGGCACTACCGATCCATTCATGGCTGAGGGGTGGATTAGGTCGTTGGAGGTGATCTTCCGCTATGACGGAGTTCGATGTGCCATTTATTTACTGAAGGATGACGCATCTCTGTATTGGGAAGGAGCTGAGAGAGGGGTGAATCTGAATACCCTCACATGGGAGGACTTCAAGCAGATGTTCTATGAGAAGTACTTCACGGTTGACGTGAGGTCCATGCTGAAGCGAGAGTTCATGAGTCTCCGGTTGGGGGACAAGCCTATTGCAGAGTTTGTCAAGAAGTTCCATAGGGGTTGTCACTTTATGCCTCTATTCGCTAATAATGCTGCTGAGAAACTAAGGCACTTTCTGGATGGTCTGAGGCCTACTGTGCGTTGGGATGTGCTATTGGGAGATCCGACGAATTATAATGATGCTGTTACGAGGGCCTTTAGAGTGGAGCAATCACTGAAGGATATTGAGTGGGAGATGCAAAGAAAGAAGCCCCCTCCACCACAGCAGCAAGCAGTAGAGCAAGAAGCCATTTTCGGAACCACCGAGGCTGCCAGGACAACAAAAACCACAGGGACGTCAACAAAGAGCAGTTGTCCCGAAGACTGACGAGAGACCGGTTTGCAAAGAATGCAATCGCCAGCACTCTGACAAGTGCATGTGGGGCACCTTCAATTGCTTCAGATGTGGAGGAGACGAGCATAAGGCTATTGCGGCAGAAGCAGCCCGTGACTGGAAAGGATTATATGATGCATACTAATCAAGCAGAGCCTGACACTACGCTTATTACAGGTATTCCAGCTATCTAAGCATTTTATATTGCTTTATTGCTCGAATTAATACGGGGTGGGTTGAGAATTTAAGGACTTAATTATATCAATCTAGAAACTTAAGGGGCTAATTAGAAAGTTTCAAAATTATTGAGGGTAGATTGGACATAATTCGAATTATTGGGGAACTAAATTTCAATAATTCGAAAAGTTTGAGGGCCATTTGGCAATTTTTGAAATATAAAAGGGGTCACTTTGCAATATGTTCGAGAAATTAGGGACTAATTTGCTAATATGGGAAACTAGAAAGAGACTAGATGATATGAATTTTCAAATTTATGGCCTTGTTTGAGTATACTGCGACTATTATCATAGACAGAATATTGTTAGCGGGTGTAGCTACCTACGTTTTGCTAGATTCTAGAGCTACACATTATTTTATATCTGAATCATTTGTGAAACAATTGGAAATCTCACTGGAGGATGTGGAGTCGGGATTCAGAGTCACAGTGCCTTCGGGCGAGCATATGATCTCTACAAGCATGGTTTAGGACGTGGAGCTCAAAGTACAGAAGAACGTCGTTCAAGCGGACCTTATTGTGTTGTCGATGCCCGAGTTCAACATTATTTTGGCCATGGATTGGCTCACACTGAATGGAGCTACTATAGATTTCCAGCAGAGGTCAGTATCATTTAGACCGCCCAATGGGAAATTGTTCATATTCGAGGATGCGTAGAATCGACAGATGTCGCGCATCATTTCTTTCATGCATGCTAGGAAAGCTTATTCGGAAGGGTTGCCAAGGTTTTCTTACCAGTATTACATCTGTACCCGACGCTGGAAGTCGATCGATAGAAGATGTGGAAGTTTTCAAGGACTTTCCGGATGTATTCTCTGACGACGTTTTTGGACTTTCACCCGAGAGAGAGGTGGAGTTTGCTATTGAGTTGATGCTAGGTACTATGCCGATATCTAAGGCACCGTATCGTCTAGCACCTGCTGAGATGAAAGAGTTGAAAGATCAAATTCAAGACCTGCTAGACAAGGGATTTATTCGCCCTAATTTCTCTCCATGGTGCGTGCCAGGAGTATGAGACTCTGCATTGACTATCGAGAACTAAATAGAATAACAGTGAAGAATAAATATCCATTGCCTCAAATCAAGGATTTGTCAGCTGCAAGGAGTTTCAGTATTTTCAAAGATAGATCTTCGATCGGGATATTATCATCTTAGAGTAAAGGAGACATATGTGCATAAGAAGGCTTTCAGAACGCGCCATGGGAATTATGAATTTTTGGTGATGTCTTTTGGACTGACTAAAGCCCAGCGATATTCATAGATCTCATGAATCGCGTGTTTCAGCCGTACATCGATCATTTTATCATTGTCTTCATCGATGATATTTTGATCTACTCCAAGAGCCGAGAGGAGCATGATCAGCACTTGAAGACGACTTTGCAAGTACTGGGAGATTGAAAATCATATGCAAAGTTCATCAAGTGCGAGTTTTAGCTAGAGAAGGTGGCAATCTTAGGCCACATCATTTCGAGAGAAGGAATAGAAGTCGACCCATCTAAGGTCGAGGCAGTTAAAGAGTGGCCGGTGCCTAAAAGTGTAACGAAAATCCGCGGTTTCTTAGGCTTAGCTGGCTACTATCGCAAGTTCATCAAGCGTTTTCGTCCATTGCAGTACCCTTGACATCTCTGGCGAAGAAAAATGCAAAATTTTTATGGGGACCAGAGTGTCAAGGCTGTTTTGATCAGTTGAAGCATGCACTCACTACCGTGCCAGTTCTAGCTATGCCAACAGAACAAGAGGAGTATGTGCGGTATACCGACGCTTCGAAGCTAGGATTGGGCACAGTCCTCATGCAACATGATCGGGTCATCGCATATGCATCTAGACAATTGAAAGTCCATGAGAAGAATTATAAGACGTATGACCTTGAGCTTGTAGCAGTCGTATTTGCGCTTAAGATTTGGAGACACTACCTTTATGGTGAGAAATGCAAGATCTATACAGATCACAAAAGTCTCAAATATTTCTTCACCCAAAAAGAACTGAACATGAGACAAAGAAGATGGCTAGAACTTGTGAAGGACTATGACTGCAACATTAGCTATCATCCTGGAAAAGCTAATGTTGTTGCAGACGCTTTAAGCAGAAAAACAACAGTTATTGGCTCATTTAGCAGTACAGAAACCTCTTTAGAAGGAAATTCAGAGGTTCGATCTTGAATTTTATGCTAGGGGCAAGGCTCTTAATCTCGTTGTCATGCCCCGAGACTAAGGCGTTGGTGACATCAGGCATTGTTTAACAATTACTTGAAAACAATTAAGCCTCGTAGCAAATGGCCAAAAACATGTATTTTTCATATAACAAAATATTGTCTTTACAATGACAACATAATAAAAATTATATCAGAATTGCGAAAGCGAAATATGAATAAAAGGAAATGTAAATTCTTGATTCTTGATCTTATCATTCGATCACCATCCCTAGAAAGCTTCTTTCTCCTCCTCATTCATTTGCTCTTCATTTTATCTGAAAGTTGTAAGGGATGAGTGATTTGGGAAACACTCAGTAAGTGGGGGTCGATCGATTTCCAAAGATACATATAGAACTTAATCTTTAAAACATCTATTTAACAAACTTTCAAAACTTATTACTTTTGATTTATCATAACAGAACCGAATCAATTATGAGACAAATATTATCAGACGATTCAGAGCAAATCAGAAGAAAATTATAAACAAACACAACACTGTTAATCATCTCATTTTCATGGTCAAATTGTCCCCAATATGGTAGTCCTCTAAGGGATGAGGCCAGAACACAGTTTTATACCCACCAATGGGGGACAGACAGAACACAGTTTTATACCCACTGATGGGGGCCAGAACACAGTTTTATACCCACTGATGGGAGCCTGACAGAATTACAATTATCGTTCCATTTCAAATCGATTTGTAACAGTGTATCACAGAATTCAGATTTATCGAACAGGACTCGTCATAATTTTGAACGAATATAGCGGAATCAAAGAATATCAAAAACCAGAAAGAGCATATCATCGATCGGAATTTTAAAACAAAGATAACATTTTTCGAAAGGAATAGACACACATACATGCATGTCATGATATATTTACACAAAGTTTGAATTACGATAAAAGCACATAATAAAAACCCACTTACCGATAGTTTAATCGTGCAGTACGAAACTTTGTTCAAACTTAGACGAATGGTGACCGAATTTGGACAGAATCTTTATGACGGTGTCAGCAACAAATTATTGCTCGAAATGGCCGGAACAACCTTGCTTTCTTCTTCTTCAATTGTGTTGGCTGAGAGAGTGATTGTAGGAGGAAAGGACCGATTTTCTTGTGGTGCTTTTGGATGTGTTTTTCTTTAGCAATGGTGCCCTATTTATAGGTGCCAAAAAGGCTTCTCATCTACCCCCAAATGGATGCCCACTTGGTGCGAAGAAAGCCATTTAATGAGGTCAAGGTTATCAAGCATCAAGAGTCACCTTGGTTTTCTAAAGGGTCCATTTCTGCACAATAAATTGGTTCAAGCCTCCTAGCTCTTCTCATAGCTCCCTTTCTTGGTTAACTCAATGGTCATCTCTTGCATAATAATTTTGTCCAAACATTTAGCTCCTTTAGCTCCTTCCTTGGTTAACTCAATTGTCATAAATATGTCCTATCATTTAGCTCTTCTCCTAGCTCCATTTTTTGTTCTTTTAGGACAAAAGAAAATGAGCTTCCTCAAGCTGAAATCTTGAGTTCATGAGCCGGGGTTTTACTCCTCGGATGATGATTCTTCCATTGTCACGTTTTCTTATAGTATAGATCTCTTTCTTAGATAGTCTTCGAGCTTTAAAGTTACTTTCTCGAGCAATGTCAGCTGAAAAATTTAAGTTTATAGTTGAGTTTTATAACTAAGCTTAAAGTTTTGAATTTCATTTTAAGTTTTATTACTTACTTGTTTTTCTTTGAAATTCCGGATCCTCACACTCGCTACTTTAACAGTACAATCTCCTTTGCGAGACAAAATTCGAGCTGGGCAGATTACTGACGAGCAGCTACAGAAATGGAGATAGTGAGACGAGTCTAGAGGTGGGATGTTGTATACTGACGAGGATGGCATTGTCAAATATCGAGGACGACTATGGGTTCCTAGTGAAGATTCACTTAGAACTGAAATTATGATAGAAACCCATAGTACCCCTTATTCTAGATACCTTGGGAGTACAAAGATGTACAAGGACTTGTAACTTTTATATTGGTGGCCGGGTATGAAACGAGATAACATACGCTTCGTATCCGAATGCTTGACATGTCAACAAGTGAATGCGGGACATCAAAGACCAGCAGGAATACTCCGATCACTCCCATTCCCAAGTGGAAATGGGAAAACATTAAGATGGACTTCGTGGTGGGTATAACAAAGAAGATAAAAGGATCCAATGCCATTTGGGCAATAGTGGACCTTCTTACTAAGTCAACACATTTTCTACCTGTAAAGACGACTTTCTCCATGACGTAGTATTCCGAGATGTATATCCGAGAGATAATCAAACTGCATGGAATTTCGGTTTCCATAGTGTCGGACAGAGACATACGATTCACTTCATCGTTCTGGAAGAGTTTGCATTCAGTCTTGGGGACAAAGCTACTAATCAGTACAACATTTCATCCCCAAATAGACGGCCGGTCTAAGAGAGCTATTGAGAACCGAAGCTACCCCTAGTGGAGTTCACCTATAACAACTATCAGTCATCCATAGGAAAGGCTCCATACGAAGCACTCTGCAGAAGGAAATGTATATCACCCATCCAATGGGATGAGGTAGGAAAAAAATCTATGATGGGTCCCAAAATAGTTCAGCACACCACGGATTTAGTCGTCAAGATCCGAGACAGGATGAGGACTGCTCAGAGTCGACAGAAGAACTACGCTGATAAAAGAAGATGAGATTTCAAGTTTGCAGCAGGTGACCACGTATTTGTGAAAATAACACATATGAAGGGTGTTATGAGATTTGGCAAGAAAGACAAACTCAGTCCGAAATTCATCGGACCATTCGAGATACTCGACAGAGTGGGAGCATTAGCATACCAACTGTCATTGCCACCTAATCTCGCGGGAGTTCACAATCTCTTCCACGTATTGATGCTTCGCAAGTACATGTCGAATCCCTCACATGTACTAAATTTTGAGCCACTGTATCTTACTCCAAACCTGTCTTATTAGGAGAGACCTACTCAAATTTTGGGCTGACAGGAGAGAAGGCCGCGAAAAAAGATGATAAGAATGGTCAAAGTCAAGTGGCTGAACCACTCGGAGGAAGAAGTCACTTGAGAGACCGAGACTGATATGAGGAGTCGCTACCCGGAGTTGTTCGGTAAGTCATAAATTCGAGGACGAAATTTTATTTTAGGGGGGGAGGATTTGTAACATCCAAAAATCAGTCCACGTAAACCACATGCATGTAAATTATTTAAATTGATTATTTATTTTATTATATTTAATTGATTTTAAATGATATATGATTAAATATTTAAATTGTATGATTTCATGAAAATAAGGATTTTGTCCGGATATTTGATATTAGGCTGGGGAAAGGAGAACGGGGACGACCAAGATGAAAATATTTTTAAGACTCGATAAATGATTTAAAGAATGAAAATTTTCTAAAAATGCTGGAGTTTAAATTATTTGACGAGTCGAACCTTATTTTATTCTGGAAGCTGGTTTTAGTCAAACGAAGGAATTTTGTGGACTCGTAAGTTATTATTATTGAAAATGATTTTTTGTAAACTTTTATTTTATATTTAATTGGGTCTTAATGTGACTAATTAACTAGGATTAATGTGCCTAATTATTTTCAAAGCTAGAGTCCTAAAAACTCTAAACTCTAGCCTCCTTTATCACCTAAAACACTAAATTATAAAATCAAATCCTAGGCTTCTAAATGTTGTATTGGCCGAAAATTTCACACATCACATACGCAAGATTTTCAAAAATTTCAAGCAAGAATTAAAGGTTGTTTGTCGCCCGTTCGCTCCTCTTCGCAACCCACACCGACGAGTGAATATTCGAGCGTTTTAAATGCAAAGGCACGCTTCTAAACTTTCTTTGTACCATTCAAATCATATTATGAATAATTTATGTTTTAAAGCATGAAAATTATATTGATCAAATTATTTGACGTTGGATGAATAAGTTTTGACGTTTATACGCATACATGAGTCATGTTATGGATTCCAAAGGGTACGCTGACATTAAAGTATGATTAAGGGACGGGAACAAAGTCCTTTATATATGAAACAAGGGGTGGACAGAATCGATAGCGAGGGAATGCATAAGACGCTAGGGTTTCATGCATGGTTTGGGTTGCATCAATTGCATAGGGCGGAGGCTGGACATGGGATCGATCAGGCGGAGTCATGGCACGATGGAGGCCATGTCCTAGGGCTAGGAAGAGTCCTAAGAGGTCTGTACTCGTCGAGGGACAGACTAAGGGTAGTTACAATAATCTAAGGAAGTCTTGGGGTGGTCGCGGCTCGGCTGCAGGGTGCGGATGGCTGGGCACTGGTCAAGGATGGGTCAGGTAGGGTCCATGAGGGTAGGCTAAGGTCTGGTCTATGGTGGCTCGATGGTGGCTCGAGTTTTGGGAATATCGGGGCTCGACTTAGGGTTTAGGGGTAAATTGATTTAGCTTCTTTTGCATAGCATTTATCCAGTTTGGATTATCTAGAGCTTCATCAGTTTTCTTATGTTCAAATTGAGAAACAAATGCAGAGTATACAAATAAATTAAACGTTTGATTTCTAGTTCTTACCAAATCAGATGGATTACCTATCACCAAATCTTATGGATGTGATTTACTCCATCTGTAGTTTGAACTGGTTGGATCAGTTCGTGTCACTGTTTCAGTTTGTAATTGAACATTTCCTTCAGCATCAGTTGCAACAGGTTCAGTTAGTATTTGCATATCATCGCGTTGTTCCACAAGCTGATTGTTAGGAATAACTTCCTATTCAATTGTTTGATCCACCACTTCAGGTTCTGGTGTTTGAAGGATGTTTTGATTGATGTAAACTTCTTTTCATCCTCCAGGCGAATTTTTGCTAAGCAATCAGTCAGCTCAACTGGATTAGTTTGCTTATCATTAGAGCCGATTCATCAAATACAACATGCATTGATTCTTCTACATTTAAAGTACGTTTATTGAACACTCCGTATGTAACATCCCGAAAATTTGAAGGTCCACGTGAACCACATGCATGAAAGTTATCAAATTTCTTATGTATTTTATTAAACTGTTTAAATACATTAAATACATGTTTATTGCATGAATATGTGTTCTAATTCATGGTTTATTAATGTTTCATGCATTAGGGCTTTGAGTTGCATTTCGCTCTTGAACGAGGAATGGAGATCGGGGATAATCAGGAAAAATGTTTTTATTAAACAATTGTTTTTAATTATTTAATATATGTGGTATTCAAGTGAGATTTTCAAAAATGAGCATTGGTGGAGTATTTTTACTCGTCGGGTCATATTTTAAACCGGCACGCAAATTTTAGCAAGTCAGGGACGTTTTGAGGACTCGGGCAATATTTTCAAAAACATACCTAAACGAAATATTTTTTGGGAGTGTTTTTGAGCTTGATGAGTTTATTCTATTGCTTAATGGTTCCAAAACCCTTTTTAACTCCTTTAATTATTATTGTTGGCCAATTAGTGTATAATTATATTAACATAAACTCATTTATCAAACCCTAAACCTACCTCAAGGATGTGGCCGCCCCTCCCCTCAGAGCAGCAGATTTGAAATATTCCATCAGCCTCCCCTTCGATTTTCTCTAAAGTTTTCAAGAAAAATCCTTTCCCGTCTTTTCGGTGCACGTTTTACGTCTCATTTGTGCGGTGTTCCGTGCGTTTAGACGCAAAGACATGCCTAATACCTTATTTTCTCATCATTCACATCATATTAAATATTTTGAATGATCTTTCATGAAAATATGTTATTTACTGGTTTATTCATGTTTTTATGGGTTTTGTAGAGCCCAAAATCAGTAACACTTAAAACCATGCGTTTATTAAATCGATAAATTATTTATTTAAATTTAAAATTATTTTATCGATGCATGATTTATTAATTGTATTATTTTAAATTATTACATGTTTATTTGACGCACGTTAAAACGTTTTCTGGAGTTTTATGTTTCAGGCGAATATTCGATGTGGGATCGGAAAAAGAGACCGGTGAAGATCTAGGCGATTAACGAATAATGTGATATTTTATTTCAAGTCAAGAAATTGATATTTTAAATTATTTATGAAATTCTAAGCATTTTAAAGCCTAATTTAATTTAGTAGGTGATTTTAAGATTTTGAGTTTTTCAAAATTACTAATTTGAATAGTTGGGGATTTTAAATCTTGAAAATTTGACATTTGTGTATTTTATTTAAAATTAGGAATTTTAATAAGTTAGTGAGGGATTAGTACTTTTATTTATCTTGTTAATTGGTTAGTAGTATTTTTATTAACCTAATTAACCACCCATAATTAACTCATTAATCACACACACACTACACGCTATACACGCACACCCACTCGGCACACACACTCACACACACCTTGCATTCCTTTTTTTAAATAACTAGGGTTCTTAGAAATCTCCAGCAGTCACCCTTCCCCTTCGATTTTAATCAGCAGCCTCACATTTTTTTAGCAACAAGAATCGTGCCCCAATTCGTCCTGGATCGGTTCTCGCATCTCCTCGCTTCGTTATTAGTCGTTTTGTGAGTTTAAATCATCAAGGAATGTATAATCTTTCATTTTTCGCATCGATCTTGTCATAGTAAAACTTTTGATGCATATTGTGTGTAAAAATTTGTTTCTGTTATGCAAGGTTTGAGCAATTATGTTTGAAACAATTTTTGAACAGTTTTAGATCTCAAAAACCGAATCTGCTGTCATTTCGAATTCTGCAAATTTTCGGTCAGTTTTGTGGAGAAACTTTCAACATATAAAACGTATTACGTTTTGATATCTTCGATTTGATAGTAAATTCGTAATTTTCGGACAAGAAACTAGTAATTAATGATCATTCTCGTGTGACTGCTCAAACTGTGATGCTATCAAAAGTGTTCGTCATGTTTTCTTGAGGTTTATTGGCTGCAGGCTTCGTTGGGAACCGCCGGGTGATCACTACTGCATTTAGGCATGTTTTGTGTTGTGATCAGACATTATTTGATGTTTCATTTCGGGTCGGTAAGGGTTTGGTTACAATAGAAGTCGTAGGGAAGCGCATTATGTCGAATTTTCCGGCTTTATGTGATTGTGGTTGCGTGTCATTGTTTGGGGACGTTTGGGGCATTTGTATGGGTTTGAGTCAATGCCATAGCATCCTAGGATGGGTATCGAGGTTAGTCCATGGTTGGTTCGAGTCGGTTGGACGTGACTCAGAGTTTGGATCAAGAATTTTTTTTTTTTGGGTTTGTTTCCCAGGTCTGGCGCCGCCCTTGTGGCGCCGCAGCGCTAGTTCCTCGGGGGTCGGGCACCACGGCGCTGCCTTTGTGGCACCGCAACACTAGTGCTTCGGCGCATGTAGCGCCTAGGCACTTACCAGCGCCGCAACGCCACATTGCACGGCGCCTAGGCACTATTTCAGGGATTTTTGAGCTACTATTATTGGTCTGTATCTTCCATTTCTTGGGAAATTATCATACTACATATCAGGATTGTTTTGGGGTTTGATGTCATGGTTTGGTATGATGATTAAACTTGGTCAAGTCTCGAGTGTTCTGGAAAGTCATAAGTTATTTAATTACTTTGGAAGGGAGTACGATTGGTACTGTTAAGTTATTGAATTTAAGTTGCATGTATAATGTGCTAGTATGTGTAGCAGTAGCCCAAGCGAAATCCAAAGAAGCCCTCAACACTATGTAAGTATATTCGACGTGTAAAAAGAAAATGTTTTATGTTTTTGAGGTATGCGAATTGTCTTGTGATCAATTATTTTACGGCTTTGGAAGCCGGAGAACGTGTCCAGAGACCTCTCCACCCCGGTAAAGCATGACCGGGTTTCGATCAGGATTGGGAAGCGGTAAAGCATGACCAGGGGCCAATCCACCAGGTAAAGCATGACCGGGGATCTTATGTATGTGGGAGTAGACGTTCGGTCGAAAGGCTGTGACGATCCCTGCCAGTCCAGTACTGTGGTTTAGTCTTATCTGACGCACTATGTTATGGGTCACTTGCTTTGAAACATATCTCTACGCAAAATGATGATGTTTATGCATGTTTAAGTATGTATGAAGCAGCACGTTTATGAAATGATGGCACGTCTATGTTTATGTAAGTATGTTCAGAGTTTAAGTATGTATGTGCTACTTTAAAATGCATATGGTTTTATTATGTCTTACTTGCTATTCTTAGTTTATACATGTTGAGTCTTTAGACTTACTAGACTTGATCGATATAGGTGAAGACGAGTACGAGGAGACGAGAGATGGGAACCAGTGAGTTGGCTCGAACTATGCAGAGGCCTAACCCGAAGACCTCTTAAGTTTCAAGAATTTTATGCATGTGAAATTCATGTACTCTTATTTTAATGAAATATCTTCGTGCTGTTTAAACAAGTACTTTTATAAGTTCGTTTTCATTGTGACACTGACGACATAGAAATAATTTTGTATTCATTTTTTTTCAAATATTTAGTCAATCATTTTATTTATATTGCAATTTGAAAGATTATTATTTATTTAAGAAAAATTTTTATTTTTCGCAAATTTTTTTTAGAAGTTTTAAAGTACGGTACGTCACTTGATATTAGAGCGGTGTTCTTGTAAAGGGTTATGCCTACTGCCAGTTGCGAGAAGCTCACGAAGTCACACCTCAAGTCTGTAAGTTTTAAAGTTTTAAATTTTTTTTCATGTAGTAACCATCAAGGTCATGATTTCAACATGTACATGTTTAAGTTCGATTTACGTTCATCTTATGATATAGGTATTATATTCTTGCATGTTGGTTTACTTGTTGGGTAAATTTTGGAACAGTATGCCTCCTAGACGTATGATCGCACGTGGAGCAGGTGAAGAGGATGGAGAGACTCGGGATGGGGAGAGGGCCACTCCTCATCCACCGCCAGATATGCAAGCACAAATACATGCAGAGATGACAAAGTTCTTCGTACAGCTTGCGGGGAACAATGCTGGAGTAGATACGGGAGCGAGACCCAGGCCAGAGGCGGTGTATGAGAGATTCAGGAGGATGTTTCCAAAGGAGTTCTCAGGGACTACTGACCCGATGATAGCTGAGGGATGTATTAAGTCCATCGAGGTGATATTCAATTTTATGGAGCTGCAAGATGCAGACAGAGTCAGATGTGCCACTTTTCTGTTGACATGGGACACTAGATTGTGGTGGGAGAGCGCGTCTGTGTCAGTAAATTTGCAGACCACCCTGACTTGGACTGGTTTTTAAGGAGGTCTTCTATTTCAAGTACTTCACTGAGAAAGTATGCTCCCGCCTGACCAGGGAGTTTATGACTTTGCGACATGGAGACAGCAGCGTAGTAGAGTTTGTGAGGAAGTTTGAGAGGGGGTGTCACTTCGTGTCCCTAATTGTCAATGATGCCCGGGAGAAGTTGAGGCATTTCATTGATGGTTTACGGCCGATCTTGCGCAGAGATGTTCGAGTAGCTGGTCCTACTACCTATGATGTTGCTATATCTAGAGCCTTGGCGGTTGAACAAGACCAAAAAGACATTGAGAATGACGGGCAGGGCAAGAGGCCCTATCAGGCACCTCAGCAGCATCACTCACAACAACACCAGTTTAAGAGACCTTTCCAGGGACAACATGGAAAGAGGTCGTTTCAAAGTCCGCCAAAAGGCAAAGGTCCTATTCAGCAAAAGAAGCCTCCTCAGAAGCCTGGTGAGTATCCAGTGTGCCCGAAATGCAACTGTCATCATATGAGACAGTGCTTAAGGGGTTCGGACAAATGATTCAAGTGTGGAGCCAGTGATCACATGCTGAAGAACTGCCCGCAGTGGAGGCAGCCGACCCAGGGTAGAGTGTTCGCCATGCATGCCGAGGAAGCGAACCCAGACACGACTATACTGACTGGTAACCCATTTAATTCAACACCGCATTATTTTTTTCATTCATGCTTCGAATTTTACTTAAGAATAATAGTATGTTGTTTTCGTATTTTGGGAGATTTTGGATAGAGATTTTCAACTATGCATGAGGTTAAGCTTAGTATTTTGAGTATAAGTTTTTTTGTTATGCTAATGTTCCCCAAGAAACATCCTCATAAAGAGAGTAGCCACAAAGGCCTTGTTAGATTCCGGGACTACTCACTCTTTTATCTCAGAGATGTTCACTAATTATCGGGGAGTCAAGTCCATTGGACTCGACGTAAGTTAGTCTGTGACGGTCCCATCAGGGGAGGAGTTATCAGTTACTAACGTGGTCAGAGATATCGATCTTGAACTACAAGGTCACCTACTTTACGCTGATCTGATTGCGTTGGCAATGCAGAGTTTGATATTATCTTGGGGATGTACTGGCTGTTGAAGAACATAGTTCCAATTGACTTTCAGAGAAGATCAGTGTTGGTAAGACCGTTGGGCATGGAGCAATTTATTTTTGAGCCTGACAGGTTGAGAAGTTTCCCTCGCATGATCTCTTGCATGCAGGCACGAAGGCTTATACATAAGGGGTGTCAGGCATTCTTGGTCAATATTATTTCAACACCTGACGCACCCACCCCGTCGATATCTGAGGTACCAGTTGTTTGACAATTTCCTGATATTTTCCCCGACAATTTCACAGGTCTTCCACAAGAGAGAGAGGTGGAGTTTTCCATCGACCATTTGCTAGACACTGTGCCAATCTCTAAGGCACCGTACCATTTGGCTCCAGCAGAAATGTTATAGCTCAAACAGCAAATTCAGGAACTCCTAGACAAAGAATTCATCCACCCTAGTTTCTCACCATGGGGCGCACCAGTACTCCTCGTAAAGAAGAAAGATGGTAACATGAGGTTGTGTATCGATTACCGAGAATTGAACAAGGTAACGATCAATAACAAATACCCATTACCAAGGATCGATGACTTATTCGATCAGTTGTAGGGAGCTACAATGTTCTCTAAGATAGATCTATGCTCTGGGTATCATCAACTGAAGGTAAAGGATGCAGATGTTCATAAGACATCCTTCAGAACTAGATATGGGCACTACGAGTTCTTAGTGATGCCATTTGGACTAACGAATGCTCCAGCGATTATTATGGACCTAATGAATCGAGTATTTCAGCCCTACCTAGATTATTTGTCATAGTGTTCATTGACGACTTTCTTATATACTCGAAGAGCCATGAGGAACATAGTCAGCATTTTAGTACAGTTTTGCAAGTCTTGCAGAGTCACAAATTGTTTGTATTTAGAGGAGTTTGACGTTTATGCTACTTTTGAAAAATGTTAGTTTTAGGTTTGGTTTGACGTTTGCATTTTTGGGATTTTTGAGTAAAATAAATGTTGAGTTTATTTTAATGGTGCAAAGTATACATATATTTATGAGTACGGTTGGGCCTTTTTGTAAGGTCTAGGAATTTAATTCACCTAACCTGACTGCATGTAATCTAGGATTTTATTTTAAATTATGTGTCTAATTATTTTATGCATAATTCATGCATGATAGGATCTAATTCATTAAATTTTCATAAGTTCATGCATTAGGGTTTCTAGTTGCATTTCACGCCCGAACGAGGAACGGAGACCGGAGAATTTTCAGGAAAATTATGTTTATTACATGATTATTTTTATTAATTAAAATAAGGTGTTTTTAAAAGTATTTCCAAAAATGGGATTTTCTTGGGTATTTTTACTCGTAAGATTTTTTTTAATGGTACGTGAACTTTATCGAATCGAATGACTTTTTAAGGGTTTGACTAATATTTTCAAAATCTTTCCAACACGAAATATTTTTCGGGAGTGCGTTTGGATTCAATGGGCCCATTTTTAACTTATTGGGCTTATTTATATTTTTTAAACTCTTAAATAAATATAAGGGCCCATTAAGCTAAATTATTATCTATTTAATTAACTCTTAATTATTCCAAACTCCCCACTAAACCTAAATCACACTCCACTCACCGCCCACCCCCTCCAATCAGTTATCCTCCTCGTGGGTGCATCAGCAGGACAATTCGGTTGTTCCTTCTTCCTCAAACTCAAGATCTCTTCCACGTCGGGTTTGCATTCCTTTGAGTTTGTGCACCAAAAATATCATCAGGCACGCAATGTATCCATTATTTTCTCATTACACATGTCTTTTATAATGTTGGATGTGTTTATGCATGTAAATTTTTCGATCCAGCCCTATACATGACAGATGGGTTCGGTTTTCACACGTTCATGCTATCTTTTTAATTGTTGCTCACGTACTCTGAATTTCGTGCAAGGGGTTGCTGTTTTGTTGATGCTAAGGGACGGTTTAGAGCTGGTTTGTAGTGTCATGGGGCTGGTGTAAGATTCTGGAGGGTGCAGCGATGGGCCGAGGGGTGTAGTAGTGAGCGTGTTCGCTGTCTTGGTTCAGATCGGGGGATAGGCTCGGGCTGGTGGTGCAAGGGCAATCCTAGATCTCGGACAGACCCTGGTGGGTCTGAACCATGGTCTGGAAATGCACAAACGCTGCTGGTCTCGTCCTAGAAGCCGCGAGGGGAGTCTTGAGCGATTTGGGTTCGGTTGGCGTTGTGAGGAGGGTAGCGGTCGGGTGCGCTTCTACTGATGCATGGGGTTGATGGCGCGATTGCCGTAGGTCCAGGAGAGTCTTAGGGTGATCTAGGAGGGCTCGAACCGCGGCTAGAACCATCGGTGTTTGGGCTAGGAGCGAAACATGGCAAGTAGTGCATTTAGGATGTAGAATAGGCAAGTGCCGAAATTTCCAGCAGCCTTTCACGGATTTATTCGAAAGTCAAGGGTCTGATTTTTGGGTGTTTTAGACGTGTACTAGGTTTGGTAAAAAGTTCGAACATTTTGGTTAAGTTTCGGGTTGAGACAGGGATCCCGGTCCATGTTTTAAAACGAGTCGGTTAGGTTCTGATTTTGGCTCAGGTTTACGTCAAAGAATACTTTTAAATATGTTTTGGTACATTTTAAGGAGTTTGGTAAGCTTCGGGTCAATTTTAGAAGTCCAGGCGCAAAATGGTAATTTTTGGGTTTCTAGGAGCAAAATAGTCATTTTGCACCCGGAGTGAGATTTTGGTTCTAGCAGCGCCATGAGCACAAATATATGATATTTTAAATATTTATGCATCATTGTTACGATTTTTACGCAATTATGATAAATATGCTGCATGCTTGGTTTAAAGGAAAAACTACGCATATGCATGTTTTTATTAAGTGATGAAAATGATGATATTTTTAAAGGATGGGAATTGGTTGTGACTGATGATGTATATGTATATGATGACATGATATATATGATGAGCTGAGGCCCGGGCTCAGTGGACGGGTAATGCTGTCGCTGATGTCCTCTGCCGTCGGGTACCACTGTTTTATAGATGGATCCATCGGTAGAGCTGATACGAAAGTCACAACTAATGAACTGAATTCAATTAAAAAAAATGTTTAAGTTTATGCTGATTTGATGAGCTGTTTTGACACGTACATGATGACATGGGAGATGACACGATATGATTTTCCACGACACGTTTACGTTGCGTTTTTAAGTTCATGAAAGTTATGTTGAGTATGATATTTTTCACTGCTGTGTGCTACGTATATGTACTTGTTATTACTGATACAAGTGTGTTGAGTCTTTAGACTCACTAGGCATGTGTGATGCAGGTGAGTTCGATGTCGAGGAGACTAGAGGTGCTGGACTCTGAGTTAGTGGACCTGGTGGGCGACACGACCCGAGTACCTATGATTTTTCTGCACTATTTTGACTTTATGTTTTGAGAGATACGAGTATTTTTAAGCTGGTTTATCTTACTGTTGGATGTAGGATTTTTCTCTTATTTTTACCCAGTTATATTTTATTGGTAAATGTTCATGATAATTTTTAAATGATATTTTTACGTAGGATTGCATGCATGCGATTTATTTAAATGTTTATTCCCAAACGAGAGCTTTTTTAAATAAAAAAAATATTTTCCGCATTTTAAAACGAGTAGACGTTTCAGTTGGTATCAGAGCAAGGGTCCTGTATAGGGTTGTGTCGTCGCCAGCTTCTGCCGCTCAGTCTTCAAAGCCTCAAGTCTGTAAGCTTTTATGTTTAAAATGTTTAAAATGATGTATTGTTATCACCTGCACGATTTCATGATTTACGCTTTATGATTATTTACTGCTTATGTTTAACTGTTTTTACACTGTAAGGTCCATTATTTTTAAAACTAGATTATTTGCATGATGGGTTACGTTTTAATTGGACTGTATTCAAATATGCCTCTCAGACGAGAGCCCAGGATGGTTAGAGTGGATGATATCCCCGAGGGTGACAGAGGGCCTCCACCACCACCGCCAGGGGACCCAGCTACCCGAGATTTTGAGGGTATGGCTAAACTTTTGGAGCAGGTACAGTAGGCTCCTAGACAAGCATACTGATATTTTTGAGCAGTTCCGTAGGCTCAACCCGAAGGAGTTCGGGGGTACCACTGATCCATTCGTTGCAGAGGGATGGATTAGATCACTGGAGCTACATTTTGATTACCTCCAGATGAGAGATGGCGACCGGGCCAGGTGCGCCATTTATATGTTGAGGGATGAAGCGTCCCTGTGGTGAGAGGGAGCCGCACATGCTGTGGATGTGGCTACTCTCACATGGGCCAGAATCAGGGAGTTGTTCTTCGGGAAGTATTTCCCACCTGACGTCAGGGGCCGCCTGACGAGAGAGTTCATGGGCCTCCGGCAGGGGGATTTATCTGTGGCGGAGTTCATCCGCAAGTTTGACAGGAGCTGCCACTTCGTGCCCATGATAGCAGGAGATGTCGCCCAGAAGCTAAGGCATTCCTTGATGGACTGAGACCCACCATCTGTTGGGACGTCATGCTGATGAGGCCTGTGAGTTATGATGAGGCCACTGCTTGCGCTTTTCAGGCAAAGCAGGCATTGCGAGACATTGACTATGAGATGCACAGGAAGAGACAGCAGACTCAGTCCAGTTCTCAGCCACAGAAGAAGCAGTTTTCGATGGTCGGGGCAGCAGAGGCCCTAGGGACAGGGTAGGAGGCCGCAGCAGCAGAGACCTCCTCGGGCGCCAGGGGCGTGCATTAGGTTCCATTTCGGCGAGTGCAAGTGGGGAACATTCAAATGCTTTGTTTGCGGACATGATGGCCACAAGGCAGCGGACTGCCCTAAGAGCAAGGGCCCCACTACCGGCAGGGCATATGTGATGCATGACGAGGAAGCTGAGGCAGCACCAGACTCGACCTTGATTACTGGTAATCTTTTTGGTTTAAGATTTTGATTTACTTTTCAATTGCATGGATTTTATGACTGTATGAGGACCTAATCGTGGGATTTATAACTTAGAAAGAATTAGGATGCATGTTCTACTTGGCTGGGATTAAGAATTTTATTGTTTGATTCGAGTAATTGTAGGGGCCTAATTGTAATAACAGATAATTTTAAGGGCCATAATGCAATTTTCGAAACTTTAAGGGGTTAATTGACAATTTGTAATTTTTCTGAGGTTGAATTTCGAACTTTTGGGGATTGACATTTGGGTTATTCAGTGGTATTTCGAGGATTTTGGGTTAAATGCCGATGATAAGTTTCTTAAGTTCAACTCTATCAGATTTGATAGTATGTTTTGTCGCATGGAGGATATATATTGCAGGAGTAGCCACGCATGTGTTGCTAGATTCCGAGGCTACGCATTCGTTTATATACGAATCTTTCGTGAAGCGACTAGGAATCATACCAGTAGCGATGGATTTGGGTTACAGAGTATCGATCCCATCCGGGGATCAGATGTTCACTTCCCGGATAGTGAGAGGATTGGAGCTCAGATTGCAGCAAAAGGCAGTACAGGCAGATCTGATAGTATTACCGCTGCCAGAATTTGATATCATCTTGGGCATGGACTGGCTCTCTTCTCATGGAGCAGTCATAGATTTCCACCAGAGGTCAGTATATGTTCGACCTCCCAGTGGGAAACCATTTGTTTTTGAGGCAGCTAGACATCAGCAGTTCTCGCACGTCATTTTCTGCATGTGTGCGAGAAAGTTTATTAAGAGAGGCTGTCCGGCATTCTTTATATCAGTGTCGGAGCCAGTCAGTCAGAGGCTGGAGGATGTAGATGTGGTCAGCGAGTTCTCCAGTGTATTCCCTGACGATGTTTCAGGCATCCCACCGGACAGGGAGGTAGAATTCTCTATTGAGCTCATGCCAGAGAATGTGCCGATATCTAAGGCACCCTACCGATTAGCGCCTGCAGAGATGAAAGAGCTCAAAGATCAGATTCAGGATCTGCTGGATAAGGGTTTCATTCGCCCTAGTTTCTCTCCATGGGGCGCGCCAGTGCTATTTGTTAAGAAGAAGGATGGCAGCATGCGACTGTGCATTGACTACAGGGAGTTGAGCAGAGCCAAAGTGAAGAATAAGTATCCGTTGCCTAGGATCGAAGACTTATTTGATCAGCTTCAGGGAGTCTCAGTGTTCTCCAAGATATGCCTTCAATCTGGATACCATCAGTTGAAGGTGAGAGAGTCAGATGTGCACAAGACAGCTTTTCGGACGCGTTATGGGAACTATGAGTTCTTGGTGATGCCCTTCGGTCTTACGAACGCGCCAGCGATCTTCATGGATCTCATGAATCGCGTATTCCAGCCGTACTTGGATCAGTTCCTCATAGTCTTCATTGACGATATCCTGATCTATTCGAAGAGCAGGGAGGAGCATAGTCGGCATCTGAGGACAGTATTACAGACTCTACAGGATAGACGACCTTATGCCAAGTTCGGCAAGTGTGAGTTCTGGCTCGACAGGGTGGCATTCTTGGGCCACATTGTATCTCAGGTTGGCATAGAGGTCGACCCCAGCAAGGTAGAGGCAGTCAGAGATTGGCCGGTTCCGAAGAGCGTGACAGAGATCCGCAGTTTCTTGGGATTGGCAGGTTATTACAGAAAGTTTATCCAGCGCTTCTCTTATATTGCGGTGCTTATGACCGCTCTGACGAAGAAGAATGCCAAGTTTTTTTGGGGATCAGAGTGTCAAGAGAGCTTTGACAGACTGAAGCAGGCCTTGACCACCGCGCCAGTGCTAGCTATGCCATCAGGGTAGGGAGAGTTTGTGGTATAGATGCATTTAAGCTTGGGTTGGGCGCATTCCTGATGCAGCAGGACAGAGTGATAGCTTATGCATCCAGACAGCTGAAGGATCATGAGAAGAATTATCCGACTCATGACCTCGAGCTAGCAGCAGTGCTATTTGCCCTGAAGATCTGGAGACACTATCTGTATGTGGAGAAGTGCAGGATTTTAACAGATCATAAAATCCTGAAGTACTTCTTCCCACAGAAGGAATTGAATATGCGACAGAGGAGGTGGCTTGATCTGGTGAAGGATTATGATTGTGACATTAGCTACCATCCGGGTAAGGCTAATGTAGTTGCAGACGCTCTGAGCAGGAAGCACGCAGTGATATCTCATCTGTCAGTACAGAGACTGTTGCAGGCTGAGATTCAGTGATTTAAGCTTGCAGTGTATGCCAGGGGCGAGGCCCCGAATCTTGCTACTCTGACAGTACAACCGACTCTGAGAGACAGAATTCGAGCAGGGCAGACTTTCGATGAGCAGCTACAGAAGTGGAGGACAGAGGGACGAGACTAAGGGCCAAAGACTGTACGCAGTTGTGGACGGCATAGTCAGATATAGGGACGGACCGCCTATGGGTTCCTGACAGTGATTCTCTTCGAGCAGATATCCTGAGTGAGGCCCACAGCACCCCGTACTCCATCCATCCAGGGAGTACGAAGATGTATAAGGATTTGCAAACTCTTTATTGGTGACCAGGCATGAAAGCGAGATATTCTGCGATTCGTCTCCGAGTGTTTGACCTGTCAGCAGGTTAAGGCAGAGCATCAGAGGCCTGCAGGGAAGCTGAGACCACTCCCTATTCCCGAGTGGAAATGGGAGAATATTACTATGGATTTTGTGACAGGTCTTCCGAGGACTATTGGGGGATACAATGCCATTTGGGTGATTGTTGATCGGCTTACTAAGTCAGCTCATTTCTTACCGATCAGGAAGACATTCACCATGATTCAGTACGCAGAGCTGTACATTAGAGAGATAGTCAGACTGCAAGGGATTCCATTGTCCATAGTGTCAGACAGGGATCCGAGGTTCATGTCTGCGTTCTGGAAAAGCCTTCACCAGGCTTTGGGTACGAAGACTGTTCAGTACCGCTTTCCATCCTCAGAGAGACGATCAGTCAGAGAGGGTGATTCAGATTCTGTAGGACCTACTCCGAGCATGCATGATCGACTTCCAGGGCAGCTGGGAGCCGAAGATACCTCTTGTGGAGTTCACATACAACAACATTTATCAGGCATCGATAGGTATGGCTCCATACGAGGCACTCTACGGGAGGAAGTGTAGGTCACCAGTATACTGGGATGAGGTAGGAGAGCAAGCAGAGTTGGGTCTGGATATTGTCAGACAGACAGCAGACCTAGTGGCCAGGATTAGAGACAGGATGAGGACTGCACAGAATCGTCAGAAGAGTTATGCTGATCAGAGACGGCGGGATCTTGAGTTAGCACTAGGGGATCATGTTTTTGTGAAGGTCACACCTATGAAGGGTGTGATGAGGCTCAGGAAGAAGGGCAAGGTCAGCCCTAGATTCATCGGACCATTTGAGATCCTAGAGAGAGTTGGGACACTCGCATACAGAGTTGCGTTACCATCGAAACTGGCGGGAGTTCATAACGTGTTCCACGTCTCCATGCTGCGAAAGTACATGTCGAATCCTTCACATGTGCTTAACTATGAGCCACTTCAGCTGACACCGCACTTATCATTTGAGGAGAGACCTACGCAGATTCTGGACAGACAGGAAAAGAGACTCCGGAATAAGGTGATCCAGATGGTCAAAGTCAAGTGGCTGAATCATTCCGAGGAGGAGGCCACGTGGGAGACAGAGACCAAGATGAGGAGTCGCTACCCGGAGTTATTTGGTACATTCTAATTTCGAGGACGAAATTTTGTTTAAGGGGGGAGAGTTGTAAGGTCTAGGAATTTAATTCACGTAACCTGACTGCATGCAATCTAGGATTTTATTTTAAATTATGTGTCTAATTATTTTATGCATAATTCATGCATGATAAGATCTAATTCATGAAATTTTCTTAAGTTCATGCATTAGGGTTTCTAGTTACATTTCATGCCCAAACGAGGAACGGAGACCGGAGAATTTTCAGGAAAATTATGTTTATTACATGATTAATTTTTATTAATTAAAATAAGGTGTTTTTAAGAGTATTTCCAAAAAATGGGATTTTCTTTGGTATTTTTACTCGTAAGATTTTTTTTAACGGTACGTGAACTTTATCGAATCGACTGACTTTTTAAGGGTTCGGCTAATATTTTCAAAATCTTTCCAACAAGAAATACTTTTCGGGAGTGCGTTTGGATTTAAGAAGCCCACTTTTGGACTTATTGGACTTATTTATATTTTTTAAACTCTTAAATAAAAATAAGGGCTCATTAGCTAAATTATTATCTATTTAATTAACTCTTAATTATTCCCTAAACTTCCCACTAAACCTAAATCACACTCCACTCACCGACCATCCCCTCCAATCAGTTATCCTCCTCGTGGGTGCATCAGCAAGACTATTCGGTTGTTCCTTCTTCCTCAAACTCAAGATCTCTTCCACGTCGGGTTTGCATTCCTTTGAGTTTGTGCACCAAAACAATCATCAGGCACGCAATGTATCCATTATTTTCTCATCACACATGTCTTTTATACTGTTGGATGTGTTTATGCATGTAAAGTTTTCGATCCAGCCCTATACATGACAGATGGGTTCGGTTTTCACATGTTCATGCTATCTTTTTAATTGTTGCTCACGTACTCTGAATTTCGTGCAAAGGGTTGCTGTTTTGTTGATGCTAAGGGACGGTTTAGAGCTGGTTTGTAGTGTCATGGGGCTGGTGTAAGATTCTGGAGGGTGCAGCAATGGGTCGAGGGGTGTAGTAGTGAGAGTGTTCGCTGTCTTGGTTCAGATCGGGGGATAGGCTCGGGATGGTGGTGCAAGGGCAATCCTAGATCTCGGACAGACCCTGGTGGGTCTGAACCATGGTCTGGAAATGCACAAATGCTGCTGGTCTCGTCCTAGAAGCCGCGAGGGGAGTCTTGAGCGATTAGGGTTCGGTTGGCGTTGTGAGGAGGGTAGCGGTCGGGTGCGCTTCTATTGATGCATGGGGCTGATGGCGTGGGTGCAGTAGGTTCAGGAGAGTCTTAGGGTGATCTAGGAGGGCTCGAACCGCGGCTGGAACCATCGGTGTTTGGGCTAGAAGCGAAATATGGCAAGTAGTGCATTTAGGATGTAGAATAGGAAAGTGCCGAAATTTCCAGCAGCCCTTTAGGGATTTATTCGAAAGTCGAGGGTATGATTTTTGGTGATTTTAGGGTCTTTTAGACGTGTACTAGGTTTGGTAAAAAGTTGGGAACATTTTGGTTAAGTTTCGGGTTGATTCGGGTTGAAACCGGGACCCCGGTCCAAGTTTTAAAACGAGTCGGTTAGGTTCTGATTTTGACTCGGGTTTACATCTAAGAATACTTTTAAATATGTTTTGAGACATTTTAAGGAGTTTGGTAAGCTTCGGGTCAATTTTAGAAGTCCAGGCGTAAAACGATAATTTTTGGGTTTCTAGGGGCAAAATGGTCATTTTGCACCCGGAGTGAGATTTTGGTCCTAGCAGCGCCATGAACACAAATATATGATATTTTAAATGTTTATGCATCATTGTTACAATTTTTACGCAATTATGATAAATACGTTGCATGTTTGGTTTAAAGGAAAAGTTACGCATATGCATGTTTTTATTAAGTGATGAAAATGATGATATTTTTGAAGGATGGAATTGGTTGTGACTGACGATATATATGTATACGATGACATGATATATATCATGAGCTGAGGCCCGGTCTCAGTGGGCGGGTAATGCTGTCGCTGATGTCCCCTGCCGCCGGGTACCACGGTTTTATAGATGGATCAATCGATAGAGCTGATACGATTGAGGAACTGATACGAAAGTCACAACTAATGAACTGAATTCAATTAAAAAAATGTTTAAGTTTATGCTGATTTGATGAGCTGTTTTGACATGTACATGATGACATGAGATGACACGATATGATTTTCCACGACACGTTTACGTTGCGTTTTTAAGTTAATGAAAGTTATGTTGAGTATGATATTTTTTACTGCTGTGTGCTACGTATATGTACTTGTTATTACTGGTACAAGTGTGTTGAGTCTTTAGACTCACTAGGCGTGTGTGATGCAGGTGAGTTCGATGTCGAGGAGACTGGAGGTGCTAGACTCTGAGTCAGTGGACCTGGTGGGCGACACGACCCGAGGAGCTATGATTTTTCCGCACTATTTTGATTTCATGTTTTGAGAGGATACGAGTATTTTTAAGCTGGTTTATCTTACTGTTGGATGTAGGATTTTTCTCTTGTTTTTACCATGTTATATTTTATTGGTAAATGTTCATGATAATTTTTAAATGATGTTTTTACGTAGGATTGCATGCATGCGATTTAGAGACGTTTCAACATCTATGTAAACACCAGTGAGGTAACGTCTTGTACATCCAATAAAAAAACGCCACCTTAACCGATGCTCATATAAGTGTCTTTGATAAGTAGGTAAACGTCACTTCAGTCGGTGCTCGCATAAATGTCTTTGGTATATGTTCATCATATATAGATACACGTATGTTTATCATATTTTAATATAAATGTAACCTAAATTATTTTATTACATTGTTGTAATTTCTCTTTTATCTCAATTTTTACATTCATAATGATATAATAGTATATATATAATTATCAACTCATTTTTTTTTTATTTTCCCAGTTGTTCTTCGGCCAGGCTGGGCAGAATAGGCAAGTAAAATATCAGTAGCATTACAAAAATGGTACTTATATAGAGGTAATTTAGGAAAGATGTGTAAAAACACGTCAAACCAAGATGATTATCATATGGTACTCTTTCTGGGTATGATATAGTGAAGAAATATAGATATGATATATGTAACAGATATTAACCAAGTTGCCAAAACCTTTCAACATGGGCGGGATAAAGAACTGCAGGATGTTGAATGTCAATGGTGATGGCTGTCGATGGGAATCAAATGCACGCTGATGTTGATCTGTTTATATAAAATTATACCTTTGAAGCAACAAGAACAGGGGCAGTATTGCCATGATTGACATAAAATAATCACGCAATAAAATGTGAATGTTGTGTCAATTTGATTTTCTCTTCTTGTTCGTTTTGGAACCTCCTTTTTCTTGCTTATTTCTTTTCCTCTCATTCAGCTTCTCAATCTTACTTTCACTTGATTTTACACTAAAAAGACCACCAGACAGAGCCTTTCCACCGCCATTTTGCAAGGCATTCTCGAAATCAACTTCTTTGTCTACAATCGCGTACCGTTGTAGATGGTCAGGGTTCAGCATATCATCCGCCTTTGCTTTCATCTCATGCTGGATACAGTAAGAGGTAAGACCACAACATAAATGTGAAAAAAAAGAAGCAAATTGAAGAATCGCAACAAGGTCCACAAACCTCAACTTGTTTCGCTGCAGCATTGAGTTCTTCTTCCAAGGAAACTGGATGAGGTTCCATGGAAATCTGAAAACTAACACGCATCAGCAACAACGAAAGTTCTTTCTTGCAAACAGTAGTTTAGTAGAAAACTTACATCTCTCAAGTGAGGAACACTAGAATGAATCTCGTTCGATTCCAAATCACGCAAGAATTTGTAAAACTTCTTCATTACTTTCATGTACAACGACATTATTTGCTGCCTCTCTAACTTCATCTCTGCCTATAAACCAAAACGAGTAACAAAAAGGGTAATCAGATCATCATCTCCAAGATTAAAAAATTTGGAGGTCAAAACTGTTGCTGAACCACAGCGCTTCATGTCAACTACATGCTTTAGAACCGGACGTTCCGCCTACATCAACATATCTTTTGGCACTAATAAAATCGTGGGGATGCTAGGGGAAATATAAGCATTCAAAAAACATATTGAGAAAGCCACTAGCCTTTGGCTGAAGTGGCATGTTGTGTCTCAAATATTGAGATGTTTCGAGTTTGAGACGTACCACCCCCACCCCATTTGTGATGAAAAAAAAATTGAGAAATGATAATGATAAGTATACCTCAATGCAGGAAATATCTTTTCCCTGCAACCCGATGCAGAGCAAAACAGAAGCCTGGGCATATGACAAAGTGGTTGGTATCTTCCGGCAGAAGTAAGCACGGGCAAGATCGTCTACAAATGCTGCAGTCTGCGATATGCATCAGAATAGGCAAATGACACTAGCAACTCAGAAGGCAACGACATTATATAGGGACACAGACTCCTAAGTGAAGGGAAACCACATAAAATATTAACAGCTAATAGTCGGTTTTATATTCAAATATTCACCCAGAGAACAAAGAGGTAAAATTGAAAATGTTGATCAACTCTGAAAATATAAAAGGTGCAAAAAGATTCCATCACGGAAAAAACTAAGAAAAACAACTGATTTTGATGATTGAAAGACATATTAACTCCTTGAAACAAGATAATAAAATTTCATAAAAGCAAAAGCATATTTGTAAACTTTTTTCTTGAACTGACCATGTGGAAATTGTAATAGAATTCAATGTGAAAGTCAAAACACAGTATGCTGTATACATTATTATTAATTATTCATAAGATAATTAAGAAAGGTTCTAAGAGAAGCCATTGGAAAAATACAATCACATAAATAAAATTTCCACAATACAAATACTATACTCCTTCAATCATTTAAACAAGATCCTACCATGCGATAGTCTACAAGATTATTAGTGTATGCTTCCAGTCGTTCCATAGCAAGGGGTGATAGGATTCCACTAATTGAACTTAAAAATCCACTGGAAGAGGACAAATCCACCTCTGAGAAGTTTATCTTCGGGTCCAAGATACTGGCAAATAATCCAGCAGTGTTAGAATACTGAATTACGATTTAGAAGAAAACCAGAACCATACCTCATGGCAAGCTTGTATTCCATTCGAAAAAATGTACGAGCTAACAATTTAGTGAAGTCCTTCCTGAATTCTGAGAACAATTAAAAATGATCATTATTTCGGTCCAAACAAATTGACCCCTAATTTGAAATAAAAGGGGTCGTCTTCAAAAAAGCAACAGAGTAAACCTTCAGAAAATGGACTGAAAAAGCCCAAAGTATCAGATCCACTGGTTTCAATGTCATCATTGTTTAATGGTTTAAGAACCATGCAAGAGTGTTCACCGGTCACATTATTCTGTTGAAGAAGTGTCAGAGAACAAGCTAGTTTCTTAGAACATTCAGAAAGTAATAATAACAAAACAAAAATTGAGAGTTGGTCCATTATAGAGAAGTTACCGTCTTACCGGAACTGCGCTAATGTAGAATGGAGCAAAATTATGTTTCCTCCAAAAGCGAAAAAGGTCCAGAGTAAGCCCAAAAGAGACACCAAGATAATGGAGCTTTTCTGGCCGTCGTTCACGGAGAGGTAGAAGCAGTGGAGGAAGGTCAGTTCTTGGGTTTATATTTTCTTCCAGCAACGAGGCCTGCAGTCAATATGACTTGTAGAAATTTCAACAAAGACAATAAAAGAAATATTCCAGCCATAAATTCAACGAGACTGAGTGAACAAATGAATTATACTCAACAGCACCACTTCATATTACACAGAAGGCATTGATATAATTTAACAGTTTCTGCAGTACTTGAGTTGCAATTCTCATGCTTCTCTCTTTCCCTCATTAGAAATTTGTTGTGTAAACTAAACAATATCATCTCAGTCATAAGAGCGCGGAGACTGTAATTTATCCTAGTCTTTGGTATCAAGTTGAAAAAACAAGATGCCTACTATTATAGCAAAACAGCAAAACAATCACAATCCCTGCAGAGACACAAATGATCAAATGTACAAGATCCTCAACAGAAAAAAAAAAAAAAAAAAATTCAAGGTCAAATAAGTACATAAAAAATAGGACCAAGCAACGAATGAGAACTGTGAAAGAGACCTTCTTTGCAGCATCAATGACTCTGACTGGGGAATTCTCTGTGCGTTCGTCAACTTCTAACTCAGATATTGGAGTCAACTGGCCCTCAAAATACCTATAAGCAGTAAATATGTAATCCTTGCATCCAATATCGAGGTAATTAAATCATTACAGAAAATTGGGAGCTCGTTCTTCAATGTTAGCGTGAGGGGTAATCCTTGCACTTAATTTCGATATAAAATTTTGTAAAATAAAAGGCAAGAAGAAAAATTAAAATCAACAAAAACCAATATCCTTCTGTTTTCTTTAAAACATATAGGTAGTTTGGCATGTTCAAAGCTACTAATAATAACCGTCAAACGTTATAATTACCAAGAGGCTAACATCACCATAAAGGTGCCTCATTTCTACACTGGCGTAAATCAGCAAATTATGTATGGAAATTTTACCTCAGTTGTTGCTATTTAGAAAAAGAAAAACGCTAGAGGTAAGTTTAAAGTAGCTGCATCAGCAGTTTGGAGGTTCCTATGCAGATATATTGACCACAGAGGTCAGAGCCATGACAATTATATGCCATCATTACATCGGTTTCAGGAAATTTTGTTGTGGCCAGTCGATAATTGCAAGAGATAAAATAGAAAGCGAACAAATTTATTTAGACTTCACAAAACCTAGAGTACTCAACAGAACATTTTAGACGTGCTATTTATATTGATTTCATTACGAGCTGTTGGCTGTCACAAACTGCATATTCTCCTAAATCACCGTACATGAAAATGCAAAACACAACCCCCACCTACACAGACAACCCAGAACTTCGATCTTCATCAAAGAAACCAAGCAAAGCAATCAACCAAATAGAAAATGAAAGAACACCAGTATGATGAATTAATATTCTTTCTTAGGGGCTCAAGAATCTTTATCATTAAAAAATGAGTGGCAGTAAGTGAATACTTTTAATAACATGCATGCAGATTCATTGTGGACTATACAACTTAAAAAGATATGCATCCAGTACAAAGTAATTATAAAGACCTAACTGAGTAGAATAATAGCTTTAGAAGAATATGAACATACCTAACTAGAAGTTCAACAGCTGCAGAACCATATCCAAGCTGCAATAATTGAAATATGTTATTGATGAAGAGGGTACAAAATTACTTCATATGTGTCGGATTGCTCTAGAATTACCCTCATTGCACTTGGATGTGTGGCAATGCGTACAATACGAGCGCCTGAAAGACTTGGAAAATCTGTGTTCCGAAACTGCTCACAAAATTTCCAAGGAATCTGATCTCCAAAGGGCTGACGACCCTCACTTAAGCTTTTAACCGCAGATTTACGAGAAATTTGTCCCTCAAGGCAGACCTACAGATTTTATTAACAAGCAAGTACTTTACCACCAGCATAAACAAGACCATTATTGTTTTATAAAAGTAGATCCATTCATGCCGTTAACAGGTGTCTTTAATCATCTATGGTATAATTTCAAAAATGAAAAACTGAATCTTAGGATTATTATTACTCATTGAATAGTGATGCGCTATATATAAAAGAAGATGGCTAGTGGATAGAGTGCAACGAACGAAATTTTCAGAATCAAGAAAAGAATGCATTTTGATAATCAAATTGCAACAATCAGGCCAAAGACTGGGATCAAAGAAAAGCCAGGTTCCAAGCCTGTCCTTCTGCTAGAATTCTATAAACCATCACAAAAACTTGAAGAAGCACAGAAGAAGTCTATTTTGGGAAGAAGAATGAAACAGCATACCATATAGTCACCAAAGACAACAGAATCAACGGAACCATGAAAATAATTAGCAATAGAGGACAACTAATGCTATAACATTCATAAAACATGACCATATCAAGCTTGCAACATTTCTTAATAAAACAAACTTCATAATTAAATAAGAGCATCTAGAACCTACAGGGCATGAAACACACTTTTTAAGGTTGTAGCATATGAAGGAATTCAAACCTGGATGACACACAGAATATCAGGAAGATGGTTTTGGGACTCATCAACGGGACCTGCAAATATGATCAGTAAATATACAGCTGGAAGCAAGTAGGTAATACAAAAAAAATTACCAAGTAGCACAAACAAGTGGTGTGCAGGAGCATCAGCCATCAATTGCAAATCATTGGGAGAATTTTTGTAGTGTGAAGCAACATACAGAGCCATCATTCGCTGCATAAATTGTCATAAAACGAACTTAACCGCCAGATAGATAAATACATAAAAAAGGAACTCGTTAGGATCATCATGCTTAAATATAAGCACCTGCAAAAATAATTCACTGTCCTTGTGATAGGAGAACAATGTATCTCGATTGACATAGTAGAGATCGCATTCGCCAGGCGGGGGTAGCCTGATGAAGAAAGAAGAGACCTCAGTGGAGATCTAATGTTTAGTATCCCTTTTAAATAAAATATCTAAATTAAAATGGCAACCTGTTAATATTAGGGATGGATTTTGTCGCATCAAGACATAGTAAACCATGAAGCCATGATTCAATTGGATCACTGGAAGCATATCTGATAGATTCGCTCAATTCAATCTTTTTGAAAAGCCGACCTAATGATGAAGTTACTGGAACTTTAGCAAATTCACCAAGCAAAGCCTTACAACAAAAATTCATAAAAAATAAATACATCACCAAGGCTCCTCAACATAGAAAGGATAAAATGTTGGAATGGATATATAAAACTAATATTGTTATAGCATTCTAGAATCTATCAATGAAGAAAACCAACAAAGCTGAGAACAGTGATGAAGCTGGTTTGATTGTATGTTTCTGGATGTCAATAAGGTAACATTTGTTAAAAAAGTAAAGAATAGCGCCACAAGCTGCCTTCCAGAGTTATTTGGATTAAAAATAACCAAAGCAGGAAGACTAAACAGGCACCAGTAGCCTATACACTCACACACACACATATATATAAAGACCAAAACTCAAATCTCAGATGCAAACTTTAGTACTCAAACACAACTATCTCATATTCCTCAAGCTGAAAATCAGACTACTACAAAATACAAGCATTCCCTGTCTAAAGAAAATGAAATGTATATACAAATAAATAAACTTTAAATTACTATAAACTTAAAGTAACAATTAACAAAAGGCCGCATTATAATATTGGCCTGCACCTTACTTACTTTAAACAAGACCAGCAGAAAAAAGAAATAAGAACAGGGGAGGGGAGGGGAGGGGAAATCAGAGAAAGAATAGTTGAGTACGAAGTTGCCTCTGGAAAACATCATTGAGGTATCACTTTGTGTATTAATATTTACATTATTTTTACATACTCATAAAAAACTGATAACATGGTCATCCTCATGTCATACCCAATAACGCTATAAGTACACATCACATATAAGCCTCTACATTGACCTTATTTATCTAGAAGTGATACAAGTTCTTTCACATGCACTGACAGATTTGACTTTAGCATGGGACTTAAGCACTAGGTTCTGGGATTAAAGTATGGAATGTTCTTTCACATGCTAGCACCATATTTGACTTAGAGCTGGGAATTCAACCTTTATGATGCACAAAATTTCATATGCACATATCTATAAGCATATATCACATGCAAGATGCAGACTTGCAGTTTTTCTTATTCTACGATGTTGAGTAGAATTGAGCGGGTTTACATACACCATATAGGAATGTTATTAATTCCATTCGGATGACAATTGACGAAAACAATTGATAAACAAAGTGCTATGTTATGAGAGAGGAATTTGATACATGTGAAACTTTCGGTTCCAAATATTTCTCAATCTCAGAAAGGGCATATTCCAAGGATTACTTCTCTTTTATAGACAACTTACCACAATGCATTCATATCTTGAGTAAAGTTGGGTTGTGAGGTAATTCAATCGCTTTGATGCATGTAAGAGTTAGCAAAAATGTAAACTATATGGTTTAGCTATGTTTACAAAGCCAGCAACTTAAGTTAATGGGTCAAAATATGCCAGGCAGTAAAATTGTTTCATGTTACATCAATGGTTTATACTTCTTTCTAACTACAACTCATATAAATTTGTACATGCATGTTTACCATCATAAGTCAGTATTAAAAAGAAAGAACATCATATGACACAAAATAAATAACGACTAGTAAAACTCCAAATGCAAGTATCTCTTTTATGCTAGGAAAGAAAATGAGAACTTAAAACACCTGAGATACCAGACTCCGTGCTCTTATTTGATATCTGACTTCGCTCCTCCAGTTGCTGAAGAAGTTTTAGAGATAACGACCGTCCTGTACCTTCATAACTAAAAAAGAAGGAAATCAGAAGAAAACATCAACAAGTGGCAGCATTTAGTTATGAAAATAATGATTCCTTCAAGAAATCTACAATTTCAATCACTAAGGGCACTCATTTTATAGAGTATTAACTATTAATAGAACCTATAAAAGAGCATCTTTTACCCATTGACAGTAGATGAAAGGAATACAAGATATGGCCCAAGCAAAGACTTCACAACTGGCAATGGGATAGCTGCTGCTTCATCAACCACCAACAATTCAACTTGGGAGAGCTTCTCATGTTCATGTGGTTGTATATACTGCACAGACATCGGGATGCAACTTATTTTTCCAATTTTCTTCACTCAATAAACTTCATTTCAATTATTTTCTACAAAGAATAGCCTCAAAGAACCTCTATCCAATGATCTAATCCACTTTAAAGCATCTTTCATGTTCTTTTTTTAGTAGGCAACAAAAGAGCAAAAAGTTTTTCTTATTCCCTCCATATGAAGTACTTTATTCAGCCAATGGAGAGATCTTACTCTTACACCTAGCATTCCTCGATAAATGAAGAGTTGGTTAATGACAAAAAAAACTATATCACTCCTCTCTTTTTCCTCTTCCATAATGCCAAAAAGCATAAAAAAACTCCACACGCACACTTCTTCTCAGCTCAAAGTCCTTTAATAATCTACCACTTCCATCGTCCCTATGAAAAAACTAAATGTCACAGAAAAAATTGAGGAAGGCTTAAAGCTAGAGGGCGTTTGATGTTTATTAGTTATTACTGACCATGAATGACCGTAAATTTTCTTAGTCACACACAATAGAAATGAAATCCTGAGAATAGTATTACATCGCCCAGAAAAAAAAAAACATGCATAGCAAAATAACTGCAACAAAAAAAAGTTTGTGGGAAAAGTCCTTGAAGTATGGTTTATACTTGATATCGTTGTCCGTAAAGAAGAAAAGTAGAAAACCACTACAAAATCTACTAACCTGAATTGTCTGTCTGTGTTGTTTGTAGATATTGATTCGCACAGTGGCTTTCTTAAAATCAGGATTTGCACTTTTCACCACATCATAATCTAAGTGCTCCTACAAATGAGGAACTATAAGTTTCAGCCAAATAATAAATATTGTCCTGCAACTTACAATAATAAGAGAAAACTCTATAAGATTATATTTGATTAAAAATATTCTTACAACACTCAATATTAAAAAACACTACTCTATACTAAAAAACACTACTTCTCACACAAAATCTCTAAATACGGTTGAAAATTCAATAACACAAAAGTCCTTAGTGTCAATAATCTTGGCTAGATCTTTTAATATCAGGAGTTTATTTGATTAGAATAAGTTTGGTCAGATAGTACATTTTACAGATTTAGTGGGATACGATTTTATGATTTTTTACAAATATAAATTGTATCAAACAGTGAACCTCTATATACAAAAAAATAGAGGAATTGTTCTTCCTTCTTTATTCCGTTGTTCCCTCATTTTTCTGCATGGTATCAGAAACCGGAGATCAGTCATGAATTCCAAGACAGCTATGGTCAGTGCTGATGCTGGCACAACCACCGCTTTCAGCCCGGCCAGGGCTACAGTCAAGGACATTCTAATCAAACTCTTTTCACCAGAATGTCTTAACACAAACAAGATTTCTATACTAATTGTTTATGTTGATGATACAATGTGACAGGAGATTACATAGAAGAAGTGAACAAACTGAAGAAAAGCTTGGCAACTGAATTTGAGATGAAATATTTGGGACAGTTGAAATACTTTATTGGAATGGAGGTGGCAAGGTCCAAGAAAGGAATCATGGGGTCCCAAAGGAAGTATGTCCTGGATCACCTAACGGAAACCGGGATGAGTGGTTGTGGCCCATAAGATACTCCTATGGAGGCAAATGCTAAGCTAGGAGAAATCAAGGATGGCGTTCCAGTAGATACCGGGAGATAACAAAGACTAGATGGAAAACTGATATACCTATCTCACACACGACCTGACATTGCCTTCGCAGTATGCTTGGTTAGTCAATTTATCCACTCACCATGTACATAACATCTTGAGGCAGTTTATCGAATCTTGAGATATCTCACAGGAACTCCGGGAAAATGAATTCTCTTTGAGAAGAGTGAGAAGAAAGAGATACAAGTTTACACTGATGCATACTAGGTTGGATCAGCCACTGATGGGCGATCCACTTCTGGTTACTGCACATACGTATAGGGCAACTTGGAGAAGTAAAAAAACAAAGTGTTGTCATCAGAAGCAATGCAGAGGCTGAATTTAGGTCTGTGGCTCAAGGACAGTATGAAATGTTGCGAACATTTCATAAAAGAGAAGCTTAAAGAAGGGGTAATCTGCCCTCCATTTGTTCCTAGAGCATTGCAAGTAGCAGACGTCTTAACCAAGGGTCTATCAAGGCAAGCCTTTGAAGAACAAGTAGCAAGTTGGGCATGATGAATATCTTCGCACCAACTTGAGGGAGAGTGTCAATAATTTTGACAATATCATTCAATATTAAGAGTTTATTTATTTACAATAAGTAAGCTAGAATATATTTTACAGATTTAGTGGGGTATGATTTTATGGTTTTTTACTGATTTAAATTTTATTAAACGGTGAACCTCAATATACAAAAAAATAAGAGGAATTGTTCTTCCTTCTTTATTCTGTTGTTCCCTTATTTTTCTGCACTTGATACAAATTTTTAATATGAATGCATGAAAAGCATGCATAAAGAGACTGGCTTTAATAGAAAATAATGGCATGAATCCAAAAAGCTGATGGGAAAATTTCCAGTGCGTAAAAAATAACCAGGAAATAGTCGGTCGCAAAACAAGGAAATTGTGTCGCATAACCGCGTTAACAAAAAAAACACTGATTTGTTTTCACTTGCCTCGAACAAGAAGAGGTACACACCATACCTTGTAATCGAGTAAATCAAATCCTTTGCAAATAAACTCAAACAATGTTTTCACGTTCTCTGGGCTTGGTGCAGTTACATAAATATTTGAATACCTATGATGAAAATTATTTAATTAGCAAGCAGAGAAGCTAATGGAATAGATGAATAGGTTAAAGCATGCAATCAATGTCCTGCATTACCCAGTAACAACTGCTCCAGTAATTGCCAGACCAAGAGCAGCGGACTTCCCACGGCCACGAGCAGCAAGCAAAGCTACTGTTCTTTGAAGCCTCTTGTCCAAAATTGCATCAAGGAAGGTAATTACAGCTCTTCCCTAAGCAAACAGGCAGAGTTCATAACAATCAGAACATGAAAAAAAATAGTCCGTTCTATCAAGGAAGAAACCTTTACCTGATCCAATGTGCAGCATTTTCTAATCAGAGGACCCACAGGGAAATCATCATTGAGCTCTTCCTTCAAATTCTTCAATTCTTTTTCAGCTTCTGAAAGCCCCTCGGAATCCTTGCAAAGGCAACAAAAAATAGCCAATCATACATAAAGCATTGTCCCAGACATATTTTGGTTCACTAAGAATGAAAAAAATATAATCCACTAAGCAGAAGCCCCGTAGCTCAGGAAGGATTTGCAGTAAGTGTGGAAGGTACTTCAAGTGTCTACATTATCTAAAAACAGTAGTTCTCCCTCCAGTATTCTACACACTAAAAAATATTGTACTTTGAAATTGGGAAACCTGAGAGATGCTGATTAGCTCCATTGTAAGTGATAAACATGGTGTAATACTACTCCACCAGGTAGAACTCAAGACAACCCTAGAAATAAAGCTCACCTCTCTAACTATAACTGGGGCAATTATTTTCATATGCGAAGAAACTGGTAGAATGTTGAGTTCATCATCCATGACAACACAAGCTTTGCACGAAGCAACTGAAAGCAAGAAACGTTCATTAAAGCGCCCAGCAGCCTGATTATGAGATTCTGTACGAAATCTCTCGTGAACATCCTGAGACAATAAAGCCCAATGAGCACAAAAGACAAGATTAAATGGAAAAAAATCATCTTATCTATTCTTAAAACAAAATTTCTATCATCAGAATTTAGAATTATACTCCTATTGAAACTATCATATGATATAATTGGAAAGTGAGTTGGCATTACCATAACCATAGTGTACAAACTAGTGAGTGATGAAAGAGAGCGCAGCAACAATACTATCAATCCACCACCTTCAACAGTTTCAATAGTCCTTGCTAGAAGATTTGGTGTCAAAGCTTCAAAATCCTTAAGAACAAAGAGTGAGAAGTAAATACTCCAGAATGGAGAATCAATGCTCATAGCAATTGTTGTAAAACTGACAAGTATTAGGCAATAAAAAAATTCGTGTTTTACCTGCAATATACACATGCCAAAAGTGTTCCCCAGAATTCTCTCAGAATCTCTGTACAAGCAAAAGGTTATTTCTCCAGTTTCAAGAAAAAGCACGAAAGGATCAACTTTCTCAGGATCCAGCTGCCCCCTTTGCACTAACTTCTTTGTTTGCTTGACTCGCTTTTTTTTGTGGCTACAGTGCCAAATATCATATGGTATTGAATCAAATTTCTCTTCTCAGTAAAACAATAGACTATCAAAGATTCAGAATTGTGCAAAATAAAAAATAATAAAAGAAAACATCATGAAATATATGGAGAGGCTTTAAGTAAAATAGAGCAATGGGATTATATTTTTTATGATTCTTTATGGAAAAAAATATTCTCCTTTCCATATCCATTAACCTACACAAAATGGATGGAAGCATGAAACTTAGTAACTGTGTGATACATAGAAAGTTGACATCATCAACAATGTAAACTTCCTCGCTAAGTGATGTTTGGGTAAAATCATAACTGATTGAAATTCAAAGTTCAATCCTATATCATTAAGACATAAGTTGAATTTCAAATGCATAAATTCTGATTTTCATATTGCTAACACTTGAAAAAAAAAAAAGAGGAAAGGAAATTAGAGAACCTGCTGAGCTCGAGCTTGTCCTTGTAGCACCACAAAACACTCGGTCTCGACTTAACCACTGATTTGCTCAGCATCTGACGCAAATGCAATATCTGTTTCAAGAGAGAAAAAAAAAAACTAATGATAAATTTCAAATCACCTTCACCAACTATGATCAAATTATTTATTACTAAGCAATGCATGAATATGTCTACATAAAAAATGCGTGAATATGTGTTCATAAGCATATATATACGTTTGCATACCTGGTCAAGAGACTTGTCACCAATTATGACAAGCATGGAGCGATGGCGGGACTTGACTCCATTTTCTATCAAAGTTCTGATACGTTCGTCAACTTTTTTCCTCATATTTCCTTGATTTCTGTTTCTTTGTCCTGTCTGAAAACACTAGCAGCAGTAAACGAAGGGGAAAAAAGAAAAAGAAAGAGAGTAACATTCAAATTTGATGTTTCGTGAAGTGCCTTATTCGGAGCAAGTCGGTCCGAAAACGGGTGAAAATATGAAACGTCATATTTGAGTTGATAGTTTTCAGTTACCTCAGTACAGTTAGCGAACCACCGCGGCGGCGGCGTCAGCCGGACGCGGTGAGGAATGGAGCGGCGAGCTTGCTTTCTGAATAGCGTGCTCCCTCGTCGGTTCTCCCTTCGAGGTCAATATGGGTTCGGCTTTTTATTGCTTAGTCCAACTTACAAAATGTTATGGGCTTTCATGAAGAGCAACTAGGCCCATAATTGTGGCCCGCGAACTAACCGATTACTTTACATCTTTTTTTTATGTATTAGTTTAGGTTTATCTTAAGGAAACTCTAAATAAATCTCTAAATCCAATTTTCAATTATGATTCAGTCCCCATATCAATTTTTATAGTAAGGGCTCCTTGATGTTATTTTTTTTAGTCTTCACTCCCCATGTTTGCTCTCACATTTTATATCTTATGCACAAAAGTATTCGTCTCATTTTTCTTTCCAACAAGGAAACTTGCATCACAGATTGATTCTTTCACTTGATTCATGGATTTTGTTAGTTGTCTCACTTCGATTGGATAAATATCTAGGAGTTGCGTATATTGAGTTAGACAATTCTCTCCCTTTAAGCTAGACTTTGGGATTGAGTTAGCTTCAAATCTCATTTTTAACATATTTCAATATTTTTGTTTTAATCACTTGAAAATTTATCATCCTTTCTTGTGAATCAAATGCCTGAATTTTTTTTTTTTGTTCTTCTCGAACTTTCATCCCAAAATCATATTTTAGTTTACCAAATTTCAGTTGGGTTACAGTCATGTTCGATTTCTCATCAAAATAAGAGTGTGTGCTTCGATTTTTCATTTAGATTTGGAAGTTGAAAGAGGCGTAGATGGAATAACAGTATGGATTGAAGTCTTTTTAAGTTTGAAACTTTTAAATGATGTTGGTTTATGGCTCTCACTTGTATTTTGATGTATCACATTGTATACTTAAATCTTAAACTTCAATTAGGAAGTTATATTTTATTGTTAGGAATTTAAATTGGACTTGTATGTTCGGATATTTTATGGTATTGTTAAATGTTAAATTTTTATATTATATTTTTTGTTTCATTGATTTGTTGTATTTAGGGATCGACCAGTTTTTTGGGTATCATTTTAAATTTTTTCAGTTTTATCTCTTTGTAATATATTGTTTAAATAGGTATAATGTATGTTGTATGTTTAATTTTTTATGCAAATTCCGGTTACCAAGGAAACCAAACACGAACTAAACTCACTCGCGCCTTCGATTCTATAAACAACAAGATTTCTTTAACCCCCGATCTTTAATCTTTCAAAAGAAGCAACATGTATTCATTCCTAAATCGCGTGGTTTAGTAACAAATAACACAAATAGACAATCGAACTCAAACAAACCTTCATAAAACTCATTTTTTTTATAATCCGAATGAAGAAAAATCGACAAACATTACAAAGTATTAAACTTTGATAAGTTTAATTTGATAAAACACACAAAAGCATGCACAAAGTTGAAGCTTTCTTGTTGAGAGAAAAACTCACATATTCATTCAAGAATGATCAATAATCTATAAAATAATGTTTTTACAACTTGTTTAAATATAAAATGGTAAAAATACACCAAAAAACATACGTTTGGATTTCCATGTTGAATTTTACATTGTGGTGGGCGTTTTCGTGCATTGGGGCACGCTGTTCTAGCACAGAGGCGTGCTCGGTCGGCTCTTTTTAACCGCTGGAGCACGCCTGTTTCGGCTGGGGCACTGTGGCGGGCGAAAATGGTAGCTGGAGTGTGCACCTATTTCGGTCTGGTCCTTCAACACTTGAATGACATTATAATGGCTTCAAACTTGAATGTCATGCCCTTAATAGCTCGTCATAAGTTCTTGAGGAGCTTCCTTGAACTTATTTCCAGTAGTTAGCTCGTAACGTTCGGTCAGACTCGTATCATACTCCCCTTCTTCAAAATGATATGTGCTCAAATATTTGCTACCTACAAAAAAACGAAGCAAGTTAGTAATAAAAAGAAATATATTATCAACATAGTTACTTTTCAACTCTAGTTTGTAGGCGTTATCATCCACTCGCTCCATCAATCCTAGAAATCCAAACTCCATGATTGCCTTTGTCACAACTTCATCAATTACACCAGATGATAAACAACGAATGACACCAAATGACAATAATAAAATCTCATTAAGCATCATACAAACTAAGTTCCTCCCCTTTTTAGTTCTAGTTGACACCAAAATAAAATTAATACAAGTGTACGGCCATAGTTCACTAAGAATAAGAATTAGTTCATGCAATACATAAGAATCAAGCCTAGATGTCCTTCTCCTATAAACAATGCATGTTTCACCATCGCACTGATTATACTTCTTCATATGCAACCAACACATATAATCATGCATTACATCAATGATCACATAACAACTATGTGTCTTACTAATACATAACTCATGCAATGAATATGAAATGAATTTATTCTCTTTAAACCAACATTCATCATAAACAAAAAAAAAAAACTCACATATTCAACCATGTATTATTCATAACCATCACCAATCAAATGACAATCATACAAATAAGACAAACTAAATGTACTATCTATGTAATCTCTTGACACATCACAAGAATTTAATCTTGATGCATACAAGTCATTGTGGTAATCACATTCCACCAATTTTTCACCTTGAGAGGAATCAAAAATCATAATATGTACATGCAATTATCAATACCCTCAAACCCATAAAAATAATAGAATAAAGCTAAATTTACATTTGGACCATCAACTACCACATTTGCAACATGTTCTCCAAATTCTTGGAAACAAAAAACATAAAATGAAGGTAAGGAATAAATATGTACTTTTTCATCGTTGTTTGAACAACTATCCTTACCTTACCTTGATTTCCCTTGAATTCATGTGGCTCAACCCATTGGATTCTTCCATCAACAACTTTTTTTATCTCCTTGTCATGACACTTCCAAAGTCATGCACAAAAAAAAAATAACAACGTTTGTGATTTAATTGACTATATCATCACAATGTGAAAAAACTTAGTTGTACAAAGGTATTTTAAGGGGTTTATACAAAATCAAGTCTCTATCATTTTCACTCTTTTGGACCATCAATCAATTTTTCTTTTCTGTTTCTTTGGCCTCTTTTTCTTTTTCTTTCAACTCATATTTTTCATCTTTTTTCTTTATATGGTCACCTCACTCTTTCTTTCTGTCATTCCACATTTCTTTCCACTCACTTTAATAAATTTCACTTGTTCCTCAAGAACTTCTTTTGGAGTCAATTGAGCAAATGAAAAATTTTGTTCCTCCATTCATATATGCAACAAAATCTCACTTTGTCTACTCTCATCCTCTGTAGTAGACATAATAGGAACATTTCCACACCTACTAATCCAACTCCTACCGCATACTGCTCAACACACGCGTCAACAACCGGTGGAGTATCATCATCCTCTACTTACTCAATATCAAATTTAGATTCATGTTTACTAACGACTTTGGATTCAAGCACCCCTTGAGAATCCATTACCGTCACCGTCTCATTTGGACATTGGTTAATATCATGCTCTATCTTGAATTTTGAAGTGCCTTGGCATTTGTGGTTCTGAATCTCAAGGTTCGTATCCACAATTGATCTAGCTATTATCTCCTCTTTTGTGCTCGATCTCCAAGTGGATGTAATTGACACCTCACACAAGTCACGTCCATCTTTTCGATCAACTCTCCTATCAAAGTGATTAAGAACAAATTGTTTCATCATCACACCCCATGTAACTATAGGGTCCTGCCACATCATCTCCTTCCCAACAATAATTTATCACACCAAGTAGCAGCATTGTCGGTAAATTGGCTACAAGCTCGTTTTACATCCATAGCTTCCGTATAATTTTGACTCTCAAACATATGCTCCACTTTCTCCTCCTACTCAAGATACGTCTTTAAATCGGCTCTCCCATAGAAAGATGGAATTCTTATCTTAGCCCCACCAAAAATATACTCTTTTCGGCTTCTATGTCTATGACCCTCATCATGTCGCCCATCATCATCATGATTCCATTGTGACACACTATTCTCCTAGACTCTTTTTCGCTCTCCTAGACTCTTTTCGCTCTATTATCCCCCTCAACTTGCATATACTTCTCACATAAATACTTAAACTCCTTCTCATGTACTCTATCCAACTCTCCAACCCATTCTTGAAATTGAAGACCGTCGGACATGTCGTACCTACAAGAAAGGTTAGTATAAAAAAATAACAAGAGTATGGTTTCCTCGTCTAAATCTCACAAGTCACTTCAACGCAAATCACTCAAACTATATCTGTTTTTGTTTTGTTTTGTCCTTAATGTAAATACATCACTCCAAGAAAAAAATGCTCGCTCTCAAGTGTCTCACTCAATTTTGAGAGTTCTCTCGTAGGGTACACTTTCAGGCTTTGTAGCTTGTGCGCATCAAACATTCAAGTTCAAACTTCACGAAACTTGCGAATGGACTTACTCAGAATGCGTAAAACAAGAAATTTGTTTTTTTTTGTACAAACACTTGAATATGACTCATAAAGAGACAAGAACAAAATTTCAATACTAAATAATAGCACAAATTTTGAATTTTTGTTGTTGCGACTTTGATTGTTGCACTCCCAAGAGCAGGTTGTCCACAAGTAGTATAATTCGGTGAGTTCGAATATCGTATCCACGAGGAAGCTAAGGTAATTACAAGTCCACTACAATGTCTTTTTATTTATTTTTTCTTTTAGTTGTTTGAATCTTTAATTGGTAATTTTTAATTGTTCAAATTTTAATTTAAGTAGTTGAGATTAAAGGATCCACTCTTGGTATTTTAATAAAGTTAACATTAACGAACAATATTGAAATCCACTTAATAAAATGGTTCCAATATATTAAATAATCATATTTATATTATGTTATATATTATTATCTTATAAGTATATAATATATACCAAAACTTATAAATGTGGTCAAGTATTTATTGTGCTATATATATTTGTAAACACTAAATCAAGGTTCCCACTTTAAATGGTTGGTAAAACCAAACAAACTATTTAAATGATATCAATAAATTAATACTATGATATATTCATATATAATAAATCAAGGAATCCAATTTAAATGGTTGGTAAAACCAAACTAACATTTAAATGGTTTCCAAGAATTTAATATTATAATATATTTATATATAATAAATCAAGGCATCCACTTTAAATGGTTGGTAATACCAAACTAACATTTAAATGATTCCAAGAATTTAGTGTAACTTATAGCAACAATAAATCAAAACTCCCACTTATAAGTAGGGTATAAAAATGCTTAAAGAAATAAATATAACATAAACAATAAATAATGATTAAATAATATAAAACATAGATTTTTACCTTTTAGTAACCTTATTATCATGCCAAGAGTTTCACCTTTTCATCTCAACTTTAGGAAGTTAGCTATTCATTATTCAAAGTGTAAAACTTTGAATATGAAATTAACATGCTAATTATATTTAAATGAAGAAATAAAGGAAAAATATAGAGGAAAATATTATGAACTCAAAGGTTTGTTCATAGAATGAGGGATATCTCAATACATTACAATGCACCCCTATTTATAGCCAAATTTGGGGAGACAATCACAAATAAAATATTATTTTTTACACAAAAGTCTTCATTGGTGTTCCAAGATATTATATTATATTACACATCACTTTTGAAAATTTTCTTCTCCGAATTTGCTTCTTCACATAAAAAGAAACATGTGGATAATTGAGTTGTCTAGTTGTGGTATTTTTTTCAAACCATTTGACCAAGTAATTTGAGAGATATGGTCAAAATACTAGAGCATGGTAAAACTGCCACTCCTTTGATAACTTTATTTGTTGCTTAATTTGATCCAAATTGTGAGAGGATTTTTATCTCATGCTTGCCACCAATATTGTAGATATTAACATCAACTTTCTACAGGTCCAAGAATCATCTTAATCTCATTTGCAACGCCATGTTTATTCTTGTTTTATCGAACCTGTAAAAAAATAGTAAAAACTTGTAATTACACAACAACTTATATTTATACAATTTATTATAAAACATATAATATTTAAACATTTAATAAAACAAAAACTATATATTTATATTATAAAACATTTAATTAAAGTACAATTTTTATGTTTATCACACCTCCCAACCAGCTTATTGCTAGTCCCTAGCAATTTAAGCGTTAATAGCAATACAAAACATATTGATTAATTTAAATAGAAATGTAATCAAAACTATCTAAGTGTTTAAATTAAATTTGAAAACTGTCAAAGTTATATCAAGATCATCATAATTATAATTTATGAAATAATTTGAGATGATCAATTCAAAGCTTATTTAAGGTAGTTAAATGTACACGGCCTTCAGAAATTCCTAGTAAGAGTCTCAACTCCATATCCTCACAGGTTAATAAATGTTTCAATTTATGGCAACGATTTCTCTCATGGAGTTGGAATACAGATAAATGCTCAGAAAAATGGTTTATAGAATGCAGACAAACAAACGAGCCAAACTAATCAAAAGATAGAAAATCTATTGATTCAAAATCTAGTTGTTCTTATTATATATTTTTTCCTGATATTTTTTTTTTTTGCATAACATCATGGAATCAGACTAAGTTTATGCTTCTTGACCACATATTTATTTAATTTGTACAATAAATTTCTCTCTCTTTTTTGTTTTGTTTTGTTTTGTTTTTTTTATGAGAGATATATGGGTCGTAGCATATAACTTAAAAATTACATAGATCTTCAATATCTTTCTTTTTGTATTTTTCTCCTTTTTTTTTCAGGAAATATCATTTTTTTTCTTCAAAATAAGAACTCAAGATCTAAACAATAGATAGTCTCTCTCATGATCAATAAAGGCTCGAAGCTGTTTTCTCAGCCCTCTCCACTCACTCACAAAATAAGTGTGAGTTTAAAATTATAGGCACTCTTATAAGGTATATCTTGGGCCATATACTTTAATACCTGATTTTATCACAATGGTTAATCACTCAAAAAGATTTCATAAATCATATTTTTATATTGATCAGAATATTAAAAATTGACTTTTTTTTCAAATAAAAATTTAAACATTCTTAAATAGATTAATGCATGTTCTAATTTAAATCTTTCAAACATGTAATGTATGACATTTTTGCAAAAATTACTAAGATACAAACAATAAACATGATTTTATTTTAAAATAATATATATTATTTTTTTTATTTTTTTTAATTTTTTTTTATAAGTTTGTTCTCCCCCCAATCAGAATATGACATTATCCCTAATATCAAAATAACTATTAATAAAGAGTACATAATGAAAGAGATATCACCTGGAATTTTATTGAAGATAACAAACTGAAACAAACGCAAACCAATCCACGACTTTTGAATCAATGATCCAACTTCCTTTTCTTACTGCTTGATTGCGACCAATTGATCTTTGTTATCATCGGATCAGGCTTATGAACAAAAGCTTCCAAATCATCAATTAATTGGTCGGCAGTTGAAGCACAGATGAGCATCCGTCGTGAATTTTCTGAAATGAAATTCTGTTCCACAGCTTTATCAAGAAATGTCAACAAATTGTCAAAATAATTATTGATATTTAACAAGCCCACAGATTTATTATGGATATTAAGTTGTGCCCAAGAAACAGTGTGAAAAATTTCTTCTAATGTACCAAAACCACCTGGTAGTGCGATAAAAGCATCAGAATTTTCAATCATTTGAGTGATTCTTTCATACATAGAAGAAACTTTTAATTCCTCCCCAATCGTAACACCTGTAATATTTCCTTCAGCTAAAGCTGTAGGAATAATACCCAAAACCTGACTACCTCCAAGATGAGCAGATGTTGAAACAGATCCCATTAACCCAATATTACCTCCCCCATATACCAAGTGAATTTTTCTCTCAGCCAATATCTTTCCAAGATTATTCGCTGCTTCTACAAATACTTCATTTTTTCCAGGACTCGACTCACAAAATACACAAATATTTTTCAATGTTTGTGCAGAGGATTCAGCCATGTTTTTACTTTCTTTTTTTTTGTCTGCGAAAATAGAGAGAAAGATGAGAGATTTTATAGGAGTAATATGTTATCATGACAAAACTATGGGTCACAGCTGTAAACAGAATAAATAGTAAAAATAATAATGACACACGTGCATATAAACAGTAGTGTGATTGTGGCTCACAATTTTCCTCTGGTTTTACGTCCAGAAACGGCTTCAACGCCTTCTATGAGTCGAGGATATGCTTCCCATCCAGTTTTCTTATAAATTGGCAAACAGGGTCTTTTTTAGTCGGATTCCCAAGACTATGACGCTCATCTTGGAATTGTTTCCATAAACGGAGAATTCAATATGCACATGTCCACTAGAATGCGTCTCAAGAGTCAATAAGATGTTATCTAAAGACTCCTTACTCAGCTCATTCTTAATGAAACCAATTTTATCTTCTCTGTTATTGAAAACACATCCCAAAGATCTGCATCGTTTGTCACAAGTCCATCTTGCACACTTATGACAAACCCCTAAACTTTTGGCCCTTCGTTTTTTCGCATAAGTGCTTTTTCCTAATCCAGGCAAATACCGAATGAGCAATGATTGTGGAACTTCTCCTCCAAATCGGACCTTAGCTTCTATTACAAGATGAATGTCTTCTGGAATTCCTTTTTTCATTAGCAATCTCAATATTTCACACCTTCCTGCATAAATTTTTCTTAGAACATTTTCAGAAACAGAGGGAAAATATTTACAAATTTTTGAGAGAATTTCATCCATTTTGAAAAGAAAAGAAATTATTATTATTTTTTTTAATTTTTGTATCAGCAATTGTGGGAAACTGATTTAACCGACTATGAGAGTCACGGAGTACCGTTATCCGCCATTTAACCGGGAAAATAAAAATATTAAGAAAACCTGAAATAAAAACAAACAAACTTAAATGCAACAAAAAAAAAAATCAAGGATCAGAAAGGGAAATAAACTCTTCTTGAAAGATTTCATTTTCTAAAAATGGTTTAAGCCTTTGTCCATTTACATTAAAAATATCACCATTTTTAGGATTTTCAATATCCACAGCTCCATAAATATACACATGCTTTACAACATATGGGCCTGTCCATCTTGATCGTAATTTTCCTGGGAATATGTGAAGTCGAGAATTATAAAGCAAAACTTTTTTACCAATCTCAAAAGATTTTCTAAGAATTGTTTTATCATGAAATGATTTGATTTTTGCTTTATAAATCCTTGAATTCTCATACGCGTCATTTCTGAGTTCATCAAGTTCATTAAGTTGCAATTTACGCAATTTGTTGGCATCATCCATGCTTGAATTTAAAGTTTTGATCGCCCAATAAGCTTTATGTTCCAATTCCACAGGCAAATGACAATGTTTTCCATAAACCAACCTATAGGGAGACATATTCAATGATGTTTTAAAAGCTGTTCGATATGCCCAAAGTGCATCATTAAGTCGCAGAGACCAATCTTTTCTATTTGAGTTAACAGTTTTTTCCAAAATTTGCTTTATCTCCCTATTAGCTAATTCAACTTGTCCATTTGTTTGAGGATGATAAGGAGTAGTTACTTTATGAGTAATACCATATTTTTTCATTAATGAAGCAAATGGTTTATTAACAAAGTGAGTTCCCTCATCACTTATCATGGCTCGAGGAATTCCAAATCTACTAAAAATATTTTCTTTTAAAAATTTGATGACGATTTTATGATCATTTTTTCGACATGGAATTGCCTCTATCCATTTGGAAACATAATCAACTGCAACTAAAATATACAAGTATCCAAACGACGATGGAAAAGGTCCCATAAAATCAATTCCCCAACAGTCAAAGATTTCAATTTCAATGATAGGATTCAAAGGCATCATGTTTCTATTTGAAATCGCACCCAATTTTTGACAACAGATCTTGCAGATTTCGTGGGTGTCTTTAAACAAAGTGGGCCGATAAAATCCACACTGCAAGATTTTTGCAGCCGTTTTCTTTGAAGAAAAATGTCCTCCGCATGCTTCTGAATGACAAAATTTAATGACACTACTTACCTCATTGTCGGGTATGCAACGTCGAAAAATTTGATCTGGGCAATACTTGAACAGATACAGATCATCCCAATAAAAGTTTGTTACCTCATTCAAAAATTTTCTTTTATCTTGGGAACTCCATTGCGGTGGCATTTTTCCTGTCACAAGAAAATTTACTATGTTAGCAAACCAAGGTGTAGTAGTAACTGAAAATAGATGTTCATCAGGAAAATTATCGTTAATTGGTGTCATTTCACAAGATGATCCTGTTACTAGTCTCGATAAATGATCGGCTACGACATTCTCGGTTCTTTTTTTATCTTTGATCACAATGTCAAATTCTTGGAGCAACAAAATCCATCGTATCAGTCGTGGCTTTGCATCCTGTTTGGTCAACAAATATCTAATAGCAGAATGATCAGTAAACACAATAGTCGTTGATCCAATCAAATAAGAACGAAATTTATCTAATGCAAATATTACAGCAAGTAGTTCTTTTTCAGTTGTGGAGTAATTCATTTGAGCATTGTTTAAAGTTCTACTTGCATAATATATCACATAAGGCTTACCGTTTCTTTTTTGACCCAATACTGCACCGACTGCATAATCACTCGCATCGCACATGATTTCAAATGGTAAAGACCAATCAGGATGTTGCATGATAGGAGCTGATGTTAAATGTCGAATAATTTTATCAAAAGCATTTTGACATTCTTGAGTCCACTCAAATGCAGTGTCTTTTGTTAAGAGGTTACAAATGGGTTTAGAGATTAAACTAAAGTCCTTTATAAACCTCCTATAAAATCCAGCATGTCCCAAAAATGAGCGAATTTCTTTAATGGTTTTTGGAGGGGGTAAATTGGCAATGACATCAACTTTTGCTTTATCAACTTCAATTCCATGAGATGACACGACATGTCCCAAAACAATTCCAGAAGTAATCATGTAATGACATTTTTCCCAATTTAAAATAAGAACTTTTTCCTCGCATCTTTTTAAAACTTTTTCCAAATTTTCAAGACAATTATCAAATGTATTCCCAAAGACAGTTAAATCATCCATGAAAATTTCCAAACAATTTTCAACCATGTCGCAAAAAATACTTAGCATACATCTTTGAAATGTTGCTGGGGCATTGCATAATCCAAATGGCATCCTTCTAAATGCAAATGTTCCAAAAGAACATGTGAATGTAGTTTTATCTTGATCTTCGAGTGCAATGGAAATTTGATAATAACCTGAATATCCATCAAGAAAACAGTAGTATGGATGACCTGCTACTCTTTCTAAAATTTGATCCAAAAATGGTAATGGAAAATGATCTTTTCTAGTGGCGTCATTTAATTTTCTATAATCAATACACATCCGCCAACTAGATGGGACTCGACTTGTTAACAATTCTCCTTTTTCATTTTTTATCACTGTGATGCCAGATTTTTTTGGAACTACTTGTGTTGGGCTTACCCACTTACTATCAGAAATAGGGTAGATAATCCCAACATCAAGTAGTTTGAGAACTTCAGTTTTCACAACATCTTTCATGTGTGGATTTAATCTCCTTTGTGGTTGTTGAGATGTTTTAGCATTTTCTTCTAAATGAATTTGTGTGTGCAAATTAGTGGATTAATGCCCTTGAGATCTTTTAGTGTCCAACCAATTGCATTTTTATGTCTTTTAAGCATATCAACTAATTTACCTTCTTGATCACTTTCTAGTTTGGAAGAAATTACCACCGGATATGTTTCATCTTCTCCAAGAAATGCATACTTCAATTCTTCTGGCAAGGGTTTTAACTCCAATATGGGTGGTTCGTCTTTGTTCTCATATTTTGCATCAAATTCTTTCTCTGATCCTGGTAACGAGTGATACCTGATAAAATCATCAAGATCAATTTCAATATTTTCTTTAACAGTTTCAATTGAAAAAATATCTAATTGATCACGAGTACTCCCTTCTTGAATGTTTTCTTCCACAAGAGTTTCGATAAGATTTTCATCTCCACTTTCATCTCCTTTGTCATGTGGTTGCTTACAAAGATTAAAAACATTGAGCTCCAAGGTCATGTTACCAAATGACAACTTCATTATTCCATTCCTGCAATTTATAAGGGCATTAGAAGTTGCTAAAAATGGACGACCCAGAATTACAGGAATTGCATTACAAGCTTCGATAGGTTGTGTATCTAAAACTATGAAATCGATAGGATATACAAAGTTATCAACTTGGACCAATACGTCTTCTACCATATCTCTTGGCACTTTAACAGATCTATCGGCATGTAAAAGTGTTACCGAAGTAGATTTTAACTCGCCTAGATTGAGTTCTTGATAAACTGAATATGGAAGTAAATTCACACTAGCTCCAAGATCAAGCAAGGCTTTTTTAATCTTTCGTTCTCCAATAATACATGAAATAGTAGGACAACCAGGGTCTTTGTATTTCAAAGTATTATTATTTTGAATGATTGCACTTACTTGTTCGGCTAAAAATGCTTTCTTTTTCACATTCAATTTTCTTTTCACAGTGCACAAGTCTTTCAAAAATGTGGCATATGATGGTACCTGTTTTATTGCATCTAATAAAGGAATATTAACTTTTACTTGTTTAAAAATATCATATATATCAGGATTCAAATTTGATTTTTTTGTATTTTTCAATGCATGGGGGAATGGTGGTGACACTGTCTGTTGAACCTCCTCTTCGCAAGTTATGGGTTCCACTTCCTTACCCTTTGGAGTTGATTTATCATCATCTTCACAAGGTTCAAGAATGGATTTTTCCACAACCTTACCACTTCAAAGGGTAATAACAGATTTTACCTGATCCATCGATTGAGTTCCAGAAGTTCCAGTTTGTAATTGATGATCCTTGGGATTAGGCAGAGGTTGTGAAGGAAATTTACCTTTTTCATGAACATTAAGTGCAGATGCAAATTTAGCAAGAGTATCTTTCAAATCTGTCATGGTTTGAGTAGTTTGAGTATTGATAGACTCTTGCTTTGCAATGAAAGAATTCAATGTATCTTCCAAATTTCTTTTAGGTGGAGGAACATAAGGTGCATAATTTTGAAAATTTTGTTGATTTTGGAAATGTGGTTGTGAAAATTGTGCAGCATTATCATTCCTCCAACTAAAATTTGGATGATTTCGCCAACCTGAATTGTAATTTTGAGAAAATGGTTCAAAATTTGGCCTTTTAAAATTGTTCAAAACATTGTCTTGTTCATGGAGACATTCTTTAAAAGAAGGCAAAGTGGGACAATCTTTTGTAAAATGATCACTTGTATCACAGATGTGACACACAATTTCTTGAACAGATTTTAATTGACCATTCTTTTTCAATTCAAGTGCCTCAACTTTTCTTGCCAAAGAGGTAAATCTAGCTTGAAGATCATGTTCATCTTTGAGAGTGTACATACCTCCACCAGATGTAGGAGATTGAATCTTGTTTGATGGTTCGATTGTACCTATAGTGTCCCAATTTTGAGCATTTTCAGCTAATGAATCGAGATACTCAATTGCCTCGTTTGGATCTTTATCTTCAAATGTTCAATTACACATAAATTCAACCATTTGCCTATCTTTAGGTGTTAAGCCTTCATAAAATTGAGAAACAACTCTCCAAATTTCAAAACCATGATGTGGACAAAGATTAAGCAATTCTTTGTATCTATCCCAACACTGATAAAAAATTTCTCCTTGTTTTTGAGTGAAAGTGATGATTTGCCTTTTGAAAGAATTTGTTCTATGAGATGGAAAAAACTTTTTCAAAAATTGTTGTTGCAATTCATCCCAAGTTCGAATGGATCCCGATCTAAGATTTTGTAGCCAAGTTTTAGCTTTATCTTTTAAAGAAAATGGAAAAAACTTAAGTCGAATGGTGTTCATGCTACAATTTAGATCATTATAAGTGTTGCACACTTCTTCAAATTCTCGTAAATGCATGTATGGATTTTCATAATCTAAGCCATGAAAATTGGGTAAAAGTTGGATAATACCAGGCTTAAAATTGAAATGAGATGCATCAGGGGGAAAAACTAGACATGAAGGTGCACTAGTACGTGTAGGATTCATGTGATCTCTAAGTGTTCTTCGTCTATCATGATCATGTTGAGATTGAATTTCATCTTCATTTTCTTGGATGGGTTCTTCCGCCATGTTTTGTAAAAATAAAGGGTTATTTCGAATGAGTCGACCACTAAGTGTACGTGACCAAATGCTCATGCAAATGCAAATGCAAAAGAATAAAAACACACAAAAGCAATAAAAATTTAAATAAAGAAAAATAAACTATAAACAAAATTAAATAGACTTGAAATTAAATTATACTTCCCCGGCAATGGCGCCAAAAACTTGTTGCGACTTTGATTGTTGCACTCCCAAGAGCAGGTTGTCCACAAGTAGTATAATTCGGTGAGTTCGAATATCGTATCCACGAGGAAGCTAAGGTAATTACAAGTCCACTACAATGTCTTTTTATTTATTTTTTCTTTTAGTTGTTTGAATCTTTAATTGGTAATTTTTAATTGTTCAAATTTTAATTTAAGTATTTGAGATTAAAGGATCCACTCTTGGTATTTTAATAAAGTTAACATTAACGAACAATATTGAAATCCACTTAATAAAATGGTTCTAATATATTAAATAATCATATTTATATTATGTTATATATTATTATCTTATAAGTATATAATATATACCAAAACTTATAAATGTGGTCAAGTATTTATTGTGCTACATATATTTGTAAACACTAAATCAAGGTTCCCACTTTAAATGGTTGGTAAAACCAAACAAACATTTAAATGGTACCAATAAATTAATACTATGATATATTCATATATAATAAATTAAGGAATCCAATTTAAATGGTTGGTAAAACCAAACTAACATTTAAATGGTTCCAAGAATTTAATATTATAATATATTTATATATAATAAATCAAGGCATCCACTTTAAATGGTTGGAAATACCAAACTAACATTTAAATGGTTCCAAGAATTTAGTGTAACTTATAGCAACAATAAATCAAAACTCCCACTTATAAGTAGGGTATAAAAATGCTTAGAGAAATAAATATAAAATATACAATAAATGATGATTAAATAATATAAAACATAGATTTTTACCTTTTAGTAACCTTATTATCATGCCAAGAGTTTCACCTTTTCATCTCAACTTTAGGAAGTTAGCTATTCATTATTCAAAGTGTAAAACTTTGAATATGAAATTAACATGCTAATTATATTTAAATGAAGAAATAAAGGAAAAATATAGAGAGAAATATTACGAACTCAAAGGTTTGTTCATAGAATGAGGGATATCTCAATACATTACAATGCACCCCTATTTATAGCCAAATTTGGGGAGACAACCACAAATAAAATATTATTTTTTACACAAAAGTCTTCATTGGTGTTCCAAGATATTATATTATATTACACATCACTTTTGAAAATCTTTTTCTCCGAATTTGCTTCTTCACATAAAAAGAAACATGTGGATAATTGAGTTGTCTAGTTGTGGTATTTTTTTCAAACCATTTGACCAAGTAATTTGAAAGATATGGTCAAAATACTAGAGCATGGTAAAACTGCCACTCCTTTGATAACTTTATTTGTTGCTTAATTTGATCCCAATTGTGAGAGGATTTTTATCTCATGCTTGCCACCAATATTGTAGATATTAACATCAACTTTCTACAGGTCCAAGAATCATCTTAATCCCATTTGCAACGCCAAGTTTATTCTTGTTTTATCGAACCTGTAAAAAAATAGTAAAAACTTGTAATTACACAACAACTTATATTTTATACAATTTATTATAAAACATATAATATTCAAATATTTAATAAAACAAAAACTATATATTTATATTATAAAACATTTAATTAATGTACAATTTTTATGTTTATCATTTGTACTCTTTTTTTTTTTTTTGGACTTCGATCTCCTTTTCTTTTAGATCGAAAACCTCCTCTCTTTTTTGACTACTTGCACGACAAGAACAAAGAATTTGTTCAACAAAAAACAATGAAGAATGACTCAAGGATGTTCGAGAATCGCAAAATTCACGAACACAAGAATACAAGATTTAAACAAAATACTGAGACACAAGGAAACGAAGAACGACAATAAAATAAGAAAAATTGATAGATAAAACATACAGTTTATTTGTTTTAAAACATCACCGTGATGATTAGCCAAAGCGAGCAAAAACTCTGATACCAAATGATGCGAATTCCAGTTACCCAACAAAACAAACACGAACTAAATCCAGTTGCACTCTCGATTCTATGAACAACAAGATTTCTTTTACCCTCGATCTTTAATCTTTGAAGACAAGTAAAGTGTATTCACCTTTAAATCACGTGATTTAGTAACAAATAACACAAATAAACAATCGAACTTAAATGAACCTTCAAAGAACTTGTCTGTTACAATCCGAGTGAAGAACAAATGAAAAACGCCTAAAAGTATTAAACTTCGATAATTATGATTTGATAAAACACACAAAAGCGTGCACAAAGCCTTAGCTTTCTTGTTGAGAGAAAAAATCACAAATTCAATTCAATAATATATCCAATAATATTTTTACAAATTGTTTAAATATAAAATGGTAAAAATACAACAAAAATCATAAGTTAAGGATACCATATTGAATTCGGCACTGCAATGTGCTGGGGGTGGGTGTTTTGGGCGCTGGGGGTGCTGTTCTTGCACAGAGGCATGCTAGGACAACCCTTTTTAACCGCTGGGGTGCGCCTGTCTCAGCCCTGGCACGCTAGGGCGAGCTGAAATGGTCGTTGGAGCACACCTTCTTCGGCCTGAAGGCTCTTTCCTTAGTCCTTCAACATATGAATGACATTATAATGGCTCCAAACTTGATTGACATACCCCTGATATCTCGCAATGAGTCTTTGAGGAGTTTCCTTCAACATCTTTCAATAGGTAGCTCGTAACGCTTGATCAGATTCATATCAATTTTTCACGATGTGAATCTTTTTTCAATTTGATTAGATTTCTAATATTGATATAAGTTTTTTAATTAGATTAGATTTGGGGTATTTGCGATTGATCATTTTGCATGTTTATCCTGGATTTCCATTTTTTATTATATATATGTAATTGCGCATTGTTTAGTTTAAAATATATATAATATTCTTTTAATTTTTATTTTCAGGGATGTCAATCATTTTCAATAAAATATATATAAAATACGAATATTGACAGAAGAAACATAAATAAGGATAACTATTCAAATACAATATGTGAAACGACTCTTACGTTTTAATTTTAAAATCATACTAAAGTTTTTTTTTGTAAACCATAAAATTCGAACCATTTATTTAAAGTAACTCAACATTTAAAAATCTTAAATGCATAAAAGATCCATAAACGTCAAACACGAAAATCATATGTACACATTTAAAATACTCCAAAACTAAACTTCAAAAGAAAGCGTAAAATCTCTAAAGAAATAATCCTCAAAATCATTTCGTAAACTTTAAAATATTAAGTAAATGCGGAAAACAAAGTCCCTCGGGAGTGTACTACCAGACTAGATCCACTCAAGCGTCAACGCCTCCCTCAATATCATCCTCGCATGCAACCATCCAAACCTAGTGAGTATAATGACTCAGCACATTCTAATCATACATAACAACTAATATACAGGCACATACAGCTTTAAAATAGATCTTTTAATAAAATAGGCTGGCGTAAAAGCTCGTCATCATATGTCATATCATAGATCATTAAATTGTAAAGCTTTCCATCATCGTATATCATTTTGGGTGAAGTTTAATTCTTGAAAGTAACTAGCTGTAATCGTATCATCATGTGGTCTACTGATTCAGTCTTAGCTCACCATTGTACATGGGGATGGGCCTTGGGCCTCATCAAAGGTGGAAATACGATCGTCGGGCTCTCTTTGGGCCTTCTCTGGTAAATGGGCTCCCTCTAGGGCTTCTCTCTCACAACATTCCCAATCATATCATATAATATCATGTTTGACACAGCCAATTCACATCCTTCCAAAATATTTTATTTCCTTTTTAGTCATAAAATATCGTGTCCTTCAAAATTCGTAAAATTGTATTTAACAGGAAAGTCGTACAGCTTTAGCATATATCATAAAATTTTATAATTTTATCATAAACCTTTTAATATATCATTTAGCATGTGTTATGATTCGTCGGGACACTACCAGACCTATGTACTACCCTGGACGTAAAATGACCATTTTACCATTGGACTCTAAAATTCCTCATTTTGACTTTTTCTTACTTTTATTGACTCGAGCCTATCCCAAATCATCATACAAGCTTAAAATTCTACTTCTAACATTTTTCTTATACGTAAACCCGAGCCTTTCGATTTATTGACTTAATAACTAAATCATGAAGCGTTTTAAACCCGAATCAATTCAATACTTAATATTTTCTCCCCAAACTTTAACCATGGACTTTTCATACCTAAACTACCCCCGTGAGCCCCAAACCACACCCCACGAACCAAGGTTCGAGCCACCTTATTTCTTCCTAGAAATTTCGAACCCCTGAGCCCTAAGTCACGTTTTATCCCAAAACATTCGAACCATCCCCGAGCCACCTAGGACCAGACCACGTCTAGCCCCTCCTGGACCATCCTGAACTGTCCTGGACCAGTGAACCTAGACCCTAGACCCAAGACCAGCTGCGCACCCCTCTCCTTTAACCCCCAACATCGCGGCCCTCACCAACCCGATCCACCTATGGACCACCGCGGCACCATACCACGTCTCGACCTTGAGCCATCCTCCATAGACCCTACTGGACCAGCCTAGCTACCCAACCAGCCGTGCACCCAACCTAAGCAACCAGCCGCCACCCTAGCCTGAGTTTATGTGCGTCTGCCCTCATCTTCCAACCCTGAGGAGTCCAGTCACCCTAGGACTTCTCCTAGCCTCTAAACCGAAGCTACGCACAGGCCCTGACAAGGCCCTGGTGCGGTTTTTCCATAGCCGACCAACGACATGGGAAAAATCATGAAGAAACCCTAGGTTTTTGACTTCGTAACCATGCAACAACCCCTAGCCTAAATCCGTTCATCATCTCGTGCCTAAACGACACTTTTCCTAGCCTTTTATTGTTTTATATTGGCAGCGTATCCATTAGAAATCATAACACGACTCATACACGCATAGAATCGTCAAAACTTTGAAAATAATCATCAAAACATTAAGCTATTTGTACTCAAATATTTTTCATGCTTAATATGATTTGAATGATGCAAAAGAAAGGTTTATTAGCGTGTCTTTGCGTTAAAAATGCTCGAATATTTCGATCGTTAATGTGGATTGCGAAAAAAGATGAACGAGCGACGAAAACCCTTGAATTTTGCACTCCAATTTTCAAAAATCCTTGAGTGTGTGATGCGTGTGTATGTCGACTACTAGGAGACTCAAGAACCCTAGTTTTTCTTTTTATTAATTTCGAATTTTAGGTGTTAAAATGTTAGGGTTTTAGGCTTTTAAGTTTAGGAATAATTAGGCCCAATAATCTTAGGTAAATTAGTCACATTAATACGTATTTAATTGTAAAATAAAATTTTAAACAAATTGTTTTCGAAAATAATACTTTTTGGGCCTAAAAAGTCCTTCGTTTGACTAAAATCGACTCCCCGGCTAAAATCGAGCTCGTCTCGTAAAATAATTTCGACTCCAACATTTTAGAAAATTTTAATAATATTTGATCATATTATCGAGCCTTAAAAACATTTATCGAAAAATATTTTCATCTTGGTCGTCTTCAATCTCCTTTCCTTGGCCTATTATCGAATATTCGGATAAAATCTTTAAATTTCTTGAAATCATGCAATTTAAACATTTAAGCATATAAAATATATCATTTAAGTATTTAAAAAATCAATTAATTAGAATAATTAAGCAATTTAAATAATTTACAGGCATGCGGTTTACGTGGATTGATTTTTCGGGCGTTACGAATCCTCCCCCCTTAAATAGAATTTCGTCCTCGAAATATGTATAGTCTTGATTATTGAAAATCTTACGCTCTCTCATTAACTTCATACATAATTTGATAGACTGAAATTTCGTACCCTGTCACGCTTTCGCTACGTACTTTGATATGCCATCTTCGATTTTATAGATTTATACAAAATTTCTTGATCTCCAGGAATTCAAAGTTTTATCTAACTCTACATCCTCTATCATTTATAAATCCTAAACTATCTTGGCTTATTTTATCTTCCCAAAGATTAATTAATTGCTCGAATTTACCTTAAGTCGTCCAGTGTGGGGACCCAGATGCTAATTCATTTCTTAATCATTTTTGGGAATAATTCGATCAATTAAATAAACAGGGTCTAATTTTTTTTTATACAAATGCGAAAACGTAATGTAATCAATCTGATATACCTATTACAAGTAAAGTACATGTCTTGTACTCAATACACTAAACTCAACTAGGGTTCAACTACTATATATCAAGTGTTGAAGCCTATCTACTTCTGATTCGGATCTCCACGCTAACTTGTCCTCTCTCATCCTCTTCTTGACCCTGATTTTGTCCCACCTGTTGTCATGCACACATACAAACACAACAACAGCCGGATAACTCCGATGAGAATATAATCCCAGTATAAACAATGTATACATGCAATCATATAAACAGATATGAAAGCATGAAACAAATATCAATATCATATATCAAATCAGAAGACATGTATCGATATAAAACTTTACATAAACTCGTGACTCGTCATCTCAGACTCGACTCATCTCTAATCTAGGGATCCCGGTTCCTGGACATTGTCTCATATATCGAATCTCAGCGATAGGAATAAATCAACTCCTAAGCAAACATCGATATAAACCAAACATCTAGTGTCTTGGCATATCCGCCACAGACTTGGCATATCCTGCCAATGACTAGGCATCTCCGCCGATGACTCAATACACGCTTTGCTATAAATCAATAGAATAAGCATCTCAATCTCAGACATTGCAACATATCGAGGCAATGACAATTAAGTATGTGATTTTGGGAAACTCAAGTTAAATCAAACTCGAGTTGTGCAATCCCGGATCAACATTGATTTATACCTTTCTTTCTTGGTTTCTGGCTCTGTCGAAGTCTTGAATTCAAATCTGTCAATTACTCAATCAGGCAATGATAATATCGAGGGTATCGTATCAATACACCATTCAAATCAATACTGGATATAATCAGAACTCAATCAAATTCTGTTTCAACAGCATAACTGTACAATCTCAATATACCCAGCAATACAAATCAACAAATATCAATTCCACAATTCATGATCAATCACAGTACAAATCTGATATCAAATCTCAATCAAATAACCTCTGAAAATCATAATAATTTCATACGGTATCTGTTCTTCAATCCGGTTTCGATTATACGATGTTTACTATGTCCAGAACACCATATATGAATTATATCTGATTCCTTCAATATCATATTTTCAAAACATAACAAAACATAGTAAAACTTACGTGCAGTTGAAGCTCTCGTCGATAGGAATACAGTACTGAAGTCGGATTGAAATTCTAACGGACGGATCGTTCGCAAATTAATTCCTAATATCAAAGAACTTGAAGCTTCTCCAGGGCTCGATTCTTTCTTCTTTCTTTATGAGGAAATGAATGAATATATATATATATATATATATATATATATATACTTCAACTTGCATGCTGAAGACAAGTGGCTTAGTTTTCAAGTATATCAGGTGGCGCTCGGGCGGTCTTTTCCTACCGCTCGGGCGCCAACAGTTCCGTCCACTTCTTGGCTTGTTATGCACCAACGCCCGGCTTCTCCTTTCACGTCTTATTTTAGCCCCTGTAACCTCAATTCTGTCAATTAATTAATGTCTGATTACAGTGATTAAATCTCGGGCATTACATTTTCCCCCCCTAAGATACAATTTCGTCCTCGAAATCACATGCAATCAAATCATATCAGAAAGAAATGTATAACAGAAGCTGAATAGAAAACTCAAATCAGTGAAATAATTCTTGGAATCTCTGTCTCATATCTGACTCAGTCTCCCAGGTAGCTTCTTCAATGCCATGATGACTCTACTGAACTTTCACAAGCGGAATAGTCTTCGTTCTGAGTTGCTTTTCTTTACGATCGAGAATCTGAATCGGCTTCTCGAAGTAACTCAGAGTTTCATCAAGTGCGACCTCGTCTGGCTGAACGACATGTGAAGCATCGGAGAGATATTTCCTCAATAATGATACATGAAAAACATCATGTATTCAAGATAAAGAAGGTGGTAACGCGAGTCGATAGGCACGATCTCCTATCTTCTCGAGAATCTCATACGGCCCAATATAACGTGGAGACAGTTTCCCTTTCTAGCCAAATCTGACAACTCCTCTGAAAGGTGAAATCTTCAAGAATACTCGGTCTTCTGTCTCAAATACCAACGGTCTACGTCGAACATTGGCATATTTGGCCTGTCTGTCTTGAGCTGCCTTCATTCTCTTCTGAATCAGCTTCACTTTTTAAGTCATATCTCTGATCATATCAGGTTCAATCTCAGGAACCTCAGAGATATCGTCCCAATAAAGCGGGGATCTGCATTTCTTACCGTACAACGCTTCAAACGGTGCCATCTCAATACTTGTCTGATAGCTATTGTTGTACGAAAACTCACAAAGTGGCAATGAATTGTAAGGCCCGAGATTTTAATTAATGTAATCCGAGATTAATATGAAATGATTTATTGATTAATTGATAAGATTCTAGACAGAAAAGATCAGACAGGGAGAGTCGAAAGAAGATTTGACATGAGGTGCAAGAAGAGTCCCCGCGCACATGCGCGACATGTATGGGCGCACATGCGCGAGGAAGACAGAACCATGCGCGCACATGCGCGACATGTATGGGCGCACATGCGCGAGGAAGACAGAACCATGCGCGCACATGCGCGACTTAGATTCGCGCATATGCGCGAGAGGTCCAGAGAGTTGGGCGCACATGCGCGACCTAAATACGCGCACATGCGCGGAACGTCCAGAGAGTCCGGCGCACATGCGCGGCGGAAGGCGCGCATATGCGCGAGCCATGCGAGAAGCCAAGGGTGAATTCCAGAGAGTTCGGCGCATATGCGCGACGTAGATGGCGCACATGCGCGTGATGGGCAGAATGTTCGGCGCATATGCGCGGAGTTGATCGGCGCATATGCGCGAGCAGACAAAAGATGCTGGTTCGAACTACCGGCGCATATGCGCGACCTTGTGCGCGCATATGCGCGCGACATGCAGAACAAGAAGAAGCCACTTGTCTTTTAGGTGCAACGTGTATATATATATATGTATATACAAGCAATTTGTTCATTCAGAAATGAAAGAAGAGAGAAACCGAAGCTCCAATTCCTGATGTGCGAAAATTGAACGTCACGCAAAATCCGTCCGTCTGTTTTCGAATCCGAGTACAGTACCGTGTTCCTAGCGACGCAGGCTACAACTGGACGTAAGTTTTGTTACGTTTAGATACGGTTTGAAATTATGATGTTGTTAGAATTGAATAGGAATCATATATGGTGTTTCTGATACAGTGGACATCGTATAATCGAAGTCAGATTAAAGAACAGACTGGTTATGTAATTGTTATGATTTTTGGAATTGATTAATTGAGATTCGATATCAGATTTGTATTGTTATTGGAACTATGAGTTGCACCGATATTGATTATGAGTTTTGGTATTATATCTGTGGTGTTGGAATTGACGGGGTTATCGAGACTGTATTGTTATGCCGTCGAAACATCCGTAAATTGATATTGATCAGACTCGGTATTGGTTGAGATGGTATTGTGGTATCACATGTCGATTGGCATTGATCATATTATGTTTTGAATTGAGTATTAATCAGAACAGGTTTTGAACTGAGTATATACTGATATTGTATCTATTCGATTGTCATTATCAGATTGGGTATGGACAGAGTTGACTTAAATACTTCGTCTTCGTCGGACCGAGAAGATAAAGGTATAAATTAATGTTGAGTTGGGATTGCACAACTCGAGGGAGGTTTGGCTCGAGTCTCCCTAAATCACATACTTTACCTTATTGTATTGATTTGATTGATGTACTTGTTCTCTTGATTTATAGATAGCAGGTATTAGACGAGTAATCTTGTGACAGAAGCGCCTGATAGTGGTGGGATCGCCATGGGCACATTGCACGATGTCACAAGATAGTGTATTGGCGATAGTGCCAAAGTCTGTCACCGGATGATTGGCTATCGATGTGAATAGAAATGTGGCTTCTTCTATTACTGGTGATCGGTACCGTATCGATGTGGATAGAATTATAACTTCTTCTATTACTGATGATCGATATTATATCGATGTGGATAGAATCGGAGTTTCTTCTATTACTTGTGATCGATACTATATCGATGTGGATAGAATCAGAGCTTCTTCTATTACTGGTGATCGATACCCTATCGACGTGGATAGAACTGGAGTCTTTTCTATTACTGTTTGTCGATATGGGAATGCTAACATCTGGAACCGGAATCCCTAGACTAGGATTGAGTCTAGTCTTAAATGTGAAGTCATGAGTCTAATTGACAGTTTATATCGAGTTATGTTGATTATGTTCCTGAATATGGTACATATTGATTTATGTTCCTGATGATGGTACATGTTTAGAGTAGGATTTATTCTTGATATGGATTTATATTTTGATCTGAATACATGTTAGACATGTTTGTTATATGCTTTTATATTGTTTTTATGATTGCATGTATACATGATTTATACTGAGAATGTAATTCTCACCGGAGTTATCCGGCTGTTGTCTTGTTTGTATGTGTGCATGGCTACAGGTGGGATAGGATCAGGGTCAAAAAAAGAACGAGGCTGGACTAGATAGCGTGGAGATCCGGGCTTCGAAGCAACTTAAGATTCAGCACTGATATATAGTTGAACCTAGTTGAATTCTTGTAGATAATACAAGATTTGTATGTTTATGTTTAATATGTAATTTGAGCTGAATTACATTACGTTTCCGCTTTGTATTTAAAAAAAAAAAAATTAGACCCTGTTTATTATAATTGTTTGAATTATTCATAAAGACGATTAATGAATGAATTAGCGTCCGGATCCCCACAACAGGTGGTATCAGAGTATTAGGTTCCAGAACAGTAGGTTCTAGAACTGTAGGTTCTTGAGATTGAGATAGAAGAGAGTGAGCGGGGTAGATTGAGTTTTCTTTCCTGCATGTGATTGCTAGCATGTGATTACTTATAATGTGGAATTACATTGTGTATGCTAGCATGCTATTATGTTTACTGCTTTTAAATACATGTTACCTGAATACCTGAGTTGATTTGGTAATATGTCTGATTTGAAAATGAATCAGAACCAATTCTCGATCAGAGGTAAGCTGATCAGAAAAGGACTGAGATTGATTTATCTCATGTGATGGCTAACTCTTGTGGTAAGCAGATATACCTCCTCGAAGAATTCCTGAAAGAGGTAGTACTTCGATTGATCAGATGGATGAGACAGAAACTTCGATGGAAATACAGTTGAAAAAATTTCAGTCGTTTCAACCGCTGATTTTGAAGGGTACTGAGATGTCCGAAGAGTGTCAGAATTGGTTAGATGACATAGAACTGTTGTTTGATTTGCTTAAGTATTCAGATGAACAGAGAATTAAACTGGTTGGAAATAAACTATGAGAGGCCGCCAGGAGTTGGTGGATTACAATCAAGGGAGTATTAGAAGAACGTGGTACTGTGATCACGTGGGAAGTCTTTAAAGCCGAGTTATACTGGAGTATATTGCAGGACTTGCGGAGGGAGACATCCCATAGAGCAATGCCAGGGAGTGACTGGTAGTTGCCATATTTGTAGACAGCCGGGACACTTTAATAGAGTTTGTCCTCAGAAAGGTTCCCGAAGATTTCAGGGAGCAGAATCATCGGGTGGTAGTGATCGAGGAACAGACCCAGGACACACGTGATGATATAGTGGCAGGTAATAATCTTTTATGATTATGTTGCATATGTATTGATATATACTAATGCATTCCCTACGATTATCTTTGACTGAGTTGTATTGATATATGTTGTACCTGCTGGGTCTGTATTACTATAGTATTGATCTTTGTACCTTTTGGGGAGAGGAATTGATATCAGTGAATTCTGTGATATATTGTGTACTGCAGTAAAAAGAAAATGAGATTGAATTAGATTGTATTGTACTTGTGTTATCTGATTCTGACTACATTATTGATATTAATATGCTAACAAGTACAGAACTATTATAGATTCTTGCCAAGAGATGGTAAGATTCGGACCTGAAATGGCCGATGAACGAATGATATACGGTAAGGATTCTCGATTTTGAATTCCTTGATATCCGTATTATGTATGATTCGATGATTATCGAAAAGAATGGAGTAATTCCTTATGTATTCAGTTGATTAATGAAGTTGAGCCTATCTGGGAATGATTTGTCAGTAGCAGGAGAGTTGCTATAGTCGTTCCAGATGAAATTCCGGGTTTGTCTTATATCATGGAGAGCGACTTCAGCCTTGATTTGATATCAGGTATGGATTTCATTTTAGACTTCTGTACAGAATGATATTGATTGAATTAAAAGAATTGAAATGTCAGTTAGAAGATTTACTGCCTGAGAGTTAGAGTTACATCTGATTATGTGTTTCTCTGGGAAATACTTCAGTTCTGTGTATGGGTTGACAAATCCTGTATTCCGAAGTGTTCTGATGACTTATGCTCGTTTTATCTATGATATTTTGATATATTCGCAGCGTATGATTGATTGAATCGAACAGTTGAAATTTGTATTGAATATTCTGGGAACTGAGATTGTTGTATACAGAATTGTTCGGCTATGAATCCATATTGCAACAGATTGTATTCAGAGTCTGTGATATCTGAAGATGGTATACTGATTGATTGTAGCACAGTTGAGACAGTGATCAGTGGCTGAAAACGACATTAATAATGGCAGAACTTCAGAACGTTCAAGCCGGCTCAGAGCTGATGTTGAAAATTACAGCAGTTCCGAAGTTTGATCAGATTGTTCAGAACTTGATTTCGATAGTCAGAACAGTGTGTCAATCAGAATACCAGGTAGGTAATGCTTTATTTTATATAATTAGATGATTTTTTTGTGCCAGATATTTCGAATTTGAAATAACAGGTATTGTCAGAGGCACACAGTAGTAGATTCAGTATTATTCTGGTAACAGGAAATGTGTGATAATTCGAACGGACAGTTTCGATGTAAACAAATGAAATCAGTTTTGTCAGAATTTGTATTGAAATGTCTAAATCGCTGACAGACGAGGACAGGAAGATAGAAACCAGGAGATTGAATATACAGATTATCGATTCCTGAATAGAAATAGGAGTATAATTCTATGGATCTGGCGATAGATTTACCGAAATCTTGCCAAGAATGTACCAGGATGTGGTTATGATTGAACGATTGTTCAAATCTGCATATGTATATTGTACAGGATGACGTACAGATATGACAAGACGACTGAGAGGTATGTCAGAAAAGGGGTCAGATTGTATTGAATGCCAGAGTTAATTATATCATACCGTGATTTTGGTTGATTTTATACTTTTGGCAGAATGTATAGCATGATTTTTTTTATCTATGGTTTATAGATTGATGGATAGTCGGAGCGAACTATCTAGATACTGGAGGATATCTAGGAACTGTAGTGCTGGATTTTAGCACTAGTGACCTAATGTCTTGTCACTTTATGAATGATTGTACAATAATAGCTATTAGATGAATATCGAAATAGCTTTAGTCGAGGTATTGTACAGTGAGAACTGCGGATTTCCTTCGTATGGGATGATATTGCGGTGATGCCTGAGATTGGATTTGACGGGATCAGAGATCTGATAAAGACAATGAAACTGATTTAGAAGCAAATGAAGGTAGCTCGGAAGTTGATATGAGATATGCCAACGTCAAGTGATGACTATTGGTATTTGAAGCCGAGATTGGGTTGAGGAGCTATTGATTGGTATATACGGATGTTGTATAGCCAGTATTTGCAATTAATTTTATCAGAATGATCTTAAGTAGTATGATGATATTATACTTCTTAAATTCTTCTTCAAATTGAAATCAAGGATGTGTGAAAGAATGAAGATTCAAAATGAAGACTATTCTGCTGTTGGAAATACGGTAAAGTTAGGAGGGCATTCAAAGAGACAGAATCTGATATAAGATTAAGATTTCAGAATGGTTTTATAGAATAAGTTTCCTGAATTAACCTCTATTATACGTTTCTTCTTTATCTGATTTGATTACCTGTGATTTCGGGGACGAAATCATATCTTAGAGGGGGAGAAATGTAAGGCCCGAGATTTTAATTACTGTAATCCGAGATTAATCTGAAATGATTTATTGATTAATTGATATGATTATAGACAGAAAAGATCAGACTGGGAAGGCCGAAAGAAGATTTGACATGAGGTGCAAGAAGAGTCCCCGCGCACATGCGCGAGGAAGACAGAACCATGCGCGCACATGCGCGACTTAGATTCGCGCATATGCGCGAGAGGTCCAGAGAGTTGGGCGCACATGCGCGACCTAAATACGCGCACATGCGCGGAACGTCCAGAGAGTCCGGCGCACATGCGCGGCGGAAGGCGCGCATATGCGCGAGCCATGCGAGAAGCCAAGGGTGAATTCCAGAGAGTTCGGCGCATATGCGCGACGTAGATGGCGCACATGCGCGTGATGGGCAGAATGTTCGGCGCATATGCGCGGAGTTGATCGGCGCATATGCGCGAGCAGACAAAAGATGCTGGTTCGAACTACCGGCGCATATGCGCGACCTTGCGCGCGCATATGCGCGCGACATGCAGAACAAGAAGAAGCCACTTGTCTTTTAGGTGCAACGTGTATATATATATATATATGTATATACAAGCAATTTGTTCATTCAGAAATGAAAGAAGAGAGAAACCGAAGCTCCAATTCCTGATGTGCGAAAATTGAACGTCACGCAAAATCCGTCCGTCTGTTTTCGAATCCGAGTACAGTACCGTGTTCCTAGCGACGCAGGCTACAACTGGACGTAAGTTTTGTTACGTTTAGATACGGTTTGAAATTATGATGTTGTTAGAATTGAATAGGAATCATATATGGTGTTTCTGATACAGTGGACATCGTATAATCGAAGTCAGATTAAAGAACAGACTGGGTATGTAATTGTTATGATTTTTGGAATTGATTAATTGAGATTCGATATCAGATTTGTATTGTTATTGGAACTATGAGTTGCACCGATATTGATTATGAGTTTTGGTATTATATCTGTGGTGTTGGAATTGACGGGGTTATCGAGACTGTATTGTTATGCCGTCGAAACATCCGTAAATTGATATTGATCAGACTCGGTATTGGTTGAGATGGTATTGTGGTATCACATGTCGATTGGCATTGATCAGATTATGTTTTGAATTGAGTATTAATCAGAACAGGTTTTGAACTGAGTATATACTGATATTGTATCTATTCGATTGTCATTATCAGATTGGGTATGGACAGAGTTGACTTAAATACTTCGTCTTCGTCGGACCGAGAAGATAAAGGTATAAATTAATGTTGAGGTTGGATTGCACAACTCGAGTGAGGTTTGGCTCGAGTCTCCCTAAATCACATACTTTACCTTATTGTATTGATTTGATTGATGTACTTGTTCTCTTGATTTATAGATAGCAGGTATTAGACGAGTAATCTTGTGACAGAAGCGCCTGATAGTGGTGGGATCGCCACGGGCACATTGCACGATGTCACAAGATAGCGTATTGGCGATAGTGCCAAAGTCTGTCACCGGATGATTGGCTATCGATGTGAATAGAAATGTGGCTTCTTCTATTACTGGTGATCGGTACCGTATCGATGTGGATAGAATTATAACTTCTTCTATTACTGATGATCGATATTATATCGATGTGGATAGAATCGGAGTTTCTTCTATTACTTGTGATCGATACTATATCGATGTGGATAGAATCAGAGTTTCTTCTATTACTGGTGATCGATACCCTATCGACGTGGATTGAACTAGAGTCTTTTCTATTACTGTTGGTCGATATGGGAACGCTAACATCTGGAACCGGGATCCCTAGACTAGGATTGAGTCTAGTCTTAAATGTGAAGTCATGAGTCTAATTGACAGTTTATATCGAGTTATGTTGATTATGTTCCTGAATATGGTACATATTGATTTATGTTCCTGATGATGGTACATGTTTAGAATAAGATTTATTCTTGATATGGATTTATATTCTGATCTGAATACATGTTAGACATATCTGTTATATGCTTTTATATTGTTTTTATGATTGCATGTATACATGATTTATACTGAGAATGTAATTCTCACCGGAGTTATCCGGCTGTTGTCTTGTTTGTATGTGTGCATGGCTACAGGTGGGATAGGATCAGGGTCAAGAAAAGAACGAGGCTGGACTAGATAGTGTGGAGATCCGGGCTTCGAAGCAACTTAGGATTCAGCACTGATATATAGTTGAACCTAGTTGAATTCTTGTAGATAATACAAGATTTGTATGTTTATGTTTAATATGTAATTTGAATTGAATTACATTACGTTTCCGCTTTGTATTTAAAAAAAAAAAAAAATTTAGACCCTGTTTATTATAATTGTTTGAATTATTCCTAAAGACGATTAAGAAATGAATTAGCGTCCGGGTCCCCACATGAATCCTGCCAACTACTGCTAAATTCAGGCACTACAGCTCTAAGCATATCCTCCAGTGTCTGGATAGTCCGCTCTGACTGTCCATCGATCTGAGGATGATATGTGGTACTCAGATGTAACTTCGTACCTAGAGCCTGCTGTAAACTCTGCCAAAAGTGCGAAGTAAACCGAGGATTACGGTCTGATACAATCGACTTCGGCACTCCGTGCAATCTGACCACTTCTCTGACATAGATCTCTGCCATCTGGTCATGTCTGTACGTCATCTTGTACGGAATAAAACATGCGGATTTGGTCAATCTGTCAATCACGACCCAAATCGCATCACAACCTCGGGAGGATCTCGGTAGCTTCGTTACAAAATCCATGGAAATGTGATCCCATTTCCATTCAGGAATGGACAAACTCTGTAATAATCCTCCTGGTTTCTTTCTCTCGGATTTCACCTGTTGGCAATTCAGACATTTAGATACAAATTCAGCAATATCAGCTTTCATCTGTTTCCACCAAAACTATCTTTTCAAATCATTGTACATATTTCTGCCACCAGGATGAATACTGAATCGACTTCTATGCGCTTCTGACAATATCTGTCGTTTCAAATCTGAAACATTCGGCAGAACAAGACGATTATTCACATACAGTACACTATCACGTACCTGATACTCTGACCGATGCCCTGCTCTGACCATAGAAATCGAGTTCTGAATATTCTGAGCTGCTTTAATTCTCAAAATCAGCTCTGGTTCGACTTGAACGGCATATAGTCTCAACGGTTTACAATCTGTCTCAAATACCAATCCAGACAAACAACAATCTTCAATCAAATTCGAAACACCAATCGTCGATAAGGATAAGGAACATACCTTTCGACTCAGTGCATCAGCTGCTGCATTGGACTTTCCTGGATAGTACTTGATCTCACAATCAAAATCTTTAAGCAAATCAAGCCATCTTCACTGCCTCATATTCAGCTCTGACTGTGAAAATAGATATTTCAAGCTTTTATGATCAGAATAGATTTCAAATTTCTCACCGTATAGGTAATGTTGCCATATCTTCAGTGCAAATACAATGGCTGCCAATTCAAGATCATGAATTGTGTAGCGAGTCTCATGCGGTTTCAGCTGTCTTGATGCATAAGCGATAACATGTCCTCGCTGCATCAAAACACAACCCAACCCTCTGTGAGAAGCATCACAATAAACGACAAAGTCACCAGTACCTAATGGAATAGTCAAGATCGGAGCACTAGTTAGTCTCTTCTTCAACTCAAGAAAACTGGACTCACAGTCTTCTGACCAAACAAATGGAACATTCTTCTGAGTCAACTGAGTAATAGATTTAGCAATACTGGAGAAATCTTTAATAAATCGGCGGTAGTAGCCTGCCAAACCCATGAAACTGCGTATCTCTGGCACAGATGTCGGCTTCGGCCAGCTGATCACTGCCTCAACCTTGCTAGGATCAACAGAAATACCTTCTCCGGATATAATATGACCCATAAATACAACCTTTCTCAACCAGAATTCACATTTGGACGGTTTGGCATATAATTTCTCAGCTCTCAGAGTTCTCAACACAGTTCTCAGATGCTCAGCATGATCAACCATATTTTTCGAATATATCAAAATATCATCAATGAAAATAATCACGAAATCATCGAGATATTTCTGAAACACACGGTTCATCAGACTCATAAACACAGCTGGAGCATTCGTCAAACCAAACGGCATAACAACAAACTCATAATGTCCATACCTGGTTCTGAACGCTGTCTTCGAGATATCAGAATCTCTGATTCTCAGCTGATGATATCCAGATCTCAGATCGATATTGGAATAAATAGAAGAACCCTGCAACTGATCAAATAAATCATCAATACGAGGCAAAGGATATTTGTTCTTTACCGTAGCCTTGTTCAGTTGCCGGTAGTCGATACAAAGTCTCATCGAACCGTCTTTCTTTCTTACAAACAATACTGGAGCACCCCAAGGAGAAACACTCGGTCTGATGTAACCCTTGGCCAGTAAATCTTCCAACTGTTCTTTCAATTCTTTCAACTCAATCGGTGCCATTCTGTACAGAGCTCTAGAAATCGGAACTGTACCTGGCATCAATTCAATGCTGAAGTCTATCTCTCGAATCGGAGGCAAACTCGGAATCTCATCTGGGAAGACATCAGCAAACTCACAGACCACTGGCAAATTCGCCAATGATGGACTCGATTTCAGTAAATCAACTGAATACACAAGGAATTCCTCCGCTCCTTTCTGTAATAATCGAGTAATAGATAACGCAGATATCAAAGGAATTCTAGCTCTAGAACCCTTACCGTAAAATTTCCATTCATCAGCCATGTCAGGTCTGAATCTTACAATCTTATGGAAACAATCAACGGTAGCTCTGTACTTGGTCAGCATATCGATACCGATAATACAATCAAAATCAGATAACCCAAGCACAATGCAGTCTAACTCAATCTCATGCCCGTCATACTGTAGTATACAGCGTTTCACAGACTTCACTGATATCAAACATGTCCCCAAAGGTGAAGAGACAGACACTACAACAGATAAAGATTCAGCAGGCAATGCATGACTCAATGCAAATCGTTCAGATATAAATGTATGAGAAGCACCCGTATCTATCAATACATAAGCAGGATAACCATATAAAGAACAGTTACCTGCAACAACATCATCTGGTGCTTCCTGGGCCTGTTCCTCTGTCAAAGAAAATACTCTGGCCTGCTGTCTAGGAGGCTGGCTAACTGTCTGGCTTCCTCCTGGCCTCTGCTGTGACGGATTAGTAGTCGGTGGTGGCTGGAAGGAATGAACAGCAGATGGTCGTCTATCTGTCTGAGCCACTGATCCAGCTGACTCTGCTCCCTGGGATCCCTGAGAACCTCTCTGTGGACACACTCTGGCAAAGTGTCCCTGCTGTTTGCAGATACGGCAACTACCAATCACTCCCTGGCATTACTTGGTCGAATGTCTCCCTCCGCAAGTTCTGCAATAAGCCCCGGTATAACTCTGGCTCTGTCGAGAACCACTAGAGCTAGAAGAACTGCTGCCAGACTTCTTAAACTGTTTTCCTCTGGCTTTCAAAAAATCTTTCTTTCCACCACTGCTGCTGCCACTCTCAAATCTGGGAGGTGGTTGCTATGGTCTCGGTGCTGGAGGAACAAACGAAGCACCTTTCTGTCTCATCAAACCTGCTTCTGCTACTTTGGCTCTGTTCAGGGCATCAGCAAAGTTATTCGATCGCCCGGTGTTCACCAATGTAAAAATCTCGGGGTTCAATCCATTGATAAACTGATCGGCAATGGCTTCGTCATTCTCATCCACGTGTGGGGCAAATCTCAACAAAGTAGAGAACTTGGCCACATATTCTGTAGAACCCGTAAGACAGTAGACGTATAAGCCATGCATAATTCTAGATTTTTAAATTTAATTGACTTCATTGCATGATTATTTTAAATGCATTTATTTGAAGTTAATTATTCATTATTTCAGTTCAGTAGTTTGATTTTTAGCATTTCAGTTATTTCAGTGAGGCCGGACTGGAGTTGGAGTTTTGAGATAGAATTTAAGATTTGAGAAATATTTCCAGAAGTTAATTTAGCTAGCAAGTAAGTTCATTTAAGTTAAAAAGAAGTTTAAGGAATTATTTAAGTTAGTTGAGGATTTTAATTTAAATTATTGGAGGTGATTAAGAAATGAGCTCATTTAAGTTACTTAATTAAGGGGTTAGTTCACTAAATTAATTAAAGGATTAGTAAGGCTTTTAAGGGTTATTAAATTACTAGATAATCAATTTTCCCCCTACCATTTATCATGCATTTTCGGCCACACCCCTAGAAGAACAAACTAGGACTTGCCAACTCACCTTTGACCCATTCTTGGTTGATTAGCATGCTAATTCTTTTAGCTATTTTTCCACCTTAATTAATTAATACTAGACCACTATCCTAACCCTTGTTTGGCATGATAAAATCGGCCACTATAGTCTAGAACCACCCAAGAGATCATTTGATAGCAATTCAAAATTCAAAATTCAAATGCATAAAGACTTGGTCTTGATATGATCCTATTTTTGTGCACCCTTCTCCTCACCTTAATAACCATCACTCCCCCTCCACCTCCACCGAAAATAAGACCCCTTTTCAGTAGAAAAAAACGTGAATAACAGCTAGGGAGAAAGGGAGAAAAATCGAGAGCCAAGAAAGGTAGAGAAGCAAGCCACTCCGTCTCCTCCGCGCCGTCTCGTCTCTTCTTTTCGTTTTCTTTCGAAACGAAACCAGGCATGTCTAGATTTCTTTCAAACCTCAATCAAGTCATATTATCATTTATTTTTCAGTACATGATCATGTTGTAGCAAGCAAAAAACCGAGATACATGTCAAAATATTTTGGAACACACATGCAGAATTTCGGCTCTTCATGGCAAGCTTCACGATTTCTTTTGGTTTGTGAGTTTCAGGTATTGGATCGACTCCAGGCTCCCAAGGCGGCTTGTATACATGTAGTAGGATGCATTAGGACCATTTTGGTCCATTCAAACCAGCCCCATGCTTGCTGGAAATTCAGAATGACAGCAAGTTCCCCATAAGTGCAGAAATGTGATTCGAAAATTCAGTTTGGATGTCAAGGAGGAAGGATCTGATCTTGGCTGCCCCAAGGGCCTTTAGCCATGGTTGGATCACTTCCCTAGCATGTCTAAGACGTGACTAAGTCGCCCTTTTGGTGGCTTGGTCCATGGCTCATCGGTTTTTAAATAATCAACAAGAACAGCCCCTTTCCCCATTCGGCCCTTCCATTTTTCAGCATTTGGTTTCGTTTCTTTTGTTGCTTGGTGTGGATCTTGGTTGGCCTATTGCCCTTAGCCACGGTTCATATCATGCTCCTAGATGTCTAGATCGTGCCATGGTCAATCAAATGGCCACTGGAACGACGCAAGACATCGATCATAGCATAAACACTACACACGCACGCATGAGGGCCCTCGGTGAGAACTTTCGGGTGGTTGCTGGAATGAGGCTAATTGTGGCTGGCCTAGGGCCCTTAGCCATGGTTTAAATCATTCCTTGGGACGTTGTGGATAGGCTCTGGTCAGTGGTTAAAGCCCCAATGGCCAAAAGTCTCGCAAACGACGCGATGCAAGCTAGGTCGCAGCTGCTGGAAATTACAGCAAGTTGCTGTGTCGGTTCAGAGGCTCGTTCGAGTTCTTGGTTGGCTTTTAGCCCATGGCCTTGGACTGGACAGTGCCTCATTGAGTTAGGAAGGTCATGTTTTTGACCGTTTGTCATTTGGATCATTTTTGAGGTCGTACGAGAATTTACGGTGCAATGTGCCAAATTGACTCTCGAAAGAGCGTTTCGTGTTTTGGCCTCCATTTCACCTAGATTTCGACCCTATCATTTTAGGAACATTATTTTATGATTTTTCAGCATATTTTAATCATGACTATACGTCAGTTCAGTGTCGGTTCAGGTTGGCTCTGAGTCATGATTAAATGCGAAGTCAGTAGGCGTCATAGTCGCATCTTTTGAACGTAAATTGCATAGTTGGTCATGTTTAAGCTATTGCATATTTTTCATGGCACAGTTAGGTTGCAGCGAGCCTGGGAACGATCCAATCCAATCCAGTTGGTAAAATTACAGGAATTTTTATTACGCCAGTTAATTATTTTACGTGCATTAAACAGAAAATGATTATTTTTGAGATTTATGCGATATGGCTTGTGGTTCATTCACTATGTGGGAGTGTTATTTTATACGGTCGCCAGTGACCGATCAGTTCAATATGGTACCACCCGGTCGCCAGTGACCGGCCAGCTCAGTTCAGTTTCAGCCTCCCCGGTAGCCAGTTACCGATCAGTTCAGCTTAGTGCAGTGGCCACAGGCGTAAAACATAATCTCAACAGAAAATTTTACCAGATATTTCAGTACAGGCTCCAAGGAGCAAATATTTTTACAGTAATTTCCAGTTCAGTTATGCACGTTTTATAATTGCTCAGTACAGATTATTTTCAGTATGCCTCAGGACAGGATATTTTATCCCATGCATATTTTAAATTCAGATTTTTACTCGTTAGATGCGATATATGCATGCTGAGTCTTTAGGCTCACTAGACTTAATTGTTGTAGGTACTGATGAGGCCAGGGCCGAGGGCGGGGACCAGTGAGCCAGCTTGGGTCGGCAGTAGTGGCACCCGAGGACCTCAGTGCAGCAGTTGTTATGTTATTCCGCAAACAATTTTTATCAGTTGTTGGATATTTTTAAATCGTTGTTGTTGGCAAAACTTTGATTTTCTTCCGCTGCAATATTTTGAAATATTGAACTTGATTCACCAGTGATTTTATGAATGAGGCCATTTAAGTTCTTTTAAAAAAAAATTTTTAAATTTTCCGCAAATTTTCAAGAAAGGAGTTTTAGGCCCTTCACAGTTGGTATCAGAGCGGAGGTTCTGTATAGGGTTTCACTACTACTGACCGCGAGAAGCTCACGAAGCCACGCCTTTGGTCTGTAAGTTTTTTTCAGTTCAGCATTTTGTTCAGCATTTTAGTTAAAGCATGAATTATTTTGTCAGCATGCTTCCAGATTTTCAGTACTTCAGTGTCCATTTAAAATAAATTATTGAATTATGCATGTTAGTTACGTATGGGTTATGTTGGAACAGTATGCCCCCTAGACGCATTTTAGAGCGCAACAGAGAGGTGGAGCCTCGCCGAGAGGACAGGGAGGAACTTAGACCGGAGGGAGACCTACCACCTCCTCCACCGCCCTTACCGGACATGAGTGCCCAGATGTTAGCTGGGATGGCACAGTTCTTCGCACAGTTTGCGGGGGGCAATGCCGCAGCCGTAGCCGCAGCCGCAGCCAGGCCGACAGGGCCCGAGGCTGTGTATGAGCGATTCATGAAGATGCGCCCGAAGGAATTCTCTGGGGCATCTGACCCCATGGTTGCCGAGGGATGGATCAAATCCCTCGAGGTTATCTTCGATTTTATGGAGCTGGGAGATGCAGACCGAGTCCGATGTGCCACCTACCTGTTCACTGGAGACGCCCGCTTATGGTGGGAAGGAGCTTCGGTAGCCCTGACATTGGCTACACTTTCTTGGACCCGCTTTACGGAGGTTTTCTACTCCAAGTATTTTGCTGAGGAGGTTCGCACCAGGCTGACCACCGAGTTCATGAGTCTGAGACAGGGGGATATGTCGGTTACGGAGTTTATCCGTAAGTTCGAGAGGGGCTGTCACTTTGTGCCCCTGATAGCGAATGATGCCAGAGCCAAGCTGATGCACTTCCTGGTGGGTTTACGGCTGATCTTGCGCCGGGATGTTAGGGTATCTGACCCTGCTACTTATGAGATTGCCGTCTCCAAGGCCTTAGCCGCAGAGCAGGATCTGCGGGATATCGAGAGGGATCGCCAGGGCAAGCGCCCAGTCCAGGCACCGCACCGCCCTCCTCCTCTTCAGCATCAGCAGCAGAATAAGAGGCCTTTTCATGGACCGCCCAGGAACAGAGGCCAGCAGCAGCAGCAGCAGCAGCAGCGGGGACGCCCAGCCCCGAGGACTCAGGAGCACCCAGTCTGTCCCAGGTGCTCACGTCGCCATCCTGGAGCATGTATGGCTGGCTCAGGAAAGTGTTTTAAGTGTGGCAGTCCAGACCACATGTTGCTGCAGTGTCCTCAGAGGAATCTGCCTACCCAAGGCAGAGTTTTTGCTCTCCATGCCGCGGAAACCAACCCGGAGACTATGTTGTTGACAGGTACCTCTAAACTTTAAGTTATTCTTCGAATTTCAGCATTTTGGGAATCGGGATTTAGATTTTGAACTTAGAACGTTTATAGGATTGCATGCTCTACTCAGATTTATTTCGGGGAAATTAAGCTAGAGGAACCTTGACCTTTGCATGTCTATAAGTTTAGATCTTGTAGTGGGATTCAACTTAGAGCTCCGCTCTTTCAGGGAGAATTTTTATATTTGGTTCCGCTACCAAGGCCTTGATAGATTCAGGGGCCACTCACTCGTTTATTTTGGAGGTCTTTGCAAACTTTCTCAAGATCCAGACCATTGGGCTAGATACAGCCTTTTCAGTAGTGTTGCCGTCAGGCGAGGAGATGGCAGCTACCAATGTTATCCGAGATATAGACCTTGAGCTGCACGGTAATCTTGTTTATGCGGATCTGATTGTGCTACCGATGCCGGAATTTGACATCATCCTAGGGATGGACTGGCTATTGAGGAACAGAGTGTTGATAGACTTCCAGCGGAGATCCGTTCTTGTCCGACTGCCTGGAATGGAGCAGTTCTTATTTGAGCCGGATAGGTACTTTCCTTTACCGCGCATTATTCCTTATGTTCAGGCTAGGAAGCTCATGCATAGAGGGTGTCGGGCATTTCTAGCAACCTTTTTATCTGTCCCCGAGGAACCCAGCCAGTCAGCCTCAGATGTTCCGATAGTTAAAGATTTCTTAGACGTTTTTCCCGAAGACGTCTCTGGTATGCCACCAGAGAGAGAGGTGGAGTTTTCCATTGAGCTTATGCCAGGTACGACTCCGATATCCAAAGCGCCATACCGACTAGCACCGACAGAGATGGCAGAGCTTAAGAAGCAGATCCAGGAACTTCTCGACAAGGAGTTCATTCGCCCGAGCTTTTCTCCATGGGGCGCGCCGGTCTTATTTGTGAAAAAGAAGGATGGCTCGATGAGGCTTTGCATTGACTACTGGGAGTTGAACAGGGTTACAGTGAAGAATAAATACCCACTGCCGAGGATTGAGGATCTGTTTGACCAGTTGCAGGGAGCTTCGATTTTCTCCAAGATAGATTTGCGTTCCGGTTATCACCAGTTGAGGGTGAGAGATGCTGATGTCTCGAAGACAGCTTTCAGGACTCGTTATGGCCACTACGAGTTCCTAGTGATGCCGTTCGGTCTGACGAATGCGCCAGCGATCTTCATGGATCTCATGAATCGCGTATTTCAGCCGTACCTCGACCAGTTTGTGATAGTGTTCATAGATGACATTCTCGTCTACTCCAAGAGTCGGGAGGAGCACAGCAGGCATCTGACCACAGTGTTGCAGACATTGCAGAAACATAAACTATTCGCAAAGTTCAGTAAGTGCGAATTCTGGTTAGAGAAGGTGGCGTTCTTGGGCCACATTGTTTCTAGCAATGGCATTGAGGTAGACCCGGCGAAAGTTGCAGCAGTCAGAGATTGGGTTGTGCCTCAAAATGCATCAGAGATCCGCAGTTTTCTTGGGCTAGCAGGATATTACAGGAAGTTCATTCAGGGATTCTCATCCATTGCCGTTCCACTCACAGCACTGACAAAGAAAAATGTGAAGTTTGTGTGGAGCGAGGAGTGTCAGAAGAGCTTCGATACTTTGAAGCAAGCTCTTATTTCAGCACCAGTTTTGGCCATGCCATCAGGGCCCGGCGAGTTTGTCCTTTATACCGATGCTTCGAAGCTTGGTTTAGGTGCAGTTTTGATGCAGCATGGGAGAGTGATAGCGTATGCTTCTCGACAGCTGAAAATCCACGAGAAGAACTACCCCACCCATGATCTGGAGTTAGCGGCCGTAGTTTTTGCTTTGAAGATTTGGAGGCACTATCTGTATGGAGAGAAGTGTCAGATCTTTACCGACCATAAGAGCCTCAAGTATTTCTTTACGCAGAAGGAGCTGAACATGCGACAGAGGCGTTGGTTGGAGCTTGTGAAAGACTACGATTGTGACATTAGCTACCACCCGGGTAAAGCTAATGTAGTTGCGGATGCTTTGAGTAGGAAAGTCGCAGTGATGGCTCATTTGACGATTCAGAAACCTCTTCAGATCGAGATGCAGAGGTTTGATCTTGAGACTTACCCTCAAGGTAGAGTTCCTCGTTTATCTACCTTGACTATCCAGTCCTCTCTTATTGACCGTATTCGCAGCGGTCAGGCAGCAGATGAGCAGTTGGCACAGTGGAAGAAGAGAGATGAAGCTAAGGGCAGTGTTTTGTATTCAGTCAGCGACGGTATTGTGAGATACCGAGATAGGATATGGGTTCCCAGCAGTGATTCTATCCGAGCAGACATCTTATCAGAGGCCCATACGTCCCCGTACTCCATTCACCCTGGGAGTACGAAGATGTACAAAGATCTGCAGCTATTGTATTGGTGGCCAGGGATGAAGAAGGACATCAGGCGTTTTGTATCCGAGTGCCTGACTTGCCAGTTAGTGAAGGCCGAGCATCAGAGACCAGCAGGTTTGCTCAAGCCTCTTCCTATTCCCGAGTGGAAGTGGGAGAACATTACCATGGACTTTGTGACCGGATTGCCGAGGTCAGCCAGAGGATCGAATGCTATCTGGGTGATTGTAGATCGTCTTACCAAATCAGCGCACTTCTTGCCTATTAAGACGACTTTCACCATGGTTCAGTATGCAGAGCTGTATATCCGAGAGATAGTCCGACTCCATGGTATTCCAGTTTCTATCGTATCCGACAGAGATCCCAGATTCACTTCCTCGTTTTGGAAGAGTTTGCATTCGACTTTGGGTACGAAGTTGCTGTTTAGCACAGCTTTCCATCCGCAGACAGATGGACAGTCGGAGCGAGTTATTCAGATCTTAGAGGATCTTCTCCGTGCTTGCGTCATTGATTTCTCTGGGAGTTGGGAGTCGAACTTACCATTGGTAGAGTTCACCTATAACAACAGTTTCCAGTCGTCTATAGGTATGGCTCCGTATGAAGCGCTGTATGGCCGCAAGTGTAGATCTCCTGTTCATTGGGATGAAGTAGGAGAGAGAGCAGAGTTGGGTCCAGAGATTGTTCAGCAGGCAGCTGATGTAGTAGTCAAGATCCGTGATAGGATGAGGACTGCCCAGAGCCGACAGAAGAGTTATGCCGATCAGCGGAGGAGAGAGTTAGAGTTTGCAGTGGGCGATCATGTCTTCGTGAAAGTGGCACCTATGAAGGGTGTCATGAGATTTGGCAAGAAAGGGAAGCTCAGTCCGAGATTCATTGGACCGTTTGAGATCCTCGACAGAGTTGGGATGCTAGCGTATCGTGTGGCTCTTCCGCCAAATCTGGCCGGAGTACACAATGTCTTTCACGTCTCCATGCTGAGGAAGTATATGGCAAATCCTTCGCATGTGCTGAATTTCGAGCCGTTGCAGCTTACTCCGAACTTATCTTATGAGGAGAGACCCGTGCAGATCCTAGACAGGCAGGAGAAGAAACTTCGGAACAAGTTGGTTAAGCGAGTCAAAGTCAAATGGCTCAACCATTCAGAGGAGGAAGCTACGTGGGAGTCTGAGCCGGAGATGAGAAGTCGATACCCTGAGTTATTCGGTGAGTTCTAATTTCGAGGACGAAATTTATTTAAGGGGGGAAGGATTGTAGAACCCGTAAGTCAGTAGACGTATAAGCCATGCATAATTCTAGATTTTTAAATTTAATTGACTTCATTGCATGATTATTTTAAATGCATTTATTTGAAGTTAATTATTCATTATTTCAGTTCAGTAGTTTGATTTTTAGCATTTCAGTTATTTCAGTGAGGCCGGACTGGAGTTGGAGTTTTGAGATAGAATTTAAGATTTGAGAAATATTTCCAGAAGTTAATTTAGCTAGCAAGTAAGTTCATTTAAGTTAAAAAGAAGTTTAAGGAATTATTTAAGTTAGTTGAGGATTTTAATTTAAATTATTGGAGGTGATTAAGAAATGAGCTCATTTAAGTTACTTAATTAAGGGGTTAGTTCACTAAATTAATTAAAGGATTAGTAAGGCTTTTAAGGGTTATTAAATTACTAGATAATCAATTTTCCCCCTACCATTTATCATGCATTTTCGGCCACACCCCTAGAAGAACAAACTAGGACTTGCCAACTCACCTTTGACCCATTCTTGGTTGATTAGCATGCTAATTCTTTTAGCTATTTTTCCACCTTAATTAATTAATACTAGACCACTATCCTAACCCTTGTTTGGCATGATAAAATCGGCCACTATAGTCTAGAACCACCCAAGAGATCATTTGATAGCAATTCAAAATTCAAAATTCAAATGCATGAAGACTTGGTCTTGATATGATCCTATTTTTGTGCACCCTTCTCCTCACCTTCATAACCATCACTCCCCCTCCACCTCCACCGAAAATAAGACCCCTTTTCAGTAGAAAAAAACGTGAATAACAGCTAGGGAGAAAGGGAGAAAAATCGAGAGCCAAGAAAGGTAGAGAAGCAAGCCACTCCGTCTCCTCCGCGCCGTCTCGTCTCTTCTTTTCGTTTTCTTTCGAAACGAAACCAGGCATGTATAGATTTCTTTCAAACCTCAATCAAGTCATATTATCATTTATTTTTCAGTACATGATCATGTTGTAGCAAGCAAAAAACCGAGATACATGTCAAAATATTTTGGAACACACATGCAGAATTTCGGCTCTTCATGGCAAGCTTCACGATTTCTTTTGGTTTGTGAGTTTCAGGTATTGGATCGACTCCAGGCTCCCAAGGTGGCTTGTATACATGTAGTAGGATGCATTAGGACCATTTTGGTCCATTCAAACCAGCCCCATGCTTGCTGGAAATTCAGAATGACAGCAAGTTCCCCATAAGTGCAGAAATGTGATTCGAAAATTCAGTTTGGATGTCAAGGAGGAAGGATCTGATCTTGGCTGCCCCAAGGGCCTTTAGCCATGGTTGGATCACTTCCCTAGCATGTATAAGACGTGACTAAGTCGCCCTTTTGGTGGCTTGGTCCATGGCTCATCGGTTTTTAAATAATCAACAAGAACAGCCCCTTTCCCCATTCGGCCCTTCCATTTTTCAGCATTTGGTTTCGTTTCTTTTGTTGCTTGGTGTGGATCTTGGTTGGCCTATGGCCCTTAGCCACGGTTCATATCATTCTCCTAGATGTCTAGATCGTGCCATGGTCAATCAAATGGCCACTGGAACGACGCAAGACATCGATCATAGCATAAACACTACACACGCATGCATGAGGGCTCTCGGTGAGAACTTTCGGGTGGTTGCTGGAATGAGGCGAATTGTGGCTGGCCTAGGGCCCTTAGCCATGGTTCAAATCATTTCTTGGGACGTTGTGGAGAGGCTCTGGTTGGTGGTTAAAGCCCCAATGGCCAAAAGTCTCGCAAACGACGCGATGCAAGCTAGGTCGCAGCTGCTGGAAATTACAGCAAGTTGCTGTGTCGGTTCAGAGGCTCGTTCGAGTTCTTGGTTGGCTTTTAGCCCATGGCCTTGGACTGGACAGTGCCTCATTGAGTTAGGAAGGTCATGTTTTTGACCGTTTTTCATTTGGATCATTTTTGAGGTCGTACAAGAATTTACGGTGCAATGTGCCAAATTGACTCTCGAAAGAGCGTTTCGTGTTTTGGCCTCCATTTCACCTAGATTTCGACCCTATCATTTTAGGAACATTATTTTATGATTTTTCAGCGTATTTTAATCATGACTATACGTCAGTTTAGTGTCGGTTCAGGTTGGTTCTGAGTCATGATTAAATGCAAAGTCAGTAGGCGTCATAGTCGCATCTTTTGAACGTAAATTGCATAGTTGGTCATGTTTAAGCTATTGCATATTTTTCATGGCACAGTTAGGTTGCAGCGAGCCTGGGAACGATCCAATCCAATCCAGTTGGTAAAATTACAGGAATTTTCATTACCCCAGTTAATTATTTTACGTGCATTAAACAGAAAATGATTATTTTTGAGATTTATGCGATATGGCTTGTGGTTCATTCACTATGTGGGAGTGTTATTTTATACGGTCGCCAGTGACCGATCAGTTCAGTATGGTACCACCCGGTCGCCAGTGACCGGCCAGCTCAGTTCAGTTTCAGCCTCCCCGGTAGCCAGTTACCGATCAGTTCAGCTTAGTGCAGTGGCCACAGGCGTAAAACATAATCTCAACAGAAAATTTTACCAGATATTTCAGTACAGGCTCCAAGGAGCAAATATTTTTACAGTAATTTCCAGTTCAGTTATGCACGTATTATAATTGCTCAGTACAGATTATTTTCAGTATGCCTCAGGACAGGATATTTTATCCCATGCATATTTTAAATTCAGATTTTTACTCGTTAGATGCGATATATGCATGCTGAGTCTTTAGGCTCACTAGACTTGATTGTTGTAGGTACTGATGAGGCCAGGGCCGAGGGCGGGGACCAGTGAGCCAGCTTGGGTCGGCAGTAGTGGCACCCGAGGACCTCAGTGCAGCAGTTGTTATGTTATTCCGCAAACAATTTTTATCAGTTGTTGGATATTTTTAAATCGTTGTTGTTGGCAAAACTTTGATTTTCTTCCGCTGCAATATTTTGAAATATTGAACTTGATTCACCAGTGATTTTATGAATGAGGCCATTTAAGTTCTTTTAAAAAGAAAATTTTTAAATTTTCCGCAAATTTTCAAGAAAGGAGTTTTAGGCCCTTCACATATTCCTCTATGTTCAACTGACCATGTCTCAGATTTGCAAACTCTGCACCCTTGTCTTTCCTGTACGACACTGGAAAAAATCTTTGATAGAACTCAGTTTTAAAGACATTCCAAGTTATATTCGTACCTCGATGCTCCAACGCTCTCTTTGTCGTGATCCACCAGTTCTTTGCAACGTCATGCAACTGGTGCCCAATCAATCGGAGTCGGCGCTCATCTGTGTAATCCAAGGAATCAAACAACATCTCAATATCATCTAACCAACACTCACAGTCAACAGAATTCTCTGTTCCTTTCAGGGTTGGCGGTTTGAACGACTGAAACCTCTTCAGTAGCGTTTCCATCGGTGTAGCTGTCACATCCAGCGGATTCGCAGAAGTACTACCCTGTTCTGGTACTCTTCGAGGAGGCATATCTTATTAACAAAGGGTTAGTAACCAAATACAACAAACCTGTTTCAGTCCTCCTCTGATCATCTTACTGCTGATCAAGAATCGGTTTTGATTCATTCTCAATAACACATGTTTCCAAATCAAATCAGATAATCAGGTAAACAAGTATTTCAAAGCAGTAACACATGCTAGCATTCAAAAGCAAAGAAGAAAACTCAATCTACCCCGCTCACTAGCTTCTATCTCAGTCTAAGCAACCTACTGCTCTGATACCACCTGCTGTGGGGACCCGGATGCTAATTCTTTTCTTAATCATTTTTGGGAATAATTAGATCAATTAAATAAACAGGGTCTAATTTTTTTTTATACAAATGCGAAAACGTAATGTAATCAATCTGATTTACATATCACAAGTAAAGTACATGTCTTGTACTCAATACACTAAACTCAACTAGGGTTCAACTACTATATATCAAGTGTTGAAGCCTATCTACTTCTGATCCAGATCTCCACGCTAACTTGTCCTCTCTCATCCTCTTCTTGACCCTGATTTTGTCCCACCTGTTGTCATGCACACATACAAACACAACAACAGCCGGATAACTCCGATGAGAATATAATCCCAGTATAAACAATGTATACATGCAATCATATAAACAGATATGAAAGCATGAAACAAATATCAATATCATGTATCAAATCAGAAGACATGTATCGATATAAAACTTTACATAAACTCGTGACTCGTCATCTCAGACTCGACTCATCTCTAATCTAGGGATCCCGGTTCCTGGACATTGTCTCATATATCGAATCTCAGCGATAGGAATAAATCAACTCCTAAGCAAACATCGATATAAACCAAACATCTAGTGTCTTGGCATATCCGCCACAGACTTGGCATATCCTGCCAATGACTAGGCATCTCCGCCCATGACTCAATACACGCTTTGCTATAAATCAATAGAATAAGCATCTCAATCTCAGACATTGCAACATATCGAGGCAATGACAATTAAGTATGTGATTTTGGGAAACTCAAGTTAAATCAAACTCGAGTTGTGCAATCCCGGATCAACATTGATTTATACCTTTCTTTCTTGGTTTCTGGCTCTGTCGAAGTCTTGAATTCAAATCTGTCAATTACTCAATCTGGCAATGACAATATCGAGGGTATCGTATCAATACACCATTCAAATCAATACTGGATATAATCAGAACTCAATCAAATTCTGTTTCAACAGCATAACTGCACAATCTAAATATACCCAGCAATACAAATCAACAGATATCAATTCCACAATTCATGATCAATCACAGTACAAATCTGATATCAAATCTCAATCAAATCAACTCTGAAAATCATAACAATTTCATACGGTATCTGTTCTTCAATCCGGTTTCGATTATACGATGTTTACTATGTCCAGAACACCATATATGAATCATATCCGATTCCTTCAATATCATATTTTCAAAACATAACAAAATGTTGTAAAACTTACGTCCAGTTGAAGCTCTTGTCGATAGGAATACAGTACTGAAGTCGGATTGAAATTCTAACGGATGGATCGTTCGCAAATTAATTCCTAATATCAAAGAACTTGAAGCTTCTCCAGGGCTCGATTCTTTCTTCTTTCTTTATGAGAAAATGAATGAATATATATATATATATATATATATATATATATATACGGTAGGAAATGACCGCCCGAGCGCCAGTGTACAACAAGAATTGTCTCGGACAGAACATTCCGCGCCCGAGCGGTAGTTCTCGACCACCCGAGCGCCGCCTGATATACTTGAAAACTAAGCCACTTGTCTTCAGCATGCAAGTTGAAGTGTATATATATATATATGTGATGTGATCTCGTTAAAATGGGTGGGCCGGGTACGGGGCTCCAACGGACCAAATCAATAATTTATAATGTTTGGGAATTTGAGTGAAGATAATGGCTTGGATCAACACCTGTAAACAAGAAAGTAACTCGTGAATGGGCGCCGGAGGGATGTCCGGCGTGGCCACTCCGATGCTTAAGTCAGCAGGCTTTTTGATGAACACAAGCAATATTTAAGAGGAAATATGTAAGTGCTTTTAGTTCAAAGATTTCAGAATCATTAAATGACTTTAATACCTGCTATTTATAGTGGAAGAATGGGTAGTTACCTTGATTACCACATCACCTACTAAGTCGGTTTATCATACTAGCTTCTGATGACTTCTCGGACACTCCAAACCCAAGTGGTTCTGACGGATTAGACTGCCTGTATCGATCACACTCGAGTGTGGTGCAATTCTCGAGGTGGCCTGGGTAGTTGGTTACCTGGGTACCTGTATAAGAAACCGGGTGGATAAGAAGTGCCCGGGCAGCTGGCTTCTGGTCCGGGTTAATGGTGACCCATTTCCGGGTTAATGATGACCCGGGTTATCGGTTGAATAGCCCAGTATATATATATATACACTTCAACTTGCATGCTGAAGACAAGTGGCTTAGTTTTCAAGTATATCAGGCGGCGCTCGGGTGGTCGAGAACTATCGCTCGGGCGCGGAATGTTCTGTCCGAGACAATTCTTGTTGTACACTGGCGCTCGGGCGGTCATTTTCTACCACTCGAGCGCCACATTTTCTGTCCAAAGTTTTAATCTTGTGATGCATTGGCGCTCGGGCGGTCTTTTCCTACCGCTCGGGCGCCAACAGTTCTGTCCACTTCTTGGCTTGTTATGCACCAACGCCCGGCTTCTCCTTTCACGTCTTATTTTAGCCCCTGTAACCTCAATTCTGTCAATTAATTAATGTCTGATTACAGTGATTAAATCTCGGGCATTACATCCAGCTAGTAAAACCTCATTCTTGTTAATGCCAAACATATTGTCCCTAACATCATCATCAATTTATATTTCTTTTCTTAAATCTCAAGCATTCCAAGTATTTTAACGATTCAAATCTATTGAGTTGACATTTCACATTATGCTTTAAATCAAAATCCCGCCATAACAATGAACACTTATGTGTAACCTTGGAACTCGAGATTATGTCAAATGTCCTTATACTCACAAAAATCTTAAGACCCTAGGAAATAAAACTTTTATCCACCTTCTAATATAATTTACACTTAATATCGTATAAATGCAAAACATATTATGTTACTCTTTCCTCGATGCCTATCTATATTTTGTGACTTATTTCACGTAAGATGGTTATCTATTTGTTATCCCAAAAATTAGAGTAATTTCCTTATCCCGGAAATGTCATTTCCTTAATTTATTATAGTCAAGATAATTCAAGGTCTACATATCCCAATTTAAGTGTTTAGCATACTTTCAGAAAAATAAAAGGGTCAAATTGAATGTAATCGGCAAGTAAATAATCAATTAAGGGTTACATAAGGAATTATGATTGAGAAAATTAGACATATATGTAAGTATGAGGATGTCTAGGAGGAACGAGAAATATTGGTATTAGCGATTTTGATGAGAAAGTAAAATTCGTCAAATTAATAATTTTTGGGTATCATGATGGATTATAGAGAATTACAATTGTATTATAGGTGTTATAAGTGTATGTCGTGAAAAACAAAGGATATAAATATTAAAAATAAGATTTAATCAACAATGGCTGTTGTATTGGAAAGTTTGAGGAGTTTGTATTTTAGATTTCAGAATTTTAGTAAGATATTTAAGGAGTCAAATGACTGAAGGAGAAAATAAGTAAATGAAATTCGTTTATATTAGGTTATTAGGCATAAAACTATTGAAGTAATGTTACGAAGGAGTCGAGGAATACAAACTAAGAATATTCGAGTTCGTATAATTTTTGTAAGCTTCAGTTTATAAGATTTGAGGAAAATATTATTTGGGGACTATATGAGGTAATTGTGAAATATGGGAAGTAAGTTAAAAGAAGGAATTTCATATTGGGCTGACACTGCAATTGCTATGATTTCTAAGGTCCGGAAACCTCTAATTTGAACTTTGTGGCTAAACCTTATAAGGATGGACTCATTTGGGGAAATATTTAAAGTTATTAAGAAACTGATGGATCGGTTCGGGCACCTTTGAAGGTGCTTCAAACAAAATATTTGCAATAGCTACACACCGATGAATTAGATCGAGCTTGGTTTTAAACCAAGTGGAAAATACTCAAAATAACTATTCGTTAAGAAATCTAATCAGTTTAAAACTTTTAACTTGTGTAAACTGATTAACTGATGTAAGGGGGATCAGTTCTTGCATATATCAGTTCATTTATGGTGAGAACTGTACTGATAACAGCTTGAACTGATCAAATCAGTTTTAAAACGAAAGTTAAGCAGTTAAATACACAAGATATGCTTATATATGTTCGGAGATTTCAACTGCTCCTACGTCACCCCTTCTACCACCTCGGGTAGGTTCCACTAGAAAACTTTGATTTATATAACACCTTGTATGAACACACTCAGCTTAGGACTTACCCTACTGCCTAACTGAACTCCTAGCCTAGATAGAAGGTAGAACTTTCCAGCCAACACTTGTTTAACGTCTATGTGTCAAAGACTATAAACACAAATTTTACGTCTTTGTGTAAGACTCACTCAGCTAGTCAATAAGCTCAACTCTCTGTAAATGTGAGTGATGATGTGTGTGCGTGTGTGAGAACTGAACTATGAATACAACACGAAAGTGTTCTCACACACTGAGAATTTTGCTTCTATACTAAGGAGTTTGCATGCCCTATTCTCTTTTGAACTTCACACACTTCTTGTTGTTGTCTTCACTAATCTTCATCTTCTATTTAAAGGCGTGAAGCTTGATTGTACAGAGAGACTCAATTATTGTATCCATTGCATTTTGAATCCGCTCCTCGATATTTGTCTTGTACTTTCGACAGCCATTCTGGAACGTTTTGGCTTTCAGTACTGCTACAACGTCTATTATTGTTCTTTGACTGGACACAAAGCTTTTCCTCAGTGCATACAACTGGATTCCATTGAATAAGCTTGTCGTGTTCTGCAAGCTGGTTGATTCCTAACTGATGTTATGAATTGGTCAGTTGAACTGATCTTGAAATGGTTCAGTAAAATCAGTTGGCTCGTCAGCTGAATTGATTTCGTTGCTTCAGTTGAACTGGTCAACTGGACTCTTCTTCAGTTGAGCTCTTCATCTGTTGGCCAAGATTCTGAAGGTCTTCTGCTGAACTGCCTATCAGCTGGACGATCAGTTGAACTGATATTTAATATATCAGTTGAACTGATTCAGTTTTGACAATCAGTTGGCGCTTTCAGTTTGCGCCTCGATAGCTTCATTTTTGACTCGATAACTGATCAGTTCGAATCCTGATCAATTCCAGCTTCCTGCTCACTTAGGTAGAATCATTATTAACAAAATAACAACTTTTGTTAAAATCAAAATCAAGATTGCGAACATGAAATGTTCCAACAAAACAACTCGTAGTGTCATAAAATAGTTATTTCTTTTGGGGATTAGGAAATTGGGAACCTAAGTTTTAATGGGTGATTAAGAGTATAGTTGTTACTAGGAGACATTTATTTTGGGACCAATTGGAAATATGTGTTTAGCCCAAATATTGAAAGCCCACCAATTATAAAGGTTTGCAGAATATCAGAAGGCCCAATGAATAAACCCGTAGAGTGGCAGTTGAAGACCATGATGGTGAAGTTGGCCCATGATCCACGTTGAACGATCGTGGAAAGTGATCAGACCGTTCCATGGAGTGTGACAAAAACTGAGAGGAAGGATCAGAAAAAACCCCTGACAAAATCAACACAAAAAATCTACAGCAAAGCTCTGCAGAATCCTCTCAATTCTATGCATGTTTATTTCAATTTCTAGCAGTCAAGTATTTGAATTTTTACATATTCCTTCAACTTTATTGTAGAATGTTGATCAAAATTCATAACAGCATATTTAAGTTTGATGTTGTCAATGGATTCTCTCTATAATTTCTGTATTTTTCTCAGTTTACACGTTTAGCTTTGAAGCCATTTCGAAGGAATTATAACTAACGATCGAATCGAGACTCGCAACGCTTGATAAACGAAGTCAGATCATTTCATATTTGGCACGAACACGTGCCTGGCACGCCCGCAAATTTTCGTGACAAACAAGTTGGCACGCCCGGTGGGACACAATGCCTCCAAAGCGTACTGAGAAGAGTGAAGGAATTCCTCCATCACTGGGGAAAGGTCATCGCTCACAAGAAGAGTTTCAGGAAACTGATGCAGAAGGAAGAACGGTTGAAAGGCTCGTACACCAGTTCGAGGAAGAGACTATGAAGGAAGGAATTGCTGTTTCTGGTGGTGATGGGTCTTCACCGAACTTCATGTTGGCCATGGAGAAAAATATCCGCAGCGATCTCAAGGAAATGACTCAGACTTTCGCTACTGTCATGATGGAATTTGTGGCAGAAATGAAGGAATGGAGAAAGTCTGCAAAAGGCGAAGTGGTTATACCAGAGAGTGATAAACTTCAAGAGAATGAAGTCAAGCTGCTGAAAGATCAAGGCCAAGGATCAGGAGTTTCTCAGGCAGGTGAAAGTCGCCGCTTGGGGGAAGCACGAATTCCTGAATCTGTCAGGGAAGGGAGATACACTCCTCCGCACAAAAGGGATGAGGAGTTGGGGTTGAAATTCCAAAACTACAGCAACAGTAAACAAATGGCTGGTAACGTGTTCTCTGTGACGTCTCCTAGCTTACATCCAGGGATGTATGTTGATGGGGGAATGCGCGGATATTCAGCGCCAGGTTTGGGGAATAACACTCGGGGGGCAATCTATCCTCCTCACCAGTTAAGACAAACTCCAACATTGGATTTTGAGATGGTACGTGATGTGATTCAAGAGTTGTATGGCCCAGGAGTGAGGCCAATCAACCGACCAGAATTTCATAAATCGTATCCTGATGTTGTGGATCGTGACAACCCTTATCCAAAAGGATATCGCATTCCAGACTTCACGTTATATTCCGGGGAAGACGGTCAATCCAGCGTGGAACATGTGGCCAGGTTTACAATTCAGTGTGGGGAATTGGCAAATCTGGAGAACTTTTCTAATTACAAGTTACGTTTGTTCCCCAATTCCCTGACCAATACTGCTTTCACATGGTATGTAACACTATCTCGAAACTCTATTATGACTTGGCGCGATATGGAACGTCAATTCCATACACAATTCTTCCGGACAGTACCTGAGATTAGTATAGCGGAATTGTCAAGGGTGGTCCAAAAACCGGGGGAATCTGCCAATGATTTCATTTGTAAGTTCAAGAAGGTGAGAAGCAGATGCCAAGTTTTCCTCTCTGAATCAGAATACGTGAAGATGGCACAGCGAGGACTCGATTTTAAACTTAGAAAGAAGTTCCAAGGGATGGAATTCTGTGATTTTTATGAACTTGCTGCCAAAGTGTCAGAGTATGAGGAATTGTTACGAGAAGAGAGTCATAAAAGAAAGTCTACAGTGGGCTCTTATTTCCAGGAAGTGAAGGAAGTTGCACTGGCAGAAGTAGCAAATTCCGGATCACGCAATGTCCCTTTAATGAAGCGCAAGAGTGAAGAACTTTCCAAGAAAAACATTCCTCCAGTGCAAACTCCTTATACTTTCGATGCATCAAAGACGGAGGAAATCTTCGATCACTTAGTGAAGGAAAAGTTCATAACATTCCCCCCAGATCACAAACTACCCACGAAGGAGGAGTTGAAAGGAAGAGATTACTGTAAGTATCACAATTCCTTCAACCATAACACTAATGCTTGTTGGGCGTTCAAGAATGTCTTGCAGGAAAGAATCAACAAGGGAGTCCTAAAATTTCCCGAGAAAAAGGAAGAGATGATAGTGGATGAAGATCATTTTCCCCCGGTAGCCAATGTGAACATGGGCAGTACTGACTTGCGTTTCTTGATCAATGAGAGGAGAAGGAACGGGTACGGGGACAGGTCCATCAAACCAAGATTTACCATAAAGAAGTGTTGGGTGCCTCAAAAAATGATATTTGAGGTCAAGGAGAAGAAGACAGAAGCTGTTCATGAAAAAGACCACTATTACAGTGGAGGCGGTCTGCATTATACTGGGAGGAAGATGAGGTATGACAGGGAATCCATTGCCAAAAGGCCAGGGAACCAGTACCTCAGAAGGGGCCCACATCCTTGGTCGATGAATGGCGAGAGGAGAGCTGACCGGCAGTTATTTCAGAAGACAAGACAGAGGCCATCCTTTCTGGATACTAATAAAAAATATGAGAGGAAGTCCCGCTTTGTTGTTCCTCCTAGAGCAGTTCCCGACGGCGTATGGAGGCGAGTAGAACATCCAAAGTTTCCAAAACCTCTTTCTCGGACCCAAAAGCGACGTTTGTTGAGGGAAAAAGCTGCTGAGCGTAGGTTGAAGATGGAGGAACCAGGTAAAGAGAAGAAAAAATTTGGAAGGAGGGCCACTGAAGATTATGGTGAGGAAGATGACGACTTGTTATCAGAAGAGGACGGTGAACCAGTCAAGAAGGATACTTTCAAGGTGGGACAGATCCTCGTTTCATTTGAGTATGCCACTGGCTCGTTAATGTTGCCAGAGGAGTTTAAATGCAAAAGGACATGTGAAACCGATGTCTTTATTGGAAATCAAAATGGTGCAGAATCCATTCAATCTGATATGGTGAGTGAAAGCGTCGGTGTTTTTGTTGATGAAGAGAAAAGAGTATTGATGAAGCGACCTACAAATGAAATGACTAAGCATATCAAACCACTCTACATTGTAGCGCATGTGAATGGAAAGCCGTTGTCTAGAGTGCTGATAGATAATGGATCTGCTGTGAATATTTTGCCGTACAGAATCCTTCAGAAATTGGGGAAGAATGTGGAAAACTTAATTCCTACCGAAGTCTCCGTGGCAGCTTTTACCGGGGAGTCTACAAAAACCTTGGGAGTGTTGCCAGCAAACGTCACTGTAGGGTCCCGATCTTCGTTGTCAGCCTTTTTCGTGGTAAATTCCAGTGCTAGTTTCCACGCTTTGTTAGGAAGGGATTGGATTCACACCAATCATTGCGTACCATCATCCATGCACCAGTTATTGTTGCTGTGGAAAGGGGATGAAGTGGAAGTGGTACAGGCTGATTCGCAGCCGTATCAATCTAGTTCCAACGTAGTAGAGGCCAGGTATTATGATGGAGCCTTTGGTCCTATTAAGATTCGGAATTACAAAGTGAATGGACAGCAAGGAGCAGTCTATATGGATACTAAAAAAGTAAGAGAAGCAGTTGAAAAAATTCTCAAACCCACCGTCATGGTCTCTCCTAGACCCATGGTCCGGCCTATTATCGAGGAGGTCGATGACCAAGTTCACTAAAGAAGAGATAGAAGTCGCTGCAACTTCCGAGAAGAAAGCCAAAATGCAGCAACTAGTGAACGAATTGCAGTCTCAAGAATTGTGGGATATCGATGGAGCAGAAGTAATATTTGAGGAGGAATGTGGAGGTAACGAGGAAGAAGAGTTACAAATTGAGGATTTAATCTTAGCTCCGGCTCAGATGAAAGATTGACAGTCGGAGACATATGGTTCATAAAGCTGAATAGATGAGAAGTATTGTACAAAGTAGGCTGGATGACCACTTTGGTCAGTTTTGTCATATTGGCTTATAAGAAGTTTCTGTAAATATGTGAGGAATAGGCTTTTAAGCCATTCTTTGCTGAAGTTGTTTGTAAATAATGATGGAGCATTGTGAATAAATAAAATCATTGCTCATTAAATCCGATGTAGTTTATGTATTTTGAGAGGAATATTTGTTGTGTTGGTTGGCCAAATTGATGAAAAAGTGAAGTTCGTTTATGGCATATCTCGAAACCTTGGGGAGTATTGTTAGAAAAATTTTGTTTAACAGTTGGTTTGTAACAAGCAGTATTGACCCGCCATGTTTGCGTCAATGTTAAAGAAAATAGGCTTTTTGCCGTTTGTTCATTTTTTATAAAAATTTTGGCAGAGTTTCCCTTGTAAATGTGATATGCCAAAATTGTAAACACCTGCAAATATATCCCAAGCAACATATACAAGAACAACAATGTATTTTACAAACAAAGTTTGGCTTTCAAGCCACTTTGCCAACCCTACACCTCATAAAAGACACTTGCCAAACCATGCCAAACAAGTGCAAAAAATCAGTTGCAAAGATATTCATCCAAGCTTGGAAATTATTTTGGATTGGCCGGCGGCACTCGCAAGAGGTAATTTCCATATCCATTGGTATTTAAGGTACTGCTTTCATTGGCCTTTGAGATAAATCCTCAATTCCTCCAACTATGTTCCTGCGAAATAAATGGGACCACATGAGAAATAATGGAATGTTGATCAACAAAACCATGCCTTGTGTGTGCTATTGTTGTCATTGATGTGGCACGTGTCACTTCTTTGTGAGATGGAATGAATCTTGCCATTTTTTAATTTATGGCTTGCCAAGATTCCAGAAAATGAGATCTCATCCTCAGTGAATTTGGGTGGAGCATCACAATTCCTTGTGCTGGTGCATTTCTTTTAAGCGCATGGAAGATTACAGTTGCTCCAGCTATAGGCCAAGTTTTGAATATGGGCGCCAAGGGAGCCGTCCTGTTGAGATGCAAGCAGTGGGTGTTGCAAGGTATTGCTCATAAAAAACTCATTCAGACATATTCACGAACACCTTGAGTGCATCATGAAATATGATATATTCTACAATGTTTTTGTGATGGGGGATTGGATAAATGGTGAAATATACCTACCTTGAGAAGATGTGGTTTGATGTAAAGGAGATTGACGATGACAACTTTCAGAAAGTTGAATGGCATCCGATGGAGCGGCAATTTCTTCGGGAAAATTGGTGGGCACCGATGGAGGTTTGGGGGTAGTGAGAAAGAAAGAGATAAAGAAGGGTTTGAGGAAGGTGAGAGGAATTAGGGGGTTCAGGGAATGCACACTTGGATTTAACCCGATGGAAGGAAAACATGTGTCTCGGTCAATTCATATTCAAGTCACAGAACCATTCCTTTCTTAACCATATGATTTCTACGCAGTGTATGAATAGCTAGTTTGGCCAAAATTGGGCCGAATTAGTAAAATGCCCAAATAGCCAAAATTGGGCCAAAAATGGCCAAATTGGCCATTGGCCCAAATTGGCTAGGGGGCAGTTGTTTAGCCCAAATATTGAAAGCCCACCAATTATAAAGGTTTGCAGAATATCAGAAGGCCCAATGAATAAACCCGTAAAGTGGCAGTTGAAGACCATGATGGTGAAGTTGGCCCACGATCCACGTTGAAAGATCGTGGAAAGTGATCAGACCGTTCCATGGAGTGTGACAAAAACTGAGAGGAAGGATCAGAAAAAACCCTGACAAAATCAACACAAAAAATCTATAGCAAAGCTCTGCAGAATCCTCTCAATTCTATGCATGTTTATTTCAATTTCTAGCAGTAAAGTATTTGAATTTTTTACATATTCCTTCAACTTTATTGTAGAATGTTGATCAAAATTCATAACAGCATATTTAAGTTTGATGTTGTCAATGGATTCTTTCTATAATTTCTGTATTTTTCTCAGTTTACACGTTTAGCTTTGAAGCCATTTCGATGGAATTATAACTAACGATCGAATCGAGACTCGCAACGCTTGATAAACGAAGTCATATCATTTCATATTTGGCACGAACACGTGCCTGGCACGCCCGCAAATTTTCGTGACAAACAATATGTATTGGGATTATGTAGTAAGTTTTATTAGGTAAATAATTTATGATTTTATGGTGCTAGGTTTGGTGGAATCTGAGATTTACGAGAATAGATGGAACTGAAACTCCATGGATTAATTTTCGAGTTTCAATATAAAACTATTTTTGGGTCGATGAATTAACCTTGTGAACATTAAGTTTGCATTTTAATTATTCGTAATTTAAATAAATTTAAAATGCATGTTGGTGTCGTGGTTTGGGCGGTGTGTACAGTTATACTTCAGAGACATGAGGAGAATTTGGTTTGTGTGTACCTCGAATTTTGCAATACCTAAGATTAAGTTGAGGGGCGGATTAAACTTGGTGATTTAGGACTCCTGTTTCGAATTCTACATTGTGTAGGAAGAGAATTTCGAAGTTAATGCCGTGAGTTAAATTTTTAGGAATCATGAACTTAGGAACTGCATTATAATAATTTGAGGGACTTAATTGCAATTTTTTTGAAATATTGATGGTGATTTTGATATATTTCGAAAATATAGGGGCTTAGTTGTATGAATCCGAAAACTTGGAGGGCTAAAATGTAACGTGCCGAAAATTTGAAGGTCCACGTGAACCACATGCATGCAAGATTATCGTATTTGTTATGTATTCTAATTAAATTGTTTTAATTGCATCTAGTAAATATAGTAGACATGTTTTCATGTTTAAAATATGGTTTTCAACTAGAATGCATAAAATTGTGTTTTAATGGTCATTCGAGATACGATCGAGGACGTAGATCAAGGGCCATAAGAGGGAGAAATATTTTTATTAAATAATTATTTTAAATTGTTTAATGTATGATATATTTTAAATGGTATTTTCAGAAATGGCAACTTTTGGGGTTTTTTTACACGCGAGTCATATTTAAACTGCTATTCGATTTTCGATCAAATTATTGAATTTTTGAGAACTCAGCTAATATTTTCACAAACTTTTCTAAACAAAATATTTTAAATATCAATTATTGAGCCTAATGAGCCTATTAAGCCATGTTAGTGGGTCTAAACTTGCACCATGAGTTTAATTAAAAATAAAAGCTAGCAAACCCCCCTCCCCCCAAACCCTTTAGAAACACATGCTCTCACCCTTAATCAGACAAAGACTCTTCTTCATCAGCCACACCACACGCCACACACCTCAAATCTCTAGGGAAGGTCACGGTTTTGGGAGAAAATTCAGCAAGGGCCTCCTCTCCGCCATCATTCCTCGCATCGTCAATTTGTTTTCGAGCGTAATATACGCAAAGGCACGCCTTAATCTCTTTTTCTTATCTTTCACACCATATTATGTGTTTGATACATGATTTCATAAAAAACATGATACACTTTATAGATTTTCGTTTTTATGGCTATATATGCACAAAACTAGTGTTTTCATCTTTTAAAACTCCTCCTAATGATGCACAAAGGTGCTGCCATGGTAGGGGAACTTGAAGGGGTGTTTTTCAAACATGTTAAGGGTCCATAGATTCTAAGACAAGGACTGCAGATGTATGGGAGAATGATTGAACAAAATTATTATGTTTTAGAGTCCTAGGGTTTGGCTGAGGCGTGGGCGGCTTCCTAGTGCATGCGGCTGCTAACCGCTATCAAGGGCACGTCCAGTGGTCTTAAGAGGGCTGAACCAGGGTCCTTGATGGGCTGCAAGACGGCTGGAACGAGGGTAGACAGGAGTCGCGCCTAGGAGAGTTGCGCAAGGAGTCCTAGGGCTCGGGCGAAGGGGCTGATTGTGTTTGGGCTGGTAGGTTTGGTCCAGCAGCATGTCATGGGTTCTTCCTAGGTCCTAGGATGGATGGGTAGAGGTCGGACATGGTGGTTAAGGGCTGGAGGCGAAGCTAGCTTAGGTTCGAATCATATTAGGACTAGGACTCTTGTGCAGAAAAATTCAGTAACTTCTCAAGCGTGTTCAAGGGACTTAGTGGGCTGGAATTGTGTTGTATATAGGTTAGTTATGTGTTGTTAAGCTTTGATTCAAGTTTGGTTAAGTTTCAAATCAATACGAGTCAAAACTGTGATATCATACTAAGTAAAAAAAACAAATCGAGAAAATTATCGAAAAGCTAAATTTTAAGCCTAAAGAATATTTAAGGGAGCGTTTTAAGTTAATAGGTTAAATTTGGAATGATTTGGGACGTCGTTTCGAGGGCTAGGATAAATATAGAAAGTTATGCTTCCAGGGATAAAACGGTTATTTTACACCTGAAAAATGTTAGACGTTCTGGCAGTGCCCTGAATGATGTAAATAATGTTAATATGTTTATTTTAAGTTTTAATGAAATTATATGGTGAAACGTTAATGCTAAAAAACATGTTGCATGCTTGGTTTAAAAGAAAAATTATTGATATAATTATGCTTACATTTTTATAAGTGATGAAAATATGAAAAGTTGAAGGAGGTGAAGTGATTGTGACTAATACGATGATAGGATTATATGATGATGTGATTGGGGATATCGTGAGGGAAAAGGCCCCAGAGAGAGCCCGTTTATGGGAGAAAGCCCCGGAGGGAGCCCAACAATCGTATTTCCATCAAAGTGCTATGATGATATGTAAGGTCAATGCTCAGTTAACGGGTAAGACTGTCGCTGATGTCCCCTCCGTCCAGTACTGTGGTTATACGTAGATGAATTCATTGACCTTAAGCTGATACGAAAGTCACAATTAACGATCCGAATTCAATAAAAGAAAAACATATACGTATATGATGAAAGTAAATATGATATGATATGATGAAAGGAAATATGATATGATATACTGAAAGGGAATATGATATGATGAAAGGAAAAATGTTTACATTTATGCATGTTAATGAAAGGTTATTTTAAGTAAAAGTATTTTCAATGTTGCATGTGGATGTATATGTATTACTTGTTATCATGGTTATGATTTTCTGAGTTAATAGAGCACTTGTAATTTTTTATAAAATAATAGTTTACAAATTAATTGAAAATAATAATAAAAATTTTAAAAATAATTTTTAGTCAAAAAATTTAATTTAACTTATTAAAAAAACTATTAATTTCAGTTATATGAATAGGTTTATTTTACAAATTTTTCCTTAATTTTATTAATGCATTGATGTATTTTTAAAAATTTACAAACATACATAAAAATCCACATATATACACATATACATGTAATGATTAAATGATTTAAGTTTTAAATAATTAATTTATTTATTAATATAAATTTTTAAAAACTATTTCTAACTTAATTTTTTACTATATCAATTAATTATTAGTTCAAATAAATTAATAAAAAATAATATGTTATAAATAAGTATAAAATCATTAAATTCTATACAAAAAATTTACAAAATTCTATAAAAATCTTATAAAAAAGGTCTATATGAATTCACATATAAATATTTTTACATTTGTGAGATTCTATAAAGGTTAATAAAATATATTAAATCAACAAAAATCTATCATTTAAAAAGCCAATAAAAATTGGGAAAATTGGTTTTAAATCTCCAAACCCAAACTCAACTTTATCCTAACTCCCTATCCTCAAAAACTTTGCCCAAACTCCCTAAAACCCAAAATGTGACAAAAATACCCTCATATTCAAGTGATTGATTTTCTGGGCAAGCGTGGTGATGAAGGAAAACTTCTAAACCCAAAAATGAAGGATTCTAGACGGTTTGGAGAAACAATGCTCCAATTAAGAGCAGATAAAGAACTCCAACCAGAAGAAATAGAATGTCTTAAGATAACTCTACATAAGAATGAGGTAGAGTTTGAATCTAAGGTATCATTGGAAGATGTCAAGAAAAGGATCAAAGAAAATTACAATGAAGATCCCTTGGCATGGTAGGATAAAAATCAACTCAAAGCTTGCCTTAAAATTAAAGAAGCCAAGGAGTATGAATTTGTCCGTTGTAAGCCTATCCTAATGAATATCATTTATCAAAGGGATATGTAGATTATAATCAAGGATCATTTGGACCTTGGTTTAATCAAAGCAAGAATTTCACCATACAGCAGCCCAGGATTCCTATTAAGAAATCATTGTGAAATAAAAAGGAACAAACCTAGACTAGTTATTAATTATCAAGAGATTAATATGATTCTGGAGTTTGATGGGTATTTTATACCCAGCAGAGAAAATCTAATCAGTTGCATACGCAATGCAAAGATATTCTCAAAGTTCGATTGTAAGTCTGGGTTTTATCAGATTCGAATGGAGGACGAAAGCAAGAAATTCACAGCTTTCTCCACACCACAAGGACACTATATGTAACGTACCGTAATTTTTGAACTATTTGAAATTTGCGGAAAAATAAAAATTTTCTTACATAAGAAATAAACTCTCAAATTTCGATTTGAAATAAACTGTTCATCCAAAAATAATTGCAATAAAAAGAGCGTGAATGAAGTTTGCTAAAAAAAACACTTGTTTAAACACCGTAAACCAAAACATGAAATCAGAGTAGTTTAATCATTGCATAAAAACTAAAAAGAAACATGGGCGGTTCTCGGGTTTAGCCTCACGCTCAGTCCAAGCCAGCTCACTGGTCCTCACCTCTCGTCTCCTCAAAGTCATCCTCACCTACATCGATCAAGTCTAGTGAGTCTAAAGACTCAACATTTATAAACTGGAAATAACAAGTAATACGTAATAAAACCACAGGAAATCTTTAAAATAGAGCGTACATACTTGAAATTTGAACATGCCTGTAAAAGCTTGAACTTACATACATAACATAGACGTGTCCATAACGTGAAACTTTTCTGAAACATGCTTACAACATACATACTTGAACTACATGAACTTCATCATTTTGCGTAGAGATATGTTTCAAAGCAAGTGACCCATACATAAAACTCCTGATCAGACTAAACCACAGTACTAGGCTAGGCAGGGAAAGTCCACTACCACATACATGAGATCCCCGTTCATGCTTTAACGGGTGGATTGTTCTCTGGTCATGCTTTACTGCTTTCCAATCCTGATCTAAACCCGATCATGCTTTACCGGGGTGGAGAGGTCATCGTCCACGTTCACCGACTTACAAACACATACATAATTTGGTCACAAGACATTTAGCATACCTCAAAAACATGAAAATATTTTCTTTTGCACGTCGAACATACTTACTTGGCGCTGATGGATTCTTTGGATCTCGCTTAGGGCCACTGCTGCACATACTAACATGAGTTTAAACCCTTATCTTTCATAGCTTGGATGTAGTTACTCGTGCTCACCACCGAAGTAAATAAATAGCTTATGATATTCTAGATCACTCGGGACTTGACCTCGTTTAATCATCGTACTAAATCGTGACCCTAAAACTCCAAAACAATCAACCTAATTTTTCCAAAAAAGGAGTACACGGACCCGTGCCCAGGTCCGGCTACGGGTCCGTGTATGGGCACGGGTCCGTGTATGGGCACGAGTCCGTGTAGGCTGTAGTGCCCGAGATTTTATTCTGTTGATCTGAGATTATTGATTATGAATTGATGTAATTATAGAAGGACCACACCGATGCACGATTTGAGATAGTACGTGATATTGTATTGTGCGAGGATAGGAGGTCTCGCGCATATGCACGACACAAGCGGCGCATATGCACGAGCATGGAAGAAGACCTCGCGCATATGCGCGAGAAGAGGGCACGCATATGCGCAAGCATGTGTAATGAAGTAGTGCCGGGACAATACAGGGCGCGCATATGCGCGAGATGATGAATTCAGTGAATGCCAAGGCAGATATTCTCGCGCATATGTGCCGATGATGGTCGCGCATATGCGCGAGACGTGCTGGACAAGGAAGAAGCCACATGTCTTTAGCATGCATGGTATATATAGCAAATTTTCATTTTCCGTTCAGATATTCAGAAGGAAGAAGACCAAGGTTCCTTAGAAGAAGTTTCAAGTTTACATTTTAGAATTCGATTTGCGAAAGATCCGTCCGTCTGATTTTCGATCCGAGTTTAATACTGTGTTTCTATCGACAAGAACTTCAAAAGGACGTAAGTTTTCTTATGTTTCATTATGATTTGAAAATATGATATTGAAGGAATCATGATATGATTGATATTATCTGTTCTTGAGATTGTTGTAATTGTATAATCGAAATCGAATTGAAGATCGGATACCGTATGGAATTGTTATCATTTTCAGATTGAATTTGATAGAGATTATACCGATTTGAGAATATCATATTGTGTTTGTTATTGATTATGAGTTATGATTTGTATCTGTTGATATTGTATTGTTGGGTATATCGAGATTGTGCTGTTATACTGTCGAAATAGAATTAGACTGAGTTCTGATTATATCCAGTATTGGTTGGATTGTATATTGATATCGTACTTCTCAATAATGTCATTGCAGATTGAGTATTGACAGCCTCGAATTCAAGACTTCGACTTCGTCAGATCGACAAAAAAAAGGTATAAATCAATGTTAAACCGGGAAGATACAACTCGAGTTAGATTCGACTTGAGTTTCCCAAAACCACATACTTATTTGTTATTGCTTTAATCCCTTTATATTCTTTGAATGTTTACGCTTATTCTATTGATTTATAGAAAAGCAGAGAATAGAAGATAGATATCGAGAAAGAGTCTTGGGCAGATGTGCCTAGTCTGTGGCAGAGGTGCCAAAGCACTGTACTTTTGGTTTATATCGATGTTGCTTAGGAGTAGATAGACTCCTATTGTAGAGATTCGATATGATGTACCAGAGTCCGGGAACCGGGATCCCTAGATACGAGTTGAGTCTGAGATTAAGAGTCAAAGAGTTGATTTACCGTTCATATCGATTCATGTTTTTCAGATTATGATACATGCTATGGATAACTGTTCTATGCTTTTATATCTGTTTATATGATTGCATGTATACGTTGTTTATACTGGGAATATATTTTTCACCGGAGTTATCCGGCTGTTGTTGTGTTTGTATGTGTGCATGACAACAGGTGGGACATGATCAGAGTCCAGAAGAGGATGAGAGATTGAAAGTAGAGTTGAGATTCGGACCCAGAAGTAGAGTTGTTTTCATCACCTGACATGTAGTGAATGAACAGTAGTTTGTTATGATTTTCTTTTGTACAAGACTTGTACTATGGATCATGTTGTAGATATTTAACTTGATCTTGTGATTTGAATAAGATGGGCCTATGTTATTATAGACTTTGTACACTTGCTCATATAGTGTTCAACATTTAAAAATAAATTTATGACTCAGTTTAATTAATTGATCCTAATGATGATTAAGAAGATGAGTTAGCGTTTGGGTCCCCACAACATGTGTTATCAGAGCCGTAGGTTTCTTAGACTGACTTAGAAGAGAGTGAGTGGGGTAGATTGAATTTTCTTTCCTTGCTTTTGTGATGAAAACATGTTTTACTGCTTTAATACATGTTTACCTGATTCTCTGATTTGATTGGAAACATGTATGACTTGAGAATGAATCAGAACCGATTCTTGATCAGCAATAAGAAGATCAGAGGAGGACTGAAACAGATTTGTTGTATTTTGTTACTAATCCTTTTGATAATCAGATATGCCTCCTCGAAGAATCTCAGAACAAGGTAGTACCTCGACTAATCCGATGGATGTCACAGCGACACCGATGGAAACACTGCTGAAGAGATTTCAGTCGTTCAAACCACCGACTCTGAAGGGCACTGAGAATTCTGTTGAATGTGAGAGTTGGTTAGATGACATTGAGATGTTGTTTGATTCCCTTGACTATACAGATGAAAGAAGAGTTAGACTGGTTGGGCATCAATTGCATGATGTTGCAAAGAATTGGTGGCTCACAACCAATAGGGCTTTGGAGCATCGAGGTACAGTTATTACTTGGAAGATCTTTAAGACTGAATTTTATCAAAGATTTTTCCCAGTATCATACAGGAAAGACAAGGGTGCAGAATATTGCTAATCTGAGACAGGGTCAGCTAAACATTGAAGAATATGTGGCCAAGTTCTCTACCTTGCTACGATTTGCCCCTCATAGTTGCTGAGAATGATGAAGCAGTGGCTGATCAGTTCATTAATGGGCTGAATCCTGAGATCTTTACATTGGTAAATGCAGGGCGATCAAATAAATTTGCTGATGCTTTGAACAGAGCCAAAGAAGCAGAAGCGGGTTTGATTAGACAGAAGGGAGCTTCGTATGTCGCTCCAGCACCGAAACAGCCACAACCTTCAGTCTCATTCCACCAACCCCCTCCCAGATTTGACAGTGATGGTAGCAGCAGTGGGAAGAAAGATCATTTGAAAGCCCGAGGAAAACAGTTTAAGAAATCTAGTAGTAGTTCATCTAGCTCCAGTGGTTCACGACAGAGCCAGAGTTATACCGGGGTCTATTGCAGAACTTGTCGAAGGGAGACATACTCACTGAGCAATGCCAAGGAGTATTTGGTAGTTGCAACATCTATAGACAGCAGGGACACTTTGCCAGAGTCTGTCCACAGCGAAGTTCTCAAAGATCTCAGGGAGAAGAATCATCTGGATCAGTGGCTCAGACTGATAGAAGATCATCAGCTATTCACTCTTTCCAGCCACCACCTACTACTCAATCACAGCCGAGGCCAGGAGGAAGCCAGACGGTTAGCCAGTCTCCGAGACAGCAGGCCAGAGTATTTGCTTTGACTGAAGAGCAGGCACAGGAAAAACCAGATGATGTTGCGGCAGGTAACTTTTCTCTTTGTGGTTACTCTGCTTATGTATTGATTGATACAGGTGCATCCAATACTTTATATCTGAACGATTTGTATTGATTCATGATTTACCTGTTGAGTCATTATCTGCTGTAGTATCTGTCTCTTCACCTTTGGGTAGAGGTATTATATCAGTGAATGCTGTTAAACGTTGTATACTGCAATATGATGAGAATGAGATTGAGTTAGATTGTATTGTACTCGGTTTGTATGATTTTGACTGCATTATTGGTATTGATATGCTGACCAAGTACAGAGCTACCGTAGATTGTTTCCAGAAGATTGTAAGATTCAGACCTGAGATGGCTGATGAATGAAAATTTTACGGTAAGGGTTCTAGAGCTAGAATTCCTTTGATATCTGTGTTGTCTATGACTCGATTATTACAGAAAGGAGCAGAGGGATTCCTTGTGTATTCAGTAGACGTACTGAAATCGAGCCCGTCATTGGAAGATCTGCTAGTGGTATGTGAGTTTGCTGATGTCTTTCAAGATGAGATTCCGGGTTTGCCTCCAATCCGAGAAATAGACTTCAGTATTGAATTGATACCAGGTACGGTTCCTATTTCTAAAACTCCATACAGAATGACACCGATTGAATTGAAAGAATTGAAAGAGCAGTTAGAAGATTTACTGGCCAAGGGTTACATCAAACCGAGTGTTTCTCCTTGGGGTGCTCCAGTACTGTTTGTCAGAAAGAAGGACGGTTCAATGAGAGTCTGCATTGACTATCGGCAACTGAACAAGGCTACGATAAAAAAACAAATATCCTTTGCCTCGTATCGACGATTTATTTGATCAGTTGCAGGGTTCTTCTGTTTATTCCAAGATCGATCTGAGATCTGGATATCATCAATTGAGAGTCAGATATTCTGACATATCGAAGACAGCTTTCAGAACCAGGTATGGCCACTATGAGTTTATAGTCATGCCGTTCGGTTTAACAAATGCTCCAGCTGTATTTATGGGTTTGATGAACCGCATATTTCAGAAATATCTCGATGACTTTGTGATTATCTTTATTGATGATATTCTGATTTATTCAAAGAATATAATTGATCATGTTGAGCATTTGAGAACTGTATTGAGGATTCTGAGAAATGAGAAATTGTATGCAAAGCTGTCTAAATGTGAGTTTTGGCTGATAGCAAGTGATATTTTTGGGACACATTATATCTGGAGATGGTATTTCTAGTTGATCCTAGTAAAGTTGAGGCAGTTATCAGTTGGCCTAGACCGACATCAGTGCCAGAGATACGAAGTTTTATGGGTTTAGCAGGCTACTATCGTCGATTTATTAAAGATTTCTCCAGTATTGCTAAGCCGACTACTCAGTTGACTCAGAACAATGCACCGTTTTTTTGTTCAGAAGAGTGTGAATCCATCTTTCTGGAATTGAAGAAGAGATTAACCAGTGCTCTTATGTTGACTATTTCTTCAGGTACCGGTGATTTTGTTGTTTATTGTGATGCTTCTCACAGAGGATTGGGTTATGTTTTGATGCAGCGAGAACATGTTATTGCTTATGCCTCGAGACAATTAAAACCACATGAAACTCGCTACCCGATTCATGATCTTGAATTGGCTGCCATCGTATTTGCATTAAAGATTTGGCGACACTATCTCTATGGTGAGAAGTTTGAGATTTATTCTGATCACAAGAGTCTAAAATATCTATTTTCACAGTCAGAATTGAATATGATACAACGAAGATGGCTTGATTTATTGAAAGATTTTGATTGTGAAATCAAATATTATCTGGGAAAATCAAATGCAGCAGCTGATGCACTGAAGTCGAAAGGTATGTTCTTTATCCTTATCGACGATTGGTGTTTCGAATTTGATTGAAGATTGCTGTCTTTCTGGATTGGTATTTGAGACAGATTATCAACCTCTGAGACTGTATGCCATTTAAGTTGAACCAGAGTTGATTTTCCAAATTAAAGAAGCACAGAAAGTTGATCAAAATGTTCAGAACTCGATATTGATGGTCAGAGCAGGGCATCAATCAGAATATCAGGTTCGTGATGATGTGTTATATGTGAATAATCGACTTGTTGTGCCAGATGTTTCAGACTTGAAACATCAGATTTTGACAGAAGCACACTGTAGTCGTTTCAGTATTCATCCTGATGGCAGAAAAATGTACAATGATCTGAAGAAACAGTTTTGGTGGAAACAGATGAAATCAGACATTGCAGAGCTTGTATTCAGATGTCTGAATTGCCAACAGGTGAAAGCCGAAAGAAAGAAACCAGGAGGTCTATTACATAGCTTATCTATTCCTTAATGGAAATGGGATCACATTTCCATGGATTTTGTGACAAAGCTACCACGTTCGTCCCGAGGTTGTGATGCGATTTGGGTCGTGATTGACAGATTGACCAAATCAGCATGTTTTATTCCGTACAAGATGATAGAGAATTATGTCAGAGAAGTGGTCAGATTGCATGGTGTGCCGAAGTCTATCGTATCAGATCGTGATCCTCGATTTACTTCACACTTCTGGCACAGTTTGCAACAAGCTTTGGGTACAAAGTTACATCTGAGTACTGCATATCATCCTCAGACAGACGAACAGTCAGAGCGGACTATCCAGACATTGGAGGATATGCTCAGAGCTATAGTTCTAGACTTTGGCACTAGTTGGCAAGATTCTTTGCCACTTTGTGAATTTTCGTATAACAACAACTATCAGATGAGTATAAGACGGCTCCGTTTGAAGCGTTGTATGGCAAGAAGTGCAGATCCCCTTTCTATTGGGATGAGATATCTGAGGTACCTGAGATTGGGCCTGATATGATCCGAGAAATGACTGAGAAAGTGAAACTGATTCGATAGAGAATGAGAACAGCTCAAGACAGACAGACCAAATATGCCAATGTTCGTCGTCGACCTCTAGTATTTGAGGCGGGAAACAGAGTAATTTTGATGATTTCTTCTTTCAGAGGTGTTGTCAGATTTGGCAAGAAAGGGAAATTGTCTCCACGATACATCGGTCCATATGAGATTCTTGAGAAGATAGGTGATCGTGCCTATCGACTTGCTTTACCTCCTTCTCTATCTGGTATACATGATGTCTTTCATGTATCTATGCTGAGAAAATATCTTCCTAATGCTTCTCATATTCTTCAGGCAGACGAGGCCGAACTTTATGAGAATCTGAGTTACTTTGAAAAACCGATTCAGATTCTTGATCATAAAGAAAAGCAACTCAGAACGAAGACTATTCCGCTTGTGAAAGTTCAGTGGAGTCGTCATGGCATTGAAAAAGCTACTTGGGAAACTGAATCAGATATAAGACAGAAATTCCCAGAGTTATTTCATTGATGTAAGTTTTCGTATTTAGCTTCTGTATATCTCCTTCTTGTATGTGATTTGATTGCCTGTGATTTTGAGGACGAAATCAGATCTTAGCGGGGGAGAATTGTAATGGCCCGAGATTTTATTATGTTAATCTAAGATTATTGATTATGAATTGATGTAATTATAGAAGGACCACTCCAAGGCACGATTTGAGATAGTACGTGATATTGTATTGTGCGAGGACAGGGGGTCTCGTGCATATGCGCGACACGAGCGACGCATATACGCGAGCATGGTAGAAGACCTCGCGCATATGTGCGAGAAGAGGGCACGCATATGCGCAAGCATGTGTAATAAAGTAGTGCCGGGACAGTAGGTCTCGCGCATATGCACGGGGACAGGGCGTGCATATGCGCGAGATGATGAATTCAGTGAATGCCGAGGCAGATATTCTCGCACATATGCGCCGATGATGGTCGCGCATATGCGCGAGACGTGCTGGACATGGAAGAAGCCACATGTCTTTAGCATGCATGGTATATATAGCAAATTTTCATTTTCCCTTCAGATATTAAGAAGGAAGAAGACCAAGGTTCCTTAGAAGAAGTTTCAAGTTTACATTTTAGAATTCGATTTGCGAAAGATCCGTCCGTCTGATTTTCGATCCGAGTTTAATACTGTGTTTCTATCGACAAGAACTTCAAAAGGACGTAAGTTTTCTTATGTTTCACTATGATTTGAAAATATGATATTGAAGGAATCATGATATGATTGATATTATCTATTCCTGAGATTGTTGTAATTGTATAACCGAAATCGAATTGAAGATCGGATACCGTATGGAATTGTTATCATTTTCAGATTGAATTTGATAGAGATTATATCGATTTGAGAATATCAGATTGTGTTTGTTATTGATTATGAGTTATGATTTGTATCTGTTGATATTGTATTGTTGGGTATATCGAGATTGTGCTGTTATGCTGTCGAAACAGAATTAGACTGAGTTCTGATTATATCCAGTATTGGTTGGATTGTATATTGATATCGTACTTCTCAATAATGTCATTGCAGATTGAGTATTGACAGCCTCGAATTCAAGACTTCGACTTCGTCAGATCGACAAAAAAAAGGTATAAATCAATGTTAAACCGGGAAGATACAACTCGAGTTAGATTCGACTTGAGTTTCCCAAAACCACATACTTATTTGTTATTGCTTTAATCCCTTTATATTCTTTGAATGTTTACGCTTATTCTATTGATTTATAGAAAAGCAGAGAATAGAAGATAGATATCGAGAAAGAGTCTTGAGATTCAAGACTTTGACTTCGTCAGATCGACAAAAAAAGGTATAAATCAATGTTAAACCGGGAAGATACAACTCGAGTTAGATTCGACTTGAGTTTCCCAAAACCACATACTTACTTGTTATTGCTTTAATCCCTTTATATTCTTTGAATGTTTACGCTTATTCTATTGATTAATAGAAAAGCAGAGAATAGAAGATACATATCGAGAAAGAGTCTTGGGCAGATGTGCTTAGTCTGTGGAAGAGGTGCCAAGGCACTGGACATTTGGTTTATATCGATATTGCTTAGGAGTAGATAAACTCCTATTGCAGAGATTCGATATGATGTACCAGAGTCCGGGAACCGGGATCCCTAGATACGAGTTGATTCTGAGATTAAGAGTCAAAGAGTTGATTTACCGTTCATATCGATTCATGTTTTTCAGATTATGATACATTCTATGGATAACTGTTCTATGCTTTTATATCTATTTATATGATTGCAAGTAAATGTTGTTTATACTGGGAATATATTTTTCACCGGAGTTATCCGGCTGTTGTTGTGTTTGTATGTATGCATGACAACAGATGGGACAGGATCAGGGTCGAGAAGAGGATGAGAGATTGAAAGTAGAGTTGAGATTCGGACCCAGAAGTAGAGTTGTTTTCATCACCTGACATGTAGTGAATGAACAGTAGTTTGTTATGATTTTCTTTTGTACAAGACTTGTACTATGGATCATGTTGTAGATATTTAACTTGATCTTGTGATTTGAATAAGATGGGCCTATGTTATTATAGACTTTGTACACTTGCTCATATAGTGTTCAACATTTAAAAAAAAATTTATGACTCAGTTTAATTAATTGATCCTAATGATGATTAAGAAGATGAGTTAGCGTCCGGGTCCCCACATAGGCTCTGTAAAGCTATACCCAGAAAGAAGTAAGGACACGGACCCCGTGTCAAGGTCCATCTAAGGGTCCGTGTAGGCTCTGTGTGTTGACACTTCAAAGGAAACAAGGGCACGGACCCCGTGTAAGGGTCCGGCCCCGGGTCCGTGTACCTGCGGGAGAAGTAAACCAACGAGAATTCCTGTACATGTGACTTAGTCTCCCTAACTCGATCATTCCAACCTTGAAACAACACCTCGAGACCCATCCTAGGATACTATAGCATTGACTCAAGCCTTTACCAATGCCCCAAAACAACTACGCATCACAAGCACGCAACAAATCCGTGAACACGACACTTGACGACAAAACCATTCCTACGACTTCTAATTCAACCAAGTGCCTAACGATACGAAAACGAAATGCCAACAATCATCCCAACATCATTCTTGATATACCTAAATGCATCAGCGATCACCCGTCGATTCCCAGCAAAGCCTGCAACAATAGAACTTCAAGAACACATCAAGAACGCATTTTTCAGAAAACATAGTTTGAGCAGTCCCACGAAAATGATCATAACTCACTCAATTCTTATTAAAATATCTCGAATTTTATATCACATCGAAGGTATCAAAAATTTCTACGTTTCATATGTTGAAAGTTTTTCCAGAAAACCGATCGCAAAATCGCAGTAATCAAAATGGCAGCAAATTCAAGTTTTCATATCTAAAAATCGTTTTAAAAGTAATCCAACCATATTTGCTCAAACTTCTACATAACATACACATGGTTTCTATACAATAAACATCAAAATTAATACTATGACAAGATCGATGTAGAAACGAGAGAATATACATGCCTTTTGATGATTTGAAATACCGAAACGACGATACCGAAGCGGAAACGATGCGAAGATTGATCCGGGACGAACGTGGAACGATTTTCTTTGAAGAAAAGTAACAAAACTCGCTAGAAAATATACAGATGATGGGGCGGCTGCACTCTTGCTAGAAGAACCCTAGGTTTGCTCTCAAAATTAAAACAAAACTAATGGCATATGTGTGTGGGTGTCACGTTTGTGTGGTGTGTGTAAAAGTGTGTGTGTGTGCATGTTACTAGTTAAAATGAAGGTAATTAGGGACTAATTAGCTTAATTAAATAATTGATGAGCAATTACATAGTAATTAAAATACCAATCCCCCTTAAATTACTAACCTCCTAAATTAAAATACACAAGTGTTAAACTTTAAAGATTTTAAAATCTTAAAATCACTAAATAAATAATTTAGTCTTTAATATGCTAAAAAAATTAATAAATCATTTAAAATGCTCCATCTTAACTTTAAAATAAAATACCACATTTTAAAATTGCCAAAAATCGTCGACAGTCTCTTTTCCTCGATCCCGCATCGAATAATCGCCTGAAACATGAAACTCGAGAAAATATTTTAACGTGCATCACATAAACATAATTAATTTAAAATAATGCATTTGAATAAATCATGCATCGCTAAAAATCCATTTAAACTTGAATAAATAATTTAAAAATTAAATAAATGCATGAGATTTACGTGTACTGATTTTGGGCTCTACAGTTCCTTCCCCACTGATATGAATTTCGTCCTCGAAATTAAATCTTACCAGACAACTCCGGGTAGCGATTCCTCATATCTGCTTCTGACTCTCAAGTGGCCTCCTCCACTACTTAATTCAGCCACCGGACTTTGACCAACTTGGTCACCTTGTTCCAAAGTCTCCACTCCTGTCTGTCTAGGATTTGGACCGGTCTTTCTTCATATGACAGATTTGGAGCAAGCTGCAATGGCTCATAGCTCAAAACATGTGAAGGATTAGCTAGGTACTTCCTTAATATCGAGACGTGGAACACAATGTGTACTCCGGCTAGATTCGGCGGTAAGGCTACACGATAAGCTAGTGTCCCAACTCTGTCAAGGATCTCAAACGGTCCAATAAACTCGGACTAAGTTTGCCTCTCTTCCCAAATCTCATAACACCCTTCATGGGTGCTATCTTTACAAAAACGTGATCACCTACCGCAAACTCTAGATCCCTTCTTCTCTTGTCAGCATAACTCTTTTGACGACTCTGGCGGTCTTCATCCTGTCTCGGATCTTGACCACCACATCTGCAGTCTGCAGAACAATCTCTGGTCCAAGTTCTGATCTCTCACCGACTTCGTCCCAATGAATCGGCGATCTGCACTTCCTCCCATACAACGCCTCGTAGGGAGCCACACCAATAGATGATTGAAAACTGTTGTTGTATGTAAACTCCACAAGAGATAGCTTCGTTTCCCAATTCCCATGGAAATCAATTATACGGGCTCGCAATAAATCCTCCAAAATTTGAATCACTCGCTCAAACTGGCCATCTGTCTGAGGGTGAAAAGCTGTACTGAATAGCAACTTCGTCCCCATGGCTGCATGCAGACTCTTCCAAAAGGACGATATAAATCTCGGGTCCCTGTCGGACACAATAGAAACTGGGATCCCGTGCAATCGGACTATCTCCCTGATATAGAGCTCCGCATACTGCGTCATGGAGAAAGTCGTCTTCACTGGCAAGAAGTGTGCCGACTTAGTAAGTCGATCTACTATAACCCAAATGGCATTGGATCCTCTGACTAATCTCGGCAAACCAACAACGAAGTCCATGGTGATATTCTCCCACTTCCTACTCGGGGATAGGGAGTGGCTTAAGTATTCCTGCTGATCTCTGATGCTCTGCCTTCACCTGCTGACAAGTGAGATATTCAGACACAAATCGACGGATGTCCCGCTTCATACCTAGCCACCAATATAGAATCTGCAAATCCTTGTACATCTTGGTACCTCGTGGATGAATGGAGTACGGAGATGCATGTGCCTTTGTCAAAATATCCTCTCTGATCAAATCAACACTAGGCACCCACATCCTACCTCTGTACCTCACAATACCATTGGACACTCTGTAGAGTACACTGCCCTTGGCTTCATCCTTCAATCTCCATTTCTGCAACTACTCATCGGAAGGCTGACCTTCACGGAGTCGGTCAAACAAAGAAGATTGGACTGTCAGATTAGATATCTTAGGAGCCCTGTCCTTAGGATAAACTTCTAAATCTAACCTCATGTATCTCTGACTGAAGAGATCTCTGTGCTGACATCTATGCTACGACTGCAACTTTACGGCTCAAGGAATCTGCCACAACATTAGCTTTCCCCCGATGGTAGCTAATTTCACAATCGTAGTCTTTCACCAACTCCAACCACCGTCTCTGTCTCATATACAGCTCTTTCTGCATGAAGAAATACTTGAGACTCTTGTTATCAATAAATATCTGGCATTTCTCGCCGTACAAATAATGTCTTCATATCTTCAACGCAAAGACAACGGCAGCTAACTCAAGATCATGAGTCGGATAATTCTTCTCATGCACTTTCAACTGTCTGGAGGCATAAACTATAACCCGACCATGCTGCATCAACAATGCGCCTAACCCGAGCTTAGATGCATCGGTGTATAGCACAAAATTTCCTTGCCCTGGTGGCATGGCTAACACTGGCGCTGAAATCAGAGCTTGCTTCAAAGTGTCAAAGCTCTTCTGACATTCATCACTCCATACGAATTTAGCATTCTTCTTGGTCAATGAAGTGAGTGGCATTGATATCGAAGAAAATCCCTGAATGAATTTCCTGTAGTAGCCTGCTAGGCCTAGGAAACTGCGGATCTCTGACGCATTCTTCGGTTCAACCCATTTCTTAACTGCTGCTACCTTAGCTGGATCCACCTCGATATCGCTGCTAGATATTATATGACCCAAAATTCTACCTTCTCCAACCAAAATTCACACTTGCTGATTTTTGTAAACAATTTGTGTCTCTGCAAAACCTGCAACACTGTACTCAAATGCTGAACTTGCTCCTCATGGCCCTTCGAGTAAATGAGAATGTCGTCGATGAACACTATGACGAAATGATCTAGGTACGGCTAGAATACTCGATTCACGAGGTCCATAAAAATTGCTGGAGCATTCGTCAGTCCGAACGACATCACTAAGAACTCGTTCTGAAGGCTGTCTTATGAACATCTGCATCTTTCACCTTCAGCTGGTGATACCTCAATCGAAGATCTATCTTAGAGAACACTGTGACTCCCTGCAACTGATCGAATAGGTCCTCGATCCTTGGAAGTGGGTATTTATTCTTGATCGTTACCTTGTTCACTTCTCGATAATCGATACACAGCCTCATGCTCCTGTCTTTCTTCTTCACAAAGAGCACTGGTGCGTCCCATGGTGAGAAACTAGGGCGGATGAATTCTTTGTCTAGGAGCTCCTGAATCTGTTGCTTGAGCTCTAACATCTCAGCTGGAGCTAACCGGTACGGTGCCTTAGAGATTGACACGGTGCCTAGAAAAATATCAATCGAAAACTCCACCTCTCTCTCTTGTAGAAGGCCTATGACGTAATCCGGAAAGACGTCAGGAAAATTTCTGACTACTGGCACATCAGCTAATGACGGAGTGGGTACGTCAGGTGCAGACACAATGCTGGCCAAGAAAGCCTGACAACCCTTGTACATAAGTCTTCGTGCCTGCATGCAATAGATCAAGCGAGGGAAACTCCTCCATCTCGCTGGCTCAAAGAGAAACTGCTCCATGCCCAAAGGTCTTATCAACACTGACCTTTTTTGGAAATCGATAAGAATTCTGTTCTTCGTCAGCCAGTCCATTACGCAAAATGATATCAAATTCTAGCATCGACAACACTATTAGATCGGCATATACTAGGTGGCCCTGCAGTTCAAGATCGATGTCTCTGACCACGCTAGTAGCTGATAATTCTTCCTCTGATGGGACTGTCACTGAATAGCTCACGTCGAGTCCAATAACTTGACATCTAGATGATTGGCGAACGTCTCTGAGATAAAAGAGTGGGTGACCCCTGAATCTATCAAGGCCTTCATGATGACTCTTTTTATGAAAATGTTCCCTGAGAGACGATAGCACAACACAGAACTTATATCCTAAAAATTCTAATCTTAAACTCAAGCACAGTAGAAATTTATATCCCAAGTCACCAAAATAACTAACTAGCATACTAATAATCCCAAATTCAAATTCAAAAAAATGCATGGCAAAATAATACGGTGCTTAACTAAATGAGTTTACCGGTCAATAATGGCGTGTCTGGGTTCGCCTCCTGAGCATGCATGGCGAATACTCTTCCTTGGGTCGGCTGCCTCCACTGCAGGTACTCCTTTAACAAGTGATCGTTTGCTCCGCACTTAAAGCACTTGCCCGATCCATATAAACACTGTCCCGGGTGCTGGCGGTGGCATTTCAAGCACACCGGGTACTCACCCAGCCTCTTGGGAGCTTTCTGCGGTAGAACAGGACCCTTGCCCTTCGGTGGTCCCTGAAATGGCTTTTTCCCTGGCTGTCCCTGGTAAGGCCTCCTAAACTGAGGTCGCTGTTGTTGCTGTTGCGGTGCCTGATAGGGCCTCTTGCTCTGCCTGTCAACCTCGATGTCTCTCTGGTCTTGCTCTGCCGCCAAGGCTCTAGACACGGCAACGACATACGTAGTCGGACCAGCAACCCTCACATCACGGCGCAAGATCGGCCGCAAACCATCCATGAAATGCCTCAGTTTCCCCTGGGCATCATTAGCTATCAGGGGCACAAAGTGAAACCCCCTTTCGAACTTCCTGAAGAAGTCTGCCATGCTGCTGTCTCCCTGTCGCAGCGTCATGAACTCCCTAGTCAATCTGGAGCATACTTCCTCAGTGAAGTACTTGGAATAGAATACCTCCTTAAACCCATTCCATGTCAGTGTTTGCAAGTTCACTGACACTGATGCACTTTTCCACCACAGTCTGGCATCCCCTGTCAGAAGGAATGTGGCACATCTGACCCTATCTGCATCTTGCAGCTCCATAAATGCAAAAATCACCTCGATGGACTTAATCCATCCTTCAGCTATCATCGGGTCATTAGTCCCCAAGAACTCCTTAGGATTCATCCTCCTAAACTTTCGTACACAGCCTCTGGTCTGGGCCTCGCCCCCGCGTCCACTGCCGCCTGGTTCCCCGCAAACTGTGCAAAGAACTGAGTCATACCTGCAAGCATCTGTCCCTGCATATCTGGCGGTGGAGGAGGAGAAGCGTCTCTCCCCTCCTCTCGAGCCCTTCTGTCCTCATCCCTTGCTTCCCGGTTAATCATACGTCTAAGAGGCATACTGTTCCAACAATTTACCCAACACGTAAACCCAATGTGCATGAATATAATATCGACATCATAAAATGCACGTAATTTGAACTTAAAACATGGACATGCTGAAATCATGACTTAATGCTTAATACATGGCATAATTCAAAACCTTAAAACTTACAGACTTGAGGTGTGGCTTCGTGAGCTTCTCGCAACTCGCAGTAGGCATAACCATTTACAAGAACACCAATCTGATATCAACTGTAACGTACCGTAATTTTTGAACTGCTTGAAATTTGCGGAAAAAATAAAAATTTCTTACATAAGAAATAAACTCTCAAATTTCGATTTGAAATAAACTGTTCGTCCAAAAATAATTGCAATAAAAAGAGCGTGAATGAAGTTAGCTAAAAAATACTTGTTTAAACATCGTAACCCAAAACATGAAATCAGAGTAGTTTAATCATTGCATAAAAACTAAAAAGAAACATGGGCGGTCCTCGGGTTTAGCCTCCCACTCAGTCCAAGCCAGCTCACTGGTCCTCACCTCTCGTCTCCTCAAATCATCCTCACCTGCATCGATCAAGTCTAGTGAGCTTATAGACTCAACATGTATAAACTGGAAATAACAAGTAATACGTAATAAAACCACATGCAATCTTTAAAATAGAGCGTACATACTTGAAACTTGAACATGCCTGCTTGAGCTTACATACATAACATAGACGTGCCATAACGTGAAACTTTTCTGAAACATGCTTACAACATACATACTTGAACATACATGAACTTCATCATTTTGCGTAGAGATATGTTTTAAAGCAAGTGACCCATACATAAATCACCTATCAGACTAAACCATAGTATTGGGCTGGCAGGAAAAGTCCACTACCACATACATGAGATCCCCGTTCATGCTCTAACGGGTGGATTGGTCTCTGGTCATGCTTTACCGCTTTTCCAATCTTGATCTAAACCCGATCATGCTTTACCAGGGTGGAGAGGTCATCGGCCACGTTCATCGACTTGCAAACCCATACATAATTTGGTCACAAGACATTTAGCATACCTCAAAAACATGAATTTTTTTTTTTTGCACGTCGAACATACTTACTTGGCGTTGAGGGATTCGTTGGATCTCGCTTGGGGCCACTGCTGTACATACTAACATGAGTTTAAACCCTTACCTTTCATAGCTTAGACGTAGTTACTCGTGCTCACCACCGAAGTAAATAAATAGCTTATGAAATTCTAGATCACTCGGGATTTGACCTCGTTTAATCATCGTACTAAATAATGACCCAAAACTCCAAAACAATCAACCTAAAGCTTAGACGTAGTCACGTTTGTGTGGTGTGAGTAAAAGTGTGTGTGTGCGCGTGTGTTACTAATTAAAATGAAGATAATTAAGGACTAATTAGCTTAATTAAATAATTGATGAGCAATTACATAGTAATTAAAATACCAATCCCCCCTTAAATTACTAACCTCCCTAAATTTAAAATAAAATACACAAGTGTTTAACTTTAAAGGTTTTAAAATCTTAAAATCACTAAATAAATAATTTAGTCTTTAAAATGTTAAAAATTTAATAAACCATTTAAAATGCCCCATCTTAACTTTAAAATAAAATACCACATGTTAAAATTGTCAAAAATCGTCGCCGTTCTTTTTTCTTCGATCCCGCATTGAATAATCGCCTGAAACATGAAACTCGAGAAAATATTTTAACATGCATCACATAAACATAATTAATTTAAAATAATGCATTTGAATAAATCATGCATCGCTAAAAATCCATTTAAACTTGAATAAATAATTTAACAATTAAATAAATGCATGGGATTTACGTGTACTGATTTTGGGCTCTACACTATATCTTGGAGGTATTACCAATGAGATTGGCTAATTCACCACATATATTTCAAAAACAGATGGATAATATATTTAAAGATTATGTTCGACGTGCAAAAAAAAATATTGCGAGTTTAGAGCCCAAAATCATTTCATAAGATGCAGAGGCATTTGAGGGAACACCTTGAAATGCTTCAAACCGAGTTTAACAAGTTAGCACTAAACACAGAAATTGCGGGAATGCTTCAACAAGAGGATAAGAGAATTGTCTTTGAACGAATTACAAGATGTTTACACGTATATACTCAGTTATGGTCTATAACCCAAAGGCCTATCTTCCAAGGCATCGAGAAACCATTGGTTTCCCGAATGGAGAGTTTTCGAGTACATGACTCTATACCTGGAGCAGGGGATTCAAGTACCCTAGCACAAGTGTTAAGCCGGGATCATCTTCTGATGAGTCGGCCAAAACAAAAATTGAAACTCTAGATTTCAATCTCGAATCTTCAAGTCAATCCTTCACCTCGGGGATTGAAGAGGGAGAGATCAACCTTAGACCCAATACTGACAGGGGCAAAACTAAGGTTGGTACTAATGAAACTGCAATTTCTCCATTCCAGGTTTACCAACAGACTTGGGAGAAATTGAATACAAGAATTGGCAGCAACCCAGCCATGGTTCGAGTTGATGTTGCAGGAAAATATCCTAGGGTATGGATGAAACAAAATTCATATCCAAAGGAGGTTAAGGCTTGGTATGAATTTGGAGCACTTCACCCAGCTTCCTGGAGATTTCAGCATTACCAAAGTGGATACAGGAAGCGGTACATGAAACTTGGACGAACAATGATCATTTGTCCAGGGGAGATATTCTAGAACTGTATTTTTTCAGTGCACCACCAGAACCAGCGGGAAAAGGCTCACACGAAGCCTTTCATTTTATCAAGCTAAGGAGGCTAGACATGAATGTCCAGAAATTCATCAAGGATCCTCCTACAAACGAAACACCCCTAGTCTCTTCATTCAATGAAAATGACATATCTACCAGGAAAGCATGGAGATTTTGGGTCTATCTAACAGAGATGGACACAGTCAAGTATCCATTTAAGTTTTACAAAAATTCTGTTAATGGATCTTTCATGTTGAATACAATGATAGGAAAAACAACGAGCTTCGCAGAAGATCTGTTCGAAAAGAAAAGAAATCTTCTGTGGAACAGCAAGCTGCCGGCAAGCAAAGAGACTCGCCGAAAATTCTGTAATATGGCACATGTGGGAAGATGGTCGGAGAACATCTGCCCAGAATGCCAAAACAAGAAAGAACCGGAGTTTGGTAAAGGATTCAAGTCGAGATCTGATCGGAAACACTTTATCGACACCAATACAAGTGGCGAAGGACCACAAGCACGATTTACTCGGGGACACAGAAAGCCAAAGATTCCCCGACAAAGCTAAAGTGGACATATGACCATCCCACTAACAAAAAGAACCACTATGTGAGTGGAATACAAGGACCACCAATAATCGGTGGTAAAAAACCATTGGATTCCCTATATTTAAAAGAAAAATGAAATCCAATAAACAGACAAGAAACTTTAACCCCGAAAAATCATTTATAAAAAGAAGCTAAAACTGGGAAAAGAAACACACAAGAAAAATTCGAAACCTAAAGAAAATGTATTTCACATATCTAAAGGTTTCTAAAAGACGCAACAAATGAATAAGAAATCAGCTGGTAAATAATATAGATCTCTATAAACTGTTAAAAGAAGAAGAAAACGAGATCTCAGCTGATATAATACAAACACCTATCTACTGGTTATGCCAGGAGATAAAGTCAGAAGAACGAGTTGTTTCTAGATTAATAATCTAGGAAGAAGACAAGTTGAGTGGAGGGACCATTCAACCACTCAACCAGATAGAGCCAACCACAGCTGGAAAGCATCATATTATAGCAAGAGTTTGGAGTCCGAACTACAAATCCGTCAGGGACTTCTATAAATAAGGAAGTAGAAGGAAGATGGATGCATCACTCAACCTCTTCGTTTTTCTTCAAAATATCTTTTCTCTTTCAAGTTTATTTGTGCAGTAAGTTCAGCTACAATTAGTAGCTAAACAAGTTTCTCCTCCTCTACAGGAGGTTACTATGTAATAATAGTTTGTATGTTTGAATAAAAGAACCAAGGTTTTTTGCCCCTCTCATGTATGGTTTCAAATTGAGCTTTTTACTACACACCATGAGGTAGGAAACGAAATAGGGTTGTGCCACGTATTGTTGAAGGAATCTGCGTCAGGAACCATCTGTTGAGATTGCGTGGTTAGGCTGCAAGGAGCAGTCTGTAAAACCCGACAGATATAACTTGACGATACTCCGGTCAAAGAGGTAAACCGTGCAATTCAATTAGTATATGGAAATATGATGGGCCTTTAAAAAAAAATCGATCATTTGAGAATGATATATAGGTTGGAAACCTTGCGTAGCTGCATGTCTTGGGACTATATGCCTTCAAGAACAGGTTTGATATGTATAACAATGTCACGTGCAAAAATCATAAAAATAAGGGTGTTTTTGAAAATTTTAGAAAAATGGAGAATATAAACAAAGAAATAAATGGATGATGAGTGAGAAGAAAGTTGAAAATGAGAATGAGGAGTTATTGCAAGTTTGCCCATAAAAATTATAAAAATTCTAAATTAAATACACACAACTTAGAGAGTGATGACAAACAAAGTAACTGGTTCGAGAGTTCAAATTAACCTTTGCTGCCCTAAATTTTTTCCTCAATTCCAAATAACCTTTAAAAAGTGGTATTACCAGCTTACCCTTCTATCACGATGATACTACCAATTTACCCTTAGTGTTTGACCATAAACCCCTCGTGAAGAGCCAAAACCCTAAATCCCTTTTCTTCTAGACCCTTCTCTTCTCCTCGGCGCAGACTTGAAAAGCCTCAAGAAAAAAGGATATCAAACAAAGCTTTTGCTGGATTTTCTCTGTAAAATATTAACCCCCACATAACAGATTTTAGTTAGTTCCTCTTTCAGTCTTCAAATTTCTTGCCCAAGACTGAAACATGTATCGTTTCGCAGCAAATCTAGCATCCAATGCCAGGTATTCACTAACCCATCAGTTAGAATCTTCAGACTTCAACATTTTGTTGTGCATTTCTTTGAGTTTTTTTATTTATCAGAGGCGCTCATTATTGTGTATTATTTAGGGTGGCAAGAAGCAGCAGGCAGCAGGTTCTTTATAGACCAAAAGACTTGTTTATTTTATTGATTTGGAGTTGAAATGCTTCTAGTTTACCATTATTGATAATTGTTCTCGTGGGTTTTATTTCTGTAGTTTGGAGACAGAGTAGGTTGGATCAGAAACTATGCCGCAAAAGACATTAGATTTGGAGTGGACGCGAGGTCTCTTATGCTTAAAGGTGTAGAAGATCTCGCCGATGCAGTTCAAGTCACGATGGGACCGAAGGTATTCTAATGCTACTGCTTTTTTCATTGATTAATTTTTGTTAGTAGAAATAGGCTCTGTTTGCAGTTGCCTCCATTACTTATTATAAGCACTTTGAAGGAAATGATAGAGGTGGAAGAAGAGTAGAATATGATGGTTTTGACTTGTGGATCTGTTGAATTTTTTTTTGTGTTTAAGTGGTATGATTGGAGAAAAGTGACCAAAATGGACATTAGATTTCTAAAATGTTGCCCTTCTATGAAATTTATGGAAATGCTTGAAATAGTTCTAGTTATTTGTTCTTGTTGCTAGCGAGAAATGCAGTTAATTTTGTTATATCATGTCATGCTTACTCTGTAACTTGAGTGCATAGTTTGATTAAGATTTTGGACAGAAACAGCCTCCTACAGTTGTTATTTAGTGAGTGTTAGAATGTGTTACATTCTAGACTGTGTTCTTTCATATTTGCTGCGTTGTTTAGCGCAGTTTTTCATGGTATATTTTTTGTAAGTTTATATTGATGTTTTGTATTTTTTCTTCACCATATTTTCAGAGTCTTCTTCCAGATGAAGTTTTGGTGCTGGAATCTTCTAATTTGGTGGCTGATTGATGTTATTGTTTTATTATTGTAGGGGCGTAATGTGGTGATTGAACAAAGTTGGGGTGCCCCTAAAGTGACTAAGGATGGTGTGACAGTTGCGAAGAGCATTGAATTTAAGGACAAAGTTAAGAATATTGGGGCAAGCCTTGTAAAACAGGTTGCCAATGCTACAAATGAAGTGGCTGGAGATGGTATGTTGTAAATCAGTGAAGCATTTTGATGATAGATTTGTTGAATCTATAGACACATATGTAGATAGGTGTGCTAGTCATGAAGATTGTTTATTCATATTAATAATATGTTTATTTTAAAATTTTAGGGACTACTTGTGCTACTGTTCTCACCCGTGCAATATTTGCCGAAGGGTGCAAATCAGTAGCAGCAGGTATGAATGCCATGGATCTTAGGCGCGGAATTTCCATGGCGGTTGATGCTGTGGTCACAAACTTGAAAAGCAGAGCGAGAATGATAAGCACATCGGAGGAGATTGCTCAGGTTTTTCCTTGCTCTCTTACTTTGTTGAACTAGTGTAGGATGCCTAAAATCTATGTTTTATCTATGTTTTGTGATCGTCATATGGTGCTCGATGAAATAGTGATTTTCTTTTCAATTAATCAGTTGCAATATTACTTTCTTAGGTTGGGACAATCTCTGCTAATGGAGAAAGAGAAATAGGTGAGCTGATTGCAAAAGCTATGGAAAAAGTTGGTAAAGAAGGTGTCATTACAATACAAGTGAGACACTATTCTTGCATATATGAGTGTTAGTGGTCCCAGTAAATGGTGTGGATATGTTGTTTTTTAGCACATGGTTGTTGGATTTGATTTTTTCGAACTTCATTTCTTTAATATCTCCTTAATCTAGTTATCTTCTGTAGGATGGAAAGACATTGTTCAATGAATTGGAAGTTGTGGAAGGAATGAAGTTGGATAGAGGTTATATTTCTCCATATTTCATAACAAATCAGAAGAACCAGAAATGCGTAAGTGTACTAGTTGTCAGCAGCCAATATGGACTGGAATAATATCTGTAATCGTTCACTTTCTAGATTCAGTTATCATTCACAATATCTTTCATCACTGATAGGAAATGGATGATGCCCTCATTCTTATTCACGAGAAGAAAATATCAAGTTTAAATGGGATTGTGAAAGTTCTAGAGCTGGCTTTAAAGGTTAATTCTTTGATTCTTATAATCAGCTTAAGGCCATATTATCTCTTCATTCCACTTATGTTTCGCATTTGTGCAGAGGCAAAGGCCACTACTGATAGTTGCTGAAGATGTGGAAAGTGAGGCACTTGCAACTCTTATACTGAACAAGATTCGTGCAGGACTCAAGGTGTGTTTGCTATGTTTTTTTAATTTTGAAGTATTTTGATCTTCAGGACAATGACAATCATATTGCTTTTGTTGTGGTTTGCTCATCATTTTAAAAATTAATGTTACAGGTATGTGCTATTAAAGCTCCTGGTTTTGGGGAGAACAGGAAATCTGGTTTGCAAGATCTTGCTGTTTTAACGGGAGGCCAGGTAAATGTTTTGTTGTGTCATTGTTACTTCCACGAAGTATAGTATAATACATGGCTATATGTTTGAATTTGGAGCTGTCTTTTGTAGGTATTAACTGAAGAACTGGGATTGTACCTCGATGAAGTGAATTTGGATATGCTGGGCTCATGTAAAAAGGTACAAGCCAGTTGTAGATCCTCTCCTACATGTTTTCCTGTAACTTATTTTTGTTATTACTTATAAATTGCATGGATTTAGCTTACAGTTCTCCTTTTAGGTTTCTATATCCAAGGATGACACCGTTATACTTGATGGGGCTGGTGAAAAGAAATTCATAGAAGAAAGATCTGAGCAGGTACTTTTTGCTTTGTTGCACTAGTTTTAAACTTTTTGTGGAATGCTTCCTTAATTGTTGGTGCATGTGAGATTTAACTAGAGTCGGTGTGCTGGCTAATTCGAATCTGGGATAAAATGCGAGAATAAAATTTAAATATAAGGATTTATGCTTGATATTGGTGGAAATATTTAAAAAAGTACTGTTCTAGTTGAACGAAGGCATAGACACACTCTGATGTTTGAACCTGGAACATGTACTTGTTTAGTCGATTTTCTGACATGACCTGCTTATACTGGCAGATTAGGTCTGCAATTGAATTGAGTACCTCTGACTATGACAAGGAGAAATTGCAAGAGAGGCTAGCAAAACTTTCTGGTGGTGTAGCCGTTCTTAAGGTCTGTCATCCTTCTCCTAGATGTTCAAGCGTCTAGGTTTAGATTAATTGTCAGTGATGGACGTGTTCCAGTTGATTTTAGTAAATGGTTTTGCCTCACAGATCGGAGGAGCCAGTGAAGCAGAGGTTAGTGAGAAAAAAGATAGGGTGACAGATGCTCTAAATGCCACGAAGGCAGCTGTGGAAGAAGGAATTGTGCCTGGTATGTTCCAATTTCCATCTGTTGTCTGGCAGGAAAGTCTATTGAAAATTCACTGCTGAAGGCGTTAAAAAATTGTACAGGTGGTGGGGTTGCTCTACTTTATGCATCGAAGGAATTGGATAAGTTGTCAACTGCAAACTTTGATCAGAAGATTGGTGTTCAAATTATTCAGAATGCATTGAAGGTCATTCAAACTCTCTCTATTTATATATAATCTGTGTTTGTCAAATTAAGGAGAATCATGAGAATTCAACGTCCCTTAGCGAGCTAATTGTTTTAGCCATATGGGATACACAAACATACAGCATTTATTTGCAGTTTTTCACCTTTTTGTAGATGCCAGTACATATTATTGCCAAAAATGCCGGAGTAGAAGGTGCTGTCGTCGTTGGTAAATTATTGGAACAAGATAATCCTGATCTTGGATACGATGCAGCTAAAGGTGAGCTCAGGCTTTTGTGTTTATTTTATGTCTCAGAGAGTATTCGTAATCATGCAAATATTTTTTGTTCAAACAGGTGAATACGTTGACATGGTTAAGGCCGGAGTGATTGATCCGTTAAAAGTTATCAGAACAGCTCTTGTCGACGCTGCGAGGTAAGCTGAGACTTGATCATACCCCCCAGTGCGTTGGTTATATTTCCAACATGAATACCACATGATCAAACGATAACCAATGTATTCGGTGTTCCTTTCTCACTGTGCTGTAAAACAAGTCTAATGATAATCTAAGTGGTTCGATTTCCTGCAGCGTCTCTTCTTTAATGACCACCACAGAAGCGATCATCGTTGAACAACCTACTGAGGAGAAGCCATCACCGGCAATGGGTGGCGGCATGGGTGGAATGGGTGGCATGGATTACTAAGAGACGATCTGATATATGCTCTGTTTTGAAACAAATAATCGACGAGTGGGGTCTTTAGCCTATTTGGTAAGTTTAGATGCAGGATCTAAATCCATGTTTTGGTTATCTATGGAGAGGTGAAAACAATAAAATGTTGATCATGTAGGAGTGATTGATTAGAGATTAATTGTTACAAAGTCACCATTGGGAAATTGGAGGTTTTGTGCTGTCACTAATGTTTAGTTTGGGTGGTTTTTAGTGTTGTAAAACTCAATCGATTCAAGTATTTATTTCAAACCAAAATCAAACCGAATATAAATAAATTATTCTAAATTTGACTAAAAGATGTTTGGTTTTTGTTTTAGAAGATTGCATTTTTTTGCCATATAATTACTATTTTTCTTTACTTTTAAGCAAAAAGTTCTTAAAATGTAAATTTTTACTGTGTAAAAATTAAATAAAAATTGTTAGGATCTAAATATCTTTAGAGAGAATAAATAATTATTTTAAATGATTTTGCAATTCAAGCAGTATTAGGAGTTCGAGTTAATTTTGATTAGTTTATGTGCTTTGAGCAACTAAAATAGTTTAGAAGTGCAAAATTAGCTCTATACACGTCAAGAATTGAAATATAAAAAATTTAAAATCAATGTAAAAGATTTAAAATCAAACTAATAAATGACAGAAAGTAAAAGAGATCAAGAGTTTGTTTATATAAGTTTGAAGATAAAACTTATACGTCTCTCTTTATTATGTTTTCAAACAAATTTAACTAAAAGAGATACTACTTTTGTATAAACTCAGTTTAGCTCGGTTCAACAACTTTTTTTGAGCTGAAACTCCTAGCAATTATAAAACAACTCCAGTCTATTCATAAATAAGTTTATGACATTTACAAACTTCACACTGTACAATTCAATTTGAGTATATAAAATATAAGTGATAATGAAACAAGTGCACAAATTGATCCTTAATCAATCTTATAGAGAAATATAGTTTGTGCATATAAGATGCTGGTGAACTTTCTAAGAATGCTTCTTGATTTCAAAGATTCAGTTGTAAACGCTAGGATGCATTTTTCTATTTATAGATGAAGATTCCATTGTTAATAAATTTGAACGGTACTCACAATTGTACTAAATAGAAGACAAATCTGTAAAAAGAGTCAAATGTCCTTGTCATTTTCCAAAAAATAGTACTCAAAAATTAATATCATTTAATTACCTTCGAAACTAGCTAGTTAATCTAGCCAACGTTTCTATAATTCTATCGCAGACAAAATGAGATGTCCTTTCAACATTAAACTATGAAATGACTGGTTGTAATATGGAGAATGTTCAGTCGGATCAGTTAGTGTATAGCTAGATTGATCTTAGATGTTATAGAAAATCGGATCGAGACCGATCTGTTTTTAATGCTCATCAGTCCAAACTGATTCAATACACTTTGATATAATTGTTTAACCGATTTGCTTCCTTTATTAGATCGGTTCCGCAGTTTTGTGTTCATCAATTCAAGACTCACAATCAAATCGGTTTAATACCATTATTAGATCATTTTGTTATCATCAAAATTTAAGTCAAATTTTATCTTAAAAATTTCCCATTTTTTGTGATGAAAAAACTAAGTGGAAAACATACTGTTAGGATTGGTTAATATGTGTAAAGTGTTTAGAACGAGGGTTGAATAAAAACTTAGGCTTATTAAAATTTTTTCGAATATGAATCAATTCTTTGAAGAACCGATCCTGAAATCTTGTATATCTATATCGATATGTTAACTACAATAGTGTGAAATTAAACTGAATGATAGATTTGAATATTTTGGCTAAGGTATTGTGATAACTGAATGAATAAAAATAATACATACAAGGATTTTTATAGAAGTTCAGAGATTTCAAATGTTTCTACGTAGTCCCTTTTATCTCAAGGATATGTATTCACTAAAAGACTTTGATTAATTAGAATGAATGTAATAACCTACTTCGGTTTTAGATTTAAACAATATCAAACTGAAACTCTTAGTTTTTCATACAAAATATATCAGTTGGAAACTGAGTAGCTCAAATGAGCAATGATTTGCGAGTTTGAAATAGCGATTTGCAAACTGAATATGAACTTGAAAATAAATCGCAACTGACTGAAAATGCTGATTGTTCTGGTTGTTCATTACTCATTGTTTGTTCAAGATTGTTAACCTTTTCACAACTGAACTAATCAGCTATACATGGTCTTTGATTCCAACAATCACATTGAATGCAATTAATGCTTCATATCTGTTGAATCGTCTTTTAGTCTATGTAGATAATTTTTTCTGACATATGTACGATGTATTAGACTATTATGCTTTGTTTGTTCTACTTTGATATGGAGTGTCAATTTGTTTGCTGAGATTCAAATTGCAACTGATGACATGGCTAACTGATCAGGAGCTAAACAAGTAGACTGATCAGTTCAGCTGGTCTATATTAGTTCTAACTGATGCCCTTTTAGTTTGAACATTCTGCTATCATTTTAGTTTGATCAATTCAGTTTAGCTATATTAGTTTTGCAAATAATATTTTCAGTTCTTTTGTTTTTCAATCTCCGATTCATCAGTTTGAGATTTATTAATACTTTCGAGAACTTTAGTTTATTTACTTCAGTTCTACTTGGTCCATTTCAGTCCAATAAGTCTCATTCAGTTTTGAGATCAGTTATGCCCTTTCAGTTCAGTTGCTGTTCAATTCGGGTCTTCAGTTATGTTACTGATTTGGTTTGTCAAACTCTGAAACTTAAAATTTCCAACAATTTCACCCTTTTCGGTGTTTGACAAAACTTAGAATTCTGAATTATTTATCTGATTATGATTTTTTGAAACTAGTTATCTGAATTAACTGACTTCGATTTTCTGAACTCATGTGTAGATAAAATAATTATTCTGAAATGTACAGATTCGTACATAAATAATAATGAATTTTTCATTAATTTTGAAAGAGGTAATTACAGATTCGTAATAAAATTTCAAAATAAAAAGTTACAAAATATTTAAGCTCCTTCAAACTGTATAACTGATGCCAGACTCTATTAATTTCTTGGCTTTCTTGTCAGCTGGTCCTTTATCAGTTGTACTGTCCGGTTCACTGTGCTTCTTACTAGTTTCTGTCTTCTTCTTCTATTCCCTCTTTTTGTCAACACCCGCCACCTTGAAAAATAGGAGGATTGCTGAACTGACTTGTGCTGATACTTTAGCTAACCGATTTTGCACAATATGAATTTTCTTTGATAAGCATGTGTTCACAAAATCAATTCGTTGGTTGAGCAGTTCCTAGGAGGTGATCTTCTCAAGAGTTGTAATTGCTTCTCTTTTCATATTTTTGACTGTTTTGAACAGAGCAGATATGAAACGTCCACTACTTTTAACTTTAAAATCTTAATAATTTTTTTTTGTAAAATTTGAAACCTGCAAAGATGAATGCTTTTCCATTGGGCGGTCAAATAGATACTGACCTCTGTTGAAAATTGATAGTAGCTCTGTTCAGTGTGAGCCAATTCATGCCCAAAATAATTTCGAACTCGGGGATCGTCAATACAATAAGGTCCGCTCGAACGACATTCTTTTGCAATTTGAGCTCCACATCCTTGACCATGCTTGTAGAGACCATATGTTCGCCAGAAGGCACCGTAATTCTGAATCGAGACTCTACGTCATCCGGTAAGATCCCCAATCGTTTCACGAAGGATTCGCATATGAAAGAATGCGTTGCTCCAGAATCTAGCAAAGCGTAAGTAGCGACGCTCGCTAAAAATTTTTTTCCTGTGATAATATTTTCATTATACTCGAGCAAGGCCATAAAATTCAGAAATTCCTATCATCTAGGCCCTTCTAGTTTCTCATATTAGCATTTCAACCCTTTGAATTTCGAAAATGGCCAAGTGACCCCTTAAAATTTCGATGATTTGCAATTAAGTCCTAGGAATTTTCAAATTTTGCCAATTTAACCTTTTCGTAATTTTTGAATTTGTCAAAATTTTTTTCATAAATTTTTGAAAATTATAATTTAGTCCATTAGGTTTTCAATCTTCCACAATTTGATCCCCATAGCCAATGTTTCAATTATTCAATTCCTTATACTATAGAATTTGAAACATGCAATTCTAAATCATCAAGTTCAATGCATCCCGATTTAATTCTAGCATTCATGTTTTTTATCTCAAGCAAATAAAACACTTAATAGTTGGAGTATCTATAATAAGTGTAGTGTCTGGCTCCGCTTGCTCGGCATGCATCACATCACGTTAGCCCTTCAATTCGTGGGCTAAGCTTTGGGCAATCAGCAGTCTTATGCCCCATTCCTCCGCAATTAAAGCACTTGTAGGTTCCCCAGATACACTTGCCGTAGTGATGGCGATTGCAATCTTTGCAGATGGCCTCTCCTCAGTATTCGGGGCCTTTCTTTTAGGTGGCTGTCCTTGCGGTTTATGCTGTCATGTCCGCCTCGGTGGTCTCGTAAACGGCTTCTTGTTCCGCTGACTTGATTGTTGGGCACGATTCCTCTTGCACTGCATCTCCCAGTCAATGTACTTTAGAGACTGCTCGGCTCGAAAGGCTTTAGCAACAACATCAGTATAGTCAATCGGATCGGTCAGCATCACATCTCAATGGATCGTCAGCCTCAAACTATCCAAGAAATGTCGTAGTTTCTCCATCGCATCATTTGCAATCAATGGTACAAAATGACAGCCCTTATCAAACTTCTGAACAAACTCAGCAACAGACGAATACCCCTGGCGGAGACTCATGAACTCTCTCTTCAACCTCGAACGAACGTCGGTAGTGAAATAATTGTCATAGAATACCTTCTTGAAGCTCTCCCAAGTCAAAATCGCCAGATTAACTCCTCGCTATGCTCCCTCCCACCATAAGGAAGTGTCACCTTTCAGCAAATAAATGGTACAACTCGGTCAGCGTCCACCATATCCATATACCTAAAAATCACCTCCAATGACCTAATCCATCCCTCAGCCACGAATGGATCAGTAGTGCCAGAAAAATCCGCGAGATCCATCTTTCTAAATCGCTCATAAACAGCATCGGGTCGAACTCTCGCAGCATTCCCAACATGCTGCTCCAGTAATTGAGCCATTCAAGCTATCACACGGGCACTAGCATCCTGATTAGGTGGAGGCTATGGAATATCCTCCTCCCGCCTTTCCTCACTATCTCTGCGAAGAACTTGTCTAGGAGGCATCTTTGTACAAGTTGTCCATACCACGTAACCAACATGCATTGAACATTTTAAAACATTCATCTAACCTCCTATATCATGAATCATAAAATCATTTAAAGTTCAGCATATAAAATCTAAAGCAGTAAAACTCACAAACTTAAGGCGTGACTTTTCGAGCTTCTCGGAGTGGTAGTAACATAACCCTTAGGGATCCTTGGCTCTGATACCAACTGAAACGTCCACTACTTTTAATTTAAAATACTACTAATTTTTTTTTTTGTAAAATTCGAAACTTGCAATTTAAAATACTCAATATTTCGAAAATCCAAAAATTCATTTAACATTTAAAATCTCATGTGCATAACTAAATGTAATAAATAATACATAATACATGGAATAAATAAAATCATTTAATCATATAGTGAGTCTAATGACTCAGCACGTTCTAATTAAATGTAATAAATAATACATATACATGCACATGCATAACATCATATTTTATTTAAAATAAGTTTGTAATCATAAATTATTTAATCATATAGCTTTCTATTATCATATATCATTTTGGGTGAAGTTAGATATTTGAAAGTGACTATCTGTATCATGTCGTCGACTGATCAGTCTTAGCCCACCATTGCGCATGGGATGTGCACTACGCACCGCCATAAAATGAAAACACGATCGTTGGGCTCCCTCTGGAGCTTTCTCCCGTAAACAGGCTATCTCTGGGGCCTTCTCTCTCACGATATTCCCAATCATCATATATCATATCTGTTAGAACATTTCATGTTCGCAATCTTGATTTTGATGTTAACAAAACTTGTTATTTTGTTTCTAATGATTTTCATTAAGTGCGTAGAAACTGAAACTGATCAAGATTCGAACTGATCAGTTATCGAGCCAGTTGAACTGGTTCAGTTCCATTAATTAGTTGATACTTTCAGTTTATATTCTTCGAACTGATCAGTTATCGAGCCAAAACTGAAGCTATCGAAGAATGCAAACTGAAAGTATCAACTGATTAATCGAACTGAACCATTTCAACGAATAAATCGTAAACCAGTTCAACTGATTGTCCAACTGATAGGTGGTTCAGCAAAAGACCTTCAGAAGCCCGGCCAGCTGATGAAAAGCCCAGCTGACTAGTTCAACTGACGAGTATCTGATTTCACCCGCCCAACTGAAGATTAGTTCAAATGACCAGTTCAGAGCATAAGTTATAACCAATCAGTTGCAGAACTCGACAAGCTTATTCAATGGGATCCAGCTGTGCATAAAGGTACAAAAGCATCTGTACTTTCAATAGTACAATAATATACGTTGCATCAAAGCTTAAAGACAAAGTGTTCCAAAATGACTGTCGGAAAAGTCGAGACACAAATTTCAAGAAACACATTCAAGCTGCAACGATCACATGTGATGAGTCTTGATGAACGGTCGCATTACTGCTATAAATACAGACCAAGACCATCAACAAGAATATACATGAATAAGAAGTGGAAAAATAAGAGAGAACAGAAAGGGCATCCTTATTGCATATCAGCTTACAAAGAAGCAATCAGCCCAGTCGAGAGAACACTCCAAGTTATATCAGCTTAGTATAGAAGCTCATTTTCCTCAGTGTGTGAGAACACCTTTCGAGTTTTTTCAAAGAATCGGTTCTCACACACACACACACCACCACTCAAAATACCGTCTTGCACAAAGACGTAAAACTAGTGTATGTAATCTTTGACACACAGACATTAAACAAGTGTTGGCTGGAAGGTGATGCCTTCAGTCTAGACTAGGAGTTCAGTTAGGCAATGGGTAAGTCCTAAGCTGGATGGGTTTGTACAAGGTGTTTGATAAATCAAAGTCTTTTAGTGGATCCTACCCAAGGTGGTAGAAGGGTTGACGTAGGAGTTGTTGAACTCTCCGAAATCCATAAACATATTGAAACGTCCTGCTCTTTTTATTGCTTTAAAAGTACTAGAAATTTTTTTTCCTCTCTCTAAAATTTTCGGCTTTCACTAAAATATTTTTATAAAATATTTTAACCCTTAAAATAAAATACCAACCATCTAGCATTTTAAAAATCAAGTGCAATGGTCATAAAATAAAATCGTCGCATGATTACCAAACCTAAAAAGCAATAAATTTGAAAAGTAAAGCCCATACTAAACCTCTTAAAATCTCTCAAAAGCATAAGTAATCGTCTTAAAATCTTTAAATAAAATCATAAATCATGATGCGGAAAATGTAGCGCTGGTCCTCGGGTTATGTGCGCCTTCAGTCCAGTCAAATCACTCATCAAGTCCTCCCTCAATACCACCTGCATCCATCACACCTAGTGAGTCTAAAGACTCAACACACCATAATCTTGATAACGAGTAATACGTAATACAGTCAACATATAACGGTGAAAAATATTTGTACTTAAAATATCATTTTCATGAAGATGCATAAACATAAACATTTTTGTAAATATTTTCATGATGCATAAAACTTTAAACATAAACATTTTCATAAAATACTTTTTCATGACATGCAATCATAGACCTTAACATTTTCCCTTTTTCCTCAACATGACATGACATAAAACATTTTTCATGATCATAAACATTTTTCCTTTTCCTTTTCCTTTTGTTGAATTCAGATCGTTAATTGTGACTTTCCTGATCATGCTCATGAGGGTCGATGGATCCATCTACATAAAACCACAGTACTGGGCGGCGGGGGACACCAGCAACACTCTCACCGGTCAACTGGGCCTGGCCTATCATGATTCGAATAGAAATACGATCGTCGGGGCTCCTTCTGGGGCCTTTTCCCATAAATGGGCTCCCTGTGGGACCTTTTCCTCTCACGATATTTCCATTCTTCCGTTACCACAAAACCGTTACCACATATCCGTTACCACATATTCGTAATGATGGAAACATGATCGTCGGGCTCCCACTGGGACCATAACCCTCACGACGTCGCCAACATTAACGAATTAGTCACAATTATTTCACATCCTTCAACATTTTTCATTCACATCACTTAAAAAAAATCATGAATATCATTACGTTTTTCATTTTTGAAACCAAGCATGCAACATGTATTTTAAATGTCTTCTTAAATCATAAAAATCCCTTAGACATTTAAAAATCATCATTTAATCATGAATAATTCATAAACATTTAAAAATAATCATATTTTCATAAAAATAGCATTTAGGGCACTGCCACGACGTTTACTATGCTCTAGGTGCAAAAAGACCGTTTTACCCCTAGACGTAAAATTTTACCTTTTCGACTTTTTCCTTGATTTCATGACTCTAACATGTCCCAAATAATTATTTAAGCTTACGTGAATTTTTTCATAATTTTATTTGGCTTAAATGTTAGACTTTTTCAATTATCTTTTCTTAATTATTTTGACGGTGTTTTAATCCCGAAAAATACCAAACTTTAATATAAAATTCCTAAATTCTAAATTTAGTCTTTTTATATTATTTTAGCCCTTATGGACCCCGACTCGACCCCCGTGAGCCGTTTTCCAATTTTTTTCTTCTTTTAAATACCCTATTCGACACCTAAACTTCGACCCCGAGCCAACTTTCGATTTTCACGAGTTACCCCCGAGCAATATCGAACCAGAACCTGCCCAACATGTTGAAGTACCCTACTGGACTCTAACCTCACCAAGAAACCAGCCCAAACCACAAAAACGACAGCTTCCTAAGTAACCCCATGCTGGCCGAGACTTTCAGCTTTCATGGACTCTACGATTTTGGTGTCTAGACCCTAAGCCGACGTCCCAGCCCCTGAACCAAATTATTGTGCACCACGCTAGGACCCTAGTGAGCCACCCTAGCCCAGCCCGTGACCCCGAGTTGAGCCTCTCATCCCTGGACCTGTGCGTAAACCCTGCACCAACTTGTGCATGGTTATCGGGTGGAGTCCTAGCATAGCTAGGACTCTTCCCCAGCCCTGACCGTGAGTCCTAGCTTGGCTAGGACTCCCTCCTTGACTCCCTCGTGACCTTGGCTAGCCCCTGGAACCAGCCAACCCAACCCCAACCCCCTGCAATGAAAACCCGAACCCTCAACCCAAGACAGCAACTCGCCCTGCTTGGTGTTTTGTTTCTGCCGTAACTTTTGGTGGTGATTAAGGTGAGTTGGTGTGATTCTAAAACAAGTGTAAACCACTCTTGATCCTTCCTTATGTCATGGCAGCCCCTTAACCAAATAATATACAAGTTATTGGATTCAAAAATCATGTTTTCTCATTTATACATGCCATAAACCGAAAATTCTGAAAAATATTTCATGTTCTTCATGCACACAATAATTCAATCAATAATATGATATGATGGATGAGAAAAGGATCTGTATGGCGTGCCTTTGTGTTTTATACGCTCGAAAATCCGTTGACGACGAAGAACGGGACGCGACGATGGCTTGATCTTGCTTGCCTTTTCGAAATCCTCTCCTAATTGAGTGAAGTGCCGTGAGGTTGTGTGTGTGTGGTGGAGAGTTTCAGATTATTGAGAGTTGGTGGCCGATTATGATCATGAAGTAGAATAGGGTTTTGATATAATTAACACTTTAAATACTAATTCATTAACTAAGTAGGCTTTAGGCCTATTAAGCCACAAAATTCAAGCCCATTAGCTTTAATTAGGATTAATAAAATTTTAACCAAAGTTTTGATTAATTAAACATGTGAATTTATTAGCCGGGTTGCCAAAAAGTTCGTATTTTAGTTGAAGAACCAACACCGATAAAATTTACGACCCGGCGTATAAAATCACCTCAAAAACCCTTTATTTTCAAAAATACTAAAAAGCATCGACCATCTTTTAAATAATTAAAAATAATTATTTAATAAAAATATTTTACGTTTTCTTCAGCTCTCGGTCCCCGTTCCTCGATCGTCACTTGAATATTCCTAAAATACATTTTTTTATGCATGATGACAAATAAATCTCATTTAGCATATAAACAAGTACGTCACATAATTAATTAGCATCTAAAATCAATTAATTACTCAATTTTTCATAATTTCCTAGATTCGCATGCAGTTGGATTACGTCGTCTTAATTTTGGACCTTACACATATCTTGTGTATTAACTGTTTAACCGTGTTTTAAACTTACTTAACCAGTTCAGTTGATATCAATTCAATTCTGTCCATAGTTGAACTGATAGAAGCCAGAACCGATTCCCCTTATTTCAGTCGATCAATTTAAACTAGCCATTAAATTTTAAAATCTTTCAGTTTTTCTTACGAAAGATTACGTCGAGTATTTTCCACTTGGTTTGAAACAAAACTCGATCTAGTTAATCCGTGTATACATTCTTAGAACACGAGCTATTGCAGTTTATTGAGAATATTGTGTACCCTTGCAGGTGTCCGAACCGATCCATCAATTGGTATCAGAGCAAGCTGCTCTAAGAAGAACATTCGAAAACTGACTAAAATTATTTTACTTTAAAATAGTTTTAAATGCTATTTAAATGTACTTTATATTATTTTCAAAACTATTTGAAAATGTTTATCTAACGCTCATTGCGAAGAGTAGAGAGGATTTGTTCTGCAACTAACATTGTAGCCACTTCACTTTACTCAGAGCTTTAGGGCTTTAATCAGCCTGCAGGGGTATGAGTCCTACATGTTGGATATTCAGCAAAACTGATCGGAAGACAAGGTTTCAACTTCCAGCCTACCAGTTGAAGCTGATCAACAGACGAAGCCTAGCTATGTTGAGATGTTGGATGATTAAAGTGGAGCTTAATCATCAGCAGTATACCGCTGCTTAACTTCCATATCAGATCAAGTAGATGATAAATGCGGTTCAACATCAGCTGAGTCTAGTTTGAGTCAGCCCGACCAGTTTGGCAACACATAGATCATGTCCAAGGCAGCTAGCTGTTTGTCTGGCAAAGAGACTCAGGATCGTTGCAACACTTCAAGATTTCAAGGCAACTAGTTGTTGGTATATTCAGTTCTGTCATTATAAACTGATTGATATTTGCTGTTGTTTAAAATATGCTATTATAATATCAATTTTTCCTTTTAACTGATGATGTACTTAAATGTATAATAAAAAGAAGATCTATTTTATTAAATAAATATCATGTTTATCCAATTATGTTTCTATGTGATTAAACTGATACCTTTGAATTTCTTGTCTAAACTGCTTGAATGATTAAAGCTACTAAATTTTGGCGTAGATAATTATTTTCTAAGAGGAGTTTTTAATTCAGCTAGTGAGGGAGACCTTTATTTACCTCGAACTGAAAAATGTCTTAAATTCGTTTTAAACTTGTTTGTTAAATTCAGTTATTGAGGGGGATCTTTCTTTTCCCTCGAACTGAAATTTTTTTCTTTAATCATTTTTAATGTTTTTTATTCTCACAAAAGAGAAAGAATAAGTTAAATTTTAAATTTAAAATTTTAAAATCACTTTAATTGTTCAAGTTTTCTTATCATAAAAAAGGAAAGATTGTTGGAACATTTCATGTTCGCAATTTTGATTTTGATGTTAACAAAACTTGTTATTTTGTTTCTAATGATTTTTCTTAATTGCGTAGAAACTGAAACTGTCGATCCAAAATTGAAGCTATAAAATAATGTAAATTGAAAATACCAACTAATTAATCGATCTGAAATAGTTCAACTGATCAATTGTAAACCAGTTCAACTGATTGTCCAGCTGATAGGTAGTTCAGTAGAAGATCTTCAGAAGCCCGACCAGCTGATGAAGAGTTCAACTGATGAAAAGCTCAGCTAAACTGAAAGAGTGAAATCAGTTCAACTGACGAGTCAACAGATTTCACCAGGCAACTGAAGATACGGTCAAATGACCAGTTCAGAGCATCAGTTAGAACCAATGAGTTGCAGAACTCGACAAGCTTATTCAATGGGATCCAGCTGTGCACAAAGGTACAAAATCATTTGTACTATCAATAGTAGAATTATGGATGTTGCAACAAAGCTTAAATACAAAATATTCCACAATGGCTGTCGGAAAAGTCGAGACACAAATTTCAAGAAACGCACAAGCTGCAACGATCACATGCGATGAGTCTTGATGTACGGTCGCTTTGGGGCTTTAATCAGCCTGCAGGGGTATGTATAATGGCCCGAAAATTCGTGTTTGAAAATTTGCGGAAAAATTAAAAATTTTCTTTTTAAATGATTAAAATGCCTCGTTCATAAAATAAACTGATAAATAAAGTTTTATGTTCGAAATGGCAGCAGAAGTAAATGTTTGTTTGTAAAAATAATAATTTAAAATAATCCAGCAACGTGAAAAATGTTTGATCATAAAATAGTTAATGCTGAAAAAATGAGGTCCTCGGGTCCCACTCACGCCGACTCGAGCTGGCTCACTGGTCCCCGCCCTCGATCCCGACATCATCAGTACCTACAACAATCAAGTTTAGTGAGTCTAAAGACCCAGCATGTATATATCGTAAATAACAAGTAAATAAATAATAAAATCGCATGTAAGTGAAAATATCTTGTCATGAGGCATAACGTAAAATATTGTGTCCTGATTAATTATAATACGTGCATAACTGAACTGAAAATCATAAGTGAAAATGTTTGCTCCTTGGAGCCCTGTAATGAAATAGCTTGTAATAATTTTCTGGTGAGATTATGGTCTACGCAAGTGGCCCCTGCACTGAACTGAACTGAACTGAACTGACCGGTAACTGACGACCGGGACCGGTAACTGACGATCGGGTGAAGTAACGAACGTCTGATCAGACTAATGCCACAGTATACTGGGTGGTACAACTGAACTGACCGATAACTGGTGACCGGGTGAAATAATAATCCCATGATAGTGAAATGGCCACAAGCAATATCGCATAATTCTCAAAATGAATATTTTATATTTTTATGCACGTAATATAATTAAATGGCGTAATTAAATATCCTGTAATAATTTTATCACATGGGTTGGATCGTTCCCAGGCTCGCTGCGACTTAAATCTAACATGAAAAATATGAAAAAAGATTTATTTGACCAAACTATGCAATTAAATCCGAAAACGCGACAATTACGCCCAACGACTTCGTATTTAATCATGACTCCGTACCAACCCGAACCAACACTGAACCATCATATAGTCATGATTGAAATACGCCTAAAATGATGAAATAATGCTCTTAAATTTACTGTACTCGAAATTTAGTGAATGGAGGCCAAAAACATGAAACGCTCTTTCGAGAGTCACTTTGGCACATTGCACCGTAAATTTTCGTACGACCTCTAAACTTGACCAAATCACAAACGGCCAAAAACATTACCTTCCTAACTCAATGAGGTACGTTTCAGTCCAAGGTCATAGGCTAAAAGCCCACCAAGAACTCGAAACACACCCCTGAACCACAACACACTTGCTGTCAAAAATTACAGCAGCGGTGTTTGCGTTTCCTTGCGTCGTTTGCGAGGCTAATGGCCATTGGGGCTTGAACCACCAACCAGAACCTCTCACCAACATCCTAGGAAATGGTTTGAACCATGGCTAAGGGCCCTAGGCCAGCCACAATCCAAACCACACCATGAATCAACCGAAACTTCCCAACCGAGAGCCAAACCTGCGCGTGGGCTGTTGCAATCGTTCTTGCTGTCATGGACCATTCCAGTGGCCATTTGATTGACCATGTCACAATCTAGACATCCAGAGGTATGGAGCGAACTAGGGCTAAGGGCCAGAGGCCAACCGAGATTCACCCCAACCATCAAAACCGAAAAGTACACATGCAGAAAAGGGGAAAGGGTCGAAGGGGCTGTTCTTGTGTTTTTATTTGAAAACCGATTCCGTCATGGACCAAGCCTCGAAAGGGAGACTTGGTCATGTCTTAGACATAACAAGAAGATGTTATAACCATGGCTATAGCCCATAGGGCAGCCAAGATCAGAACCATCAACCTTGACAGCAAAACCGAAAAATCGAAGCACAATATTACACTAGAGGGGAGTTGCTGTCATTTATGAATTTCCAGTGGGTATGGGGCTTGAACGAACGGACCAATATGATCCTAACATGTCTTAGTGCGTGTCTAGATGCAGCCTTGGGAGCCTGGACACGAGCCAACCGCCTGAAACCATCAAAACAGCCAAAACCGTGAAGCATGAAGAACCCCAAAAAAAAACTGTGCAGAATTCTGTGATCATGTTGCTGAAAAATTTCGGTTCTTGGCTATAAATCATGATCATGAAATGTTTCAAAAATCATATTATGACTTGATTGAAGAGCAAGGGAAAATATACACATGCCTGGATTTCGTTTGTAAAGAAAACGAATTAATACGACGACACGGCGCGGCGGAGGCGGAGTTCTCTTCTCTTGTTTTCTCTTTTATTTTTCTTGTGTTTTCTCTCTTATTTCTCCCTAGCTTCTCACGTTTTTTTTGAAGTTTTTACTCTGAAATTTCGAAAATGGGGAGGGGAGGAAAGTCTAGGAAGATAAATGGGAGGTTACTAGATGAATGGGAATTAAAATGGCAAGATAAATCTTTCTATCTTCTAGTTTGTTAGATGGTTGATATCAAAAGATTTTTGACGGATATTTCGAGGGTGTATTTGGTCGATCATGGGGTCTAGGAACAAGGGAGAAATAATGCTTAATTAATTATTTGATGGTGATTCAAAAGTGGGGGGAATATCTACCTAGAAAAAGACTAAGGGTAAGATAATAAAGAATGAGTTGTCCAACTAATTAAAATCTTTAAAAATAAAGGAGGGAAATATTGCTAGATAAACATGGTAGAATATTGCTTAAATAATTAATTAGTGGTGAATAAAATTTAGGGAATTATTTTACAAGAATAGGTAAGGAAAGATATTAAAGAAATGGGTTGTCAAATATTTTTAAATTAATTAAAGGTGATGGCCGATTTATTAGATAAAGTAGGGTGAAATTGATTAATTATTAATTAAATAAGGATTTAAAATTAAGGGATTATCTACCATGAAATGGATATGGAAAGGAATCAAAGTTGAGTTGCAAATCAAAAACTAAATCTTTTAGAAATGGGGTGGCCGAAAATTAGAATAAAAATGGAGGAAAATATTTCTTAAATCTTATATTTTAATTCTTTAGAGTTTTATCTACCCATTAAATATTTTAGTGAATTAATAAATTAATTATGGAATAACATTATCTTGCATGCATGGCTAAATCTTTAAATTAAATTGCTAACATGTTAAGTTGAAATTTATTAATTAAAATAAGCCTAGATTAACTTATCTCAATTGGTCACATATTTTAATTTAGGATTTTAATTAAATTATTGGACATAAAGAATTTATTTACTATTTATCTCAAGTTAATTAAATAAATCCTTAAACTTTCTTTTATCTTGAAATAAATTATTCTTTATCTTAAATAAAATTCTAGGAATAATTTCATAATATTAAATTTTATCTCAATACTCCAACTCCAGTTCGCCTCACTTATTTAACTGAAAAGGTAGCAACTAAACTACTGCATGAAATAAATAAATTTAAAGAAAAGAATTTAAATACTCATGAAATAAAATCACTTTAATTTAAATACTAGAATTATGCATGGCTTCTACGTAGTCTGATTTACGGGTTCTACAGTATTAGTCCTACATGTGTTGGCTATTCAACAAAACTGATCGGAAGACAAGGTTTCAACTGCCAGCCTACCAGTTGAAGCTGATCAACAGACGAAGCCTAGCTATGTTGAGATGTTGGATGATTAAAGTGGAGCTTAATCATCAGCAGTATACCGTTGATTAACTTCCATATCAGATCAAGTATATGATCAATGCGGTTCAACATCAGCTGAGTCTAGTTTGAGTCAACCCGACCAGTTTGGCAACACATAGATCATGTCCAAGGCAGCTAGCTGTTTGTCTGACAAAGAGACTCAGGTTCGTTGCAGCACTCCAAGATTTCAAGACAACCAGTTGTTGGTATATTCAGTTCTGTCATAGATAAACTGATTGATATTTGATGTTTTTTAAAATATGCTATTATAGTATCAATTTTCCCTTTTAACTGATGTTGTACTTAAATGTATAATAAAAGGAAGATCTATTTGATTAAATAAACATCAAGTTTATCCAATTATATTTCTATGTGATTGAATTGATACTTTCAAATTTCTTGTCTAAACTGCTTGAATGATTAAAGCTACTAAATTTTGGCGTAGATAATTGTAAAGGCCCGTATTTTGTATTCATATTTTTGCGGAATTATTAAAAATTTTCTAAATAAATAAATATCTTGCCTCATTTATAAAATAAACATGTAAATAATTTGAACTTTAAAAATAACAGCGGAGTGAAATATTGTTTTCAAACAACAACTTAAAAATATATCCAACATATTAAAACTGAGTTTGAATATAAGAAAATGCATAAACTAAAACATGAGGTCCTCGGGTTTACTACTGCTGCCCCAAGATAACTCACTGGTTCCCGTCCTCGGCCTCGGCCTCGGCCTCGACCTCATCCGTGCCTACAACAATCAAGTCTAGTGAGTCTAAAGACTCAACATGTATATATAGTGAATAACAAGTAAATATATCATAAAATCGCATGCAACGTAAAAATATGGTATCGTAAAGCGTACGGTGAAAATCGTATCATGAGTAATTATATCTACGTGCATATCTGAAAATCATATGTAAAAGCTTTGCTCAATAGAGCTCTGTCATATCATATCATAATTTTCTGGTAGAGATAATGTTTCTAAGCAAGTGGCCCATAACATAGCGTAAGCGCCTGATCAGACTAAACCACAGTATACTGGGCGGTAGAGATCAATCACAGCCCTTGGACTGGATGTCCGTACCCATACATAATCATAAACCGGTCGTAAGTCACCGGGCGGAGAGGTCATCGGTTGTTCCTACCGACTTCCAAACCCATAAGCATAAGGTGGCCACAAGACATATAGCATATATCTCAAAAATAAACATTTTATATTTTTATGCACGTAATATAATTATAACCTTATTTTTACCGGATGAGTTGGATCGCTCCCAGGCTTGCTGCGACTTAACTCTAATATGTGACACATGCAAATAATATTATCTTGACTTAAACTTGACAATAGAACCAACCCTCAATAATAGAACCAAAAGTGCGACTATTAGGACCAACCACTTGATTTTTAATCATGGTATCGTACCAATCCGAACCAACCTTAAACCGACGTTTAATCATGATTAAAATACCCCAAACATACTGAAAAATATGCATAAGAACTGTAAAACACGAAAATGGGTGAAAGGAATCCAAAAATATATAACACTCCTTCGAGAGTCATTTTGGCACCCTTCACCGTAAATTCTCGTACGGCCTCTAAACTTGACCAAATCACGAACGGCCAAAAACATGACTTTCCTAACTCATTGAGGTACTGTCCAGTCCAAGGCCATGGGCTAAAAGCCAACCAAGAACTCAAACCAACCTCAAAACCGAAGATGAAAGTTGCTGTCAAAAAACAAAACCAGCAGTGGCAACTTGTGCGTTTGTGGTGTAAACTCTGAAATTTATTGACCAAGGGCTTGAACCACCTCCCAAGGACTCTTACCAACATCCTAAGGCATGGCTTGGACCATGGCTAAGGGCTAAAAGCCAACCACAACCCATCCAACACCTCCAAAAACCGAAAGTTACTCACAAAGAAACATGATGAAACCGAAATGTGCTTGGGATGTTTTGGTGAAATGTTGATGGATCCGTGAACCAATCCTTGAAGGGATGATTTGGTCACGTCCTTGACATGTTAAGGTAGAGTTATAACCATGGCTACGGACCCTAGGACAGCCAAGATTCAAACACAACCATTAAACAACTCAATGACAGAAACCTTGACACAAAAACTGTACTCATGGAAATGTTGCTGCCACTTCTTTCTCCTGAGTGTATGGACCTAAACCAACGAACCAACGACACCCTAACACACTCTAAAACATTCCTAGAAGCAGCCATGTGTGCCTGGAAAACGAGCCACTCCCAGTAAGCAACAAAACACACCAAACCGTGAAGTTGAAAACCAAAAGAGCCAAGAAATTCTGTACGGATTTTTGCTTGGAAAGTTGCTGTCATTTTCGTGTTGCTTGCTTGAATCCTGCTTATATAATGGTTTAAACATATCTATAGGACTTGATTGAAGAGCAAAGAAACAATATATACATGCCTGGAATTTGTTTTGACAAAACAAATCAACACGACGAATACGAGCGGCGGAACGGAGTTGGGTTTCTTTCTTACTTTTTCTGCTGCTGCTATCACGATTTTTAGCTGCTGGTTCTCTGCTAATTTCGAAGGTAAGGGTGTGTAGGAAATGTAGGTAATGAAGATGAAGGTTCAAGGGGTGATAACATGAGGAGATTGTTTTCCCTTCAAGTTTTCTTATCATAAAAATGAGGAGATTGTTGGAACATTTCATATTCGTAATTTTGATTTTGATGTTAACAAAACTTGTTATTTTGTTTATATTTATTTTTCTTAAGTGCGTAGAAACTGAAACCGTCGAGCCAAAACTGAAGCTATCGAATAATGTAAATTGAAAGTACCGACTGATTAATCGAACTGAACTAGTTCAACTGATTAATCGTAAACCAGTTCAACTGATTGTCCAGCTTATAGGTGGTTCAGCAGAAGACCTTCAGAAGCCCGACCAGCTGATGAAGAGTTCAACTGATGAAAAGTCCAACTGAACAATTAAACTGAAAGAGTGAAAGCAGTTCAACTGACGAGTCAACTGATTTCACCAGTACAATAGTACAATAATGGACATTGCAGCAAAGCTCAAAGACAAAATGTTCCGCAATGGCTTTTGGAAAATTCGAGACACAAATTTCAAGAAACACATTCAAGCTGCAACGATCACATGCGATAAGTCTTGATGTACGATCGCATTACTGCTATAAATACAGACTAAGACCATCAAAAAGCATATACATGAATAAGAAGTGGAAAAATAAGAGAGAACAGAAAGGACACGTTTATTGCATATAAGCTTACAAAGAAGCAATAAGCCCAGTCGATGGAACACTCAAAGTTATATCAGCTTAGTGTAGAAGCTCATTTTCCTCAGTGTGTGAGAATACCTTTCGAGTTGTTTTGAGAGAATCGGTTCTCACACACACATACACCGCCACTCAAAATACCGTCTTGCAAAAAGACGTAAAACATGTGTATGTAGTCTTTGTCACACAGACGTTAAACAAGTGTTGGATGGAAGGTGATGCCTTCAGTCTAGACTATGAGTCCAGTTAGGCAGTAGGTAAGTCCTAAGCTGAGTGGGTTTGTACAAGGTGTTGTATAAATCAACATCTTCTAGTGGATCCTACCCGAGCTGGTAGAAGGGGTGACGTAGGAACAGTTGTAGTTTTCGAACATCCATAAACATATCTTGTGTATTAACTGCTTAACTGCGTTTTAAACTGACTTGGTCAGTTCATCTGATATCAGTTCAATTATGTCCATTGCTGAACTGATAGAAGCCAGAACTCATTCCATGTATTTTCAGTGGATTAGTTTAACAAGTCATTAGATTTTAAATTTTTTTTGTTTTTATTAACGAAGGATTACTTCAGGTATTTTCCACTTGGTTTGAAACCAAACTCGATCTAATTCATTGGTGTATACATTCTTAGAATACGAGCTATTGCAGCTAATTGAGAATATTGTGTTTGAAGTATCATCGCAAGTAGGGATGTCAAAACCCAGACCCGCAATGGACTCGCGCGTATGGGTCAAGGGGTTGGTCTCGGGTCCAATTTTTCAGACCCGTCCGGATATGGGGCGGGTCATGGGTCCTATAATACTTGTCCCATATATGTGGATATCTATACTCTAGGGTTTTAGTTTTATTAATTTCCATTTTTTTGTAGCACTCCTCAACCATAACGGTCTTAGCTATTCCTATGTCAACTGTTACATTTGAATATCCTTTTAACAATATTGGAAGAATAGTTGGTCCTCATCTTAGTAGACTTAATCCAACGCCTTGGGAGGCATTGATGTGGTCGCGAAGATGGTTGTAGGGTGAGGTGAAAGGTAAATAAATCACAATTTTATTTTGTTATTGTACTTTCATTTTAATTTTTTACTGTACTTTCTCTCTTTAAATTATATTTTTATACTGTTTGAAATTACATTTTTATTTTTTCAGTGTACTTTCTCTCTTTATTTTTGTAGTTAATTCTTCAAATAGTTTAACAACTTGTCCCAGAATTTTTGATGAAGAGGAAGATGATCCCGAAGAATGTGTCTGAAATATTGTCTACTCGCTGATTTTATATTGATCTGTTTAAGTTTTGTTATGCCTTATTTTTTGGAATGTCAAGATTTTTTTGGAGAGCTAGTAACTCTTTTTTTTTATGTCGTGAAAATACTTTGTTTGTTATTATTAAGTGTAGTCGAAGACATGAATTAATTTTCCACAATATTGTATTTAGAGGCTTGTCTGTTTCATAATTCAGTCATGTGAGAAGAGGTTTACCCGGCCCTGTTTCGTATTCGAGGTGGGACGGGTCTGAAGAATATTTAATCGTGGTGGGGCGGGTAATGGATCAAAGTTTTTTCATGGGGCGGGTCTTGGGTTTATCCATACCCGCCCCATTGACATCTCTACTCCTAGGTTCCCGAATCGATCAATCAGTATCATATTTGTCACAGTTAATTCACATCTTTAAAATATTTTTCTTTCCTTATTATTCATAAAATATCGTATCCTTTCCAAATTCGAAAAATAGTATTTAACAGTAAAAATCGTACATCTTTTATCATATAACATAAAATTCAATATTTTCATCATAAACGTTTTAAAATATCATTTAGCATGTATTATGATTCTTCGGGACACTGCCAAGCCTTTCGTGCAACCCGGGACGTAAAATGACCATTTTGCCATCGGGATCTAAAATTCCCGATTTTGACGTTTTCTTAATTTTATTGACTCAAGCCTATCCCCAACCATCATATCAGCTTAAAATTAATTTTTATATTTTTCTTTGACGTAAACCCGAGGCTTTCGATTTATTTTCTTAATTACTAAACCGTGAAACGTTTTAATCTCGAATTAATTCAAAACTTAATATTTTAAATCCCAAATTTTAAACATAGACTTTTCATTCCTAAAATAGCCCCACGAGCCATGAACCAACCCTTATGGACCCATGGTTCGGACCCTTATCATTTTTTAAGCCATGTTCAAACCCTAAAGCTTCCTAACCCACGTTTCTCCCAAAAACCCAAGCCACCCTCGAGCCACCATGGACCAGATCAAACCCAGCCCCTTCTGGACCCTAGTTGAACCACTCTTGACCAGCACCGAACATCCCAAGCCGCGCGCAACCCTGCATGCAAGCCCCGTGATCGCGGCTCTCCCCTTATCGAACCCCTGAGCCACCAGCACCTAGTCCTCCCTGAGCCGACCCTCTAGCCCCTGCCTAGGACCTTACCGAGCCCCTGGTTCAAGCTTACAGCCTGTGCACCCCTTCCCTTATTCTTCAAGCCGCGCGCACACTACATTCTAGGGATTGCGCGCATCGCTCCTCCTCACCAAGCCAAGAGTCCAGTGCCTCATGGTCTCTTCCTGGAGTCAAGTCACGGCCAACAAAGGTCCCTGGTTAAAAGTCATTCGTTTGACCAAAATCGACTTCCCGGATAAAATCGAGCTCGTCTCGTAAAATAATTTATGCTCCAGCATTTTTAGAAAATTATAATCATATTATGAAGCCTAAAAAATATTTATCGAAAAATATTTTACCTCGGTTGTCCCCTGTAACATATACTAATTTAAAAATGCAGAAATATATTTATATACTAGCGATCGAGGGCACACGCGTTGCGTGTGTAACATAATATGAGACATTTGAAATGTTGTTTAATCAATTTATAAAATAAATATTGGATATTTATAATTTAATATGAATATTATAATATGATATAAATTATATGTATATTTAATGCAAGTTCTAAAATTTCATTACTTTGAAACTTAAAAAATTTATTGATGATTGAAACTGAACACCTAATAATAATAATAAATAAAATAATCACCATCACTTTGAATCATAGTTTTATCACCCCTTTCGGTCACTGTTCAAAAATTTATGCAACTTATTCACTTTGTACTCAAACCAAAATCTAACTAAAATGTGATTTGCACGATCTTCACAAAGAATTCAGAGCTGCAAGACTAACATCTACAAATTGCTAAAAAAATCTTCTATTACATTAAATTAATATTGAAAATACATAATATGTGGTTTGTGTAGTACTGTTTTTATATTATCATAATTGACAAATCTTATTTTTTCTGTTAACAAAACAAATAAGTCAAGAAATATAAGTGAATGTCATATTTTTTTGTTTTATGTAAGCTATATATGTACTTGAACAATGTATTTTTCTTCTATTTGCTTTTTTGTTGCTATGTCTTTCTGCAAAATTACCGAAAAAATTAATATAATAAAACTAAAATAAATGTTGCACATGAAACATTTTGCCTTCGTTATATCACATCCTTCAATCCAACCAATTCTCTTTGCACTGTAAACAAGTTAATAAAATACCTTTTTATCATTTTCAATGTTAAATAAAAATTACAACATAACGAACTTTATTACGTATGACTCTTAAGTTTTCAAAAAATTCTTAAAATCAAACATCTAAAGTCATATATGTTCATCCCGATTGTGATTTTCCAACCCAAACCAATAATATGTGTCCTAATAGGATACAAATTTAGTAAAGTTAATGTTAGATATTGGTATTTGTAGGAAACTATATTATATATGTGAAAAGCAAATAAAACAACATTTAATCAAAAAATACTGTATGCTGTTGGGCATTCTACCACAATTCATTTCTTTGATATTTTGCAATAACATCCACTTGTACAATCTGGATATCTTTTGTTTTGCCAGAATTGAAATGCATGAAAATGTTTAAATGCTGACAACATTCCAAAATAAAGTAATAATTTATATGAATATTTGAATAAAACTATTTATTTTACAATATTGGAAAAAAGAATAATATCTCACAATTATTGCTATGTTTGCAACAAACTTTTGACATTGCTAAGTTTGCAATATTTATATTACATAATATAATATTATCTCACCCACTTTTTGAGATATTCTGAACTACGGGTTGGGAGGGTCAGACATGAGCCGCTTGAATCTTACCCGATGTTTCACTGTAGGAGTTCCATAAATTGGATAGTTTGATATTTGGATCTTTGTTTTGGAATATGACGTAGTAGTTATCCTACAACAATAATTCTTGGAAATTAGCAAGGGGGAAGGATTTGCACAAAGTAATATTTTCAAGTTGATGAAGAAAGACATTCACGAGCACGAGTGATACGGTCCCATTGGCGTGTATCTAATAGAAATTGAACCTACGAATTTGCACTAATGTTTATAGCTAAGTTGGTAGAGCAACTTGTCGTGCGTCAAGAACAAATGAGAAGAGAGAGAAAAATATAATTTAAAAAAATAAAATATATGAATATATACGATAAAATGGAATGCTAAGTGTATTTGAAATGTAAAATTTGAAATAATGTAGATGCAAGCAAACGAAGATAATGATGGGAAAGGGTAATTGGATATAGTAGTTAAGAGTAAAAGTCTGAAGATTCAAATATGGTAAAAAAAACTAAGATCTAAAATTAAATCGTTAAAATAAAATATAAATTATCCATGATTTAACATTTAAATTGAATAAGAAAAAAATGAAAGAGATGAGAATAAATATGGAAAATAAAATCAAAAGTGCACATGTGGTTTAAAATTTGTAACAATGGTGATGAAAACAAACAATTCTCAATAAATGGAAGTTTTCATATAAACTTTGTTCTGACCATACACCAGAATACATCTTTCTTGATTCAAAGAATTGAAATGCAGGCATGGAAATCAATCCAAAAGAGAAGAAGCTCTATCCCGTTGGAAGAAATTAGAATAGATCTAACAAACAGAGTAAGCCGATGTTCAGAGATGAAAGAGGAACTGAATGAAGTTCAACATTCTACGTTTACTTCATCAATTTTATGGTACCATGTTAATATGAGTTATAGATCCATGATTTAATAAAAACTTACAGCACAATCATTATGATCGTATGCAAAAAGTTAGGAAGCCTCGTGGCCCTTCACTTTTTTTTTCTGTTTTCCCAAAATATTCACAATAACATTTTTTGTGATTCATTAATTAATGCAATAAATCAATTCAGTATTTAACATCAATTTTTCAGATTTGTAGTTGTGTGTTGATGATTTATCAGAAAGCTATGAATAAATTTTGAAAAAGAGAACAATAATTAATTAAAAAATAAAAACCACAAAAGCAGCTTCCTTTAATTGAAAAAATTGAACCACAAAGTAATTTAGATTTAGAGTGTGAATATTCCAATTAGAGGGCCCAAAAAAGTAAACATATTTGTCACTTCCAAAAAAATAAACGGATTTTTGAGAAGAGACGATGATTTCTTTACCTAAATTAAAGTATATTCACGGTCTCAAAAAAAATCCAACATACAAAATTTTGAAACTGAAAACAAACTTTAAGCCCAAAATCAACATGAACCTGATGCATTGTGAGATCATTAGACAGTTACTTGAAGCCGTGCCTTTTGATGTAGAGTTGAGTGCAAAGATTTCGAACAAATATTGAATAAACAATCCTACGATATACGCATAAACTCCAGCTATAGTAGAGGAACAAATTTTTATTAACCCCCTACTACTTTCCCGGGGATAAATATGACAAAGAGAACAATTCTTAATTTAAAATTAAAAAATCATAGAGTAGCTTCCTCAATCGAAGAAATTCAAACTTTTCTGAAAGTAAAACTTACTTTTAAACTAAATAATTTGACATATAAATAAGAATATAACTGATATACATTTTCACGTTTTATCCGGTATAGCAACAAAGCCAACAGAAAATGTATCCCAACAAACACAATGAACACATGTAGTACAACTTTGTTATTTTCAAACAATAAAGGTGTGTTTTTCTCATCTCTCTCCCGATGAGAAAGGGTATGTTTCCTCCAAGTCTAAAAAAATGAATATATAAAAATTAGAAAAACCAAATCAAATAGTAATAACGATGTAAAAACAAACAGATATTTTGAGAGTAAAAATTTTGAGTCCTTACCTTGTGTGAAAGATTTGGAATCTAGAGCCCAGTGTGCAAAAAGTGGGTGTTAAGATTTTGAAAAAAGAACCAGAGCGCAAGGGAAGCAAATCTCTGAGAACTGAGAAAAATTGGAAAAGAAATCATTTTTCTGAGAACGGATAAATTGGGAGAAAACTGCTTATTTCAGACGTGGAATAAGAAACAGGACGTGGGTTATTGAGTCATGGAATGAGAACAGATGAATTATGAGAAATCTAAAATATTATTTTTTAGAAAAGGGTAAAAAAGGGAAAAAAATTGGTGTCCTCAAATAACAGTTTTTATAGGCCTTTCAACTATTATAGAATAGTAGATAGTAGATATATATTTATACATATATTAAAAGCTCACATTTTCGAAATTACCCATATAAAGTTTTACATGCATGCAACCCTACAGGAAAAAATATCCAACTTAAAGATAATCGTAAATATTTAACAACTTAAAATGGTGCAGTTTAAAATGGCCAAACTCGACCAACAGAAAAATGCGTAAACATAACGAGTAAAAATCCTAGCAATCATCATCAATGTATAAAAATGTTTATGTCCTCTCAAATCTCAAAAATCATAATGTGCGGAAGAAATGTGGTCCTCGGGTCGTGCGCGCACATCCAATCCTGCCTACTCAGAGTTCGGCACCTCCGGTCCCCTCATAATCATGCTCACTGCATCACACATACCTAATGAGTCTAAAGATTAAACACACCTGTACCGGGGATAACAAGTATATATACATAGCACACAGCAGTGAAAATATACTGTAATCAACATACCTTTTATGAACTTAAAAAAAAACGTAAATGTAAACGTGCCATGAAATCATAACATGTCAAAACAGATCATCATAATATCATATACTTATACCTTTCCTTTAATCAAATTCAGTTCATTGGTTGCGACTTTCGTAACATCGTTCATCATTATACGATGAATCTATCTACATAAAACCGTGGTACCCGGCGGCTGTCGGACATCAGTGACAATATTACCCATCCACTGTGCCTAGGCCTCATCATCGGCATTACATATACATCTTAAGCATTTAAATATACATCGTTAGTCATAACTAATTCCCATCCTTCAAACATCATCATTTTCACCACTTATCAAAATTATTCATATACGTAAATATTTCTTAAAATCAAGCATGCAACGTATTTTTCATCAATTCATAAAAATCATGTGAGAGATGCATAAACATAAAAAAAAACATGACAAATATGTGCTCAGGGCACTGCCAGGACTAAAATCTCACCCTGGGTGAAAAATGATCATTTTGCCCCTGGAAACCAAAAATGACCGTTTTACCCATGGACCTCTAAATTTCAACCCAAAGCTTATCAAACTCCTTAAAATAACCCAAAAAATATTTTAATGTGTTTCTTAGACATAAACTCGAGCCCGTTACAAAACTTAACCGATTCTTTTTAAAACTTGGATCTAGGTTCCGGTTTTAACCCGAGTCGAACCGAAACTTAGCCAAATTTCTCCCAACATTTTACCACACCTTGTAAACATATTAACAGCCTTAAAAACATCAAAACCAGCCCCTTAAACCCCTCGACCAAGCCCCTTAGGCTGCTGGAAAATTCTGTGCAAGACATCTTCGACCCTAATTCACTAAACTTGCAAAGTATCGATTCTAGCTCAAGACCACGCGGACCAACACCTAACCAATTATACTAGGACCAAGTTCGACCCAAGAGAATCTCCTTGACCAAACATAGCTGACCTTACTGCCCCCAAATCCCCAGCCCCGTGCGATACTCACGAAGGCGCTCCACATGAGACCACGGAGTCACAACTCCACCTATCTCTTTGACCGTCTCCTAGACCTTGACCAGCTGTTCATGGCCCTCTCCCAGCCCTGTCACGCACCCATGGGGTCAGCTCCTTGGCTGGAATCGAGCCATGCATCGCACCACACCCCAAAACCTTAGATGTTGCCAAACTGAGCCACCCTACAACAAGAAACTATCGGCCCCTCAAAGTTTTCGACGAAACCTTGACTCTAGCACCTTAACATCATTCTCCTCAATGTGAAAAGCCCCTAGTATGAAGATTGGCAGCCCCCTTAGAAAATGATGCAAGAAAACATGGGTTACAAACAATATGATGCAATATTATCATAATAACCTACAACGAAATGCACACACACCATTAGATCGAAAGTTTTACACGCTTTCACACAAAATTTCACATAATATCAGCGTGTATGATGCAAAAAGGAAGAAACATGCGTGCCTTGATGATTTATGAACGAAACCTCGAAGAATCGCGTGTCGGCGAAGCACCAGAGGAGTGGGAAGGTATCTTGTTTGAAGAAATAATGGAGGACCGATATTTTATTCTGCAAGGCTGCTGAAACTTCACGAGAAAAGCTGCTGGAATTTTTATGGGTGGTGGCCAATGATTAGATTTAGGGTTTAGGATTCGTTTAGGGCATAGTGTTGCGACTTTGATTGTTGCACTCCCAAGAGCAGGTTGTCAACAAGTAGTATAATTTGGTGAGTCCGAATATCGTATCCACAGGGAAGCTAAGGATAATTACAAGTCCACTACAATGTCTTTTTGTTTTTGTTTTTGTTTTTTTTTCTTTAATGGTTTGAATATTTAATTGGTAATTTTTAATTGTTCAAATTTTAATTTAAGTAGTTGAGATTAAAGGATCCACTCTTGGTATTTTAATAAAGTTAACATTAATGAACATTATTGAAATCCACTTAATAAAATGATAATATTAAATAATCATATTTTTATTATGTTATATATTATTATCTTATAAATATATAATATTTACCAAAACTTGTAAATGTTGTCAAGTATTTATTGTGCTATATAAATATTTGTAAACACTAAATCAAGGTTCCCATTTTAAATGGTTGGTAAAACCAAACAAACATTTAAATGACACCAAGAAATTAATATTATGATATTAATCAATAATAAATCAAGGGATCCACTTTAAATGGTTGGTAAAACCAAAAAACATTTAAATGGTACCATGAAATTAATATTATGATATAATCATATAATAAATCAAGGCATCCACTTTAAATGATTGGTAATATCAAACTAACATTTAAATGGTTCCAAGAATTTAGTATAACATATAGCAACAATAAATCAAAACTCCCACTTATAAGTAGGGTATAATAACACTTAAACAAATAAATATAACATAAACAATAAATAATGATTAAATAATATAAAACATAGATTCTTACATTTTAATAACCTTATTATCATGCCAAGAGTTTCACATTTTCATCTCAACTTTGGGAATTTAGCTACTCATTATTCAAAGTGTAAAACTTTGAATATGAATTTAACATGCTAATTATATTTAAATGAAGAAATAAAGGAAAAACAAAGAGAGAAATATTATGAACTCAAAGGTTTGTTCATAAAATGATGGATATCTCAATACATTACAATGCACCCCTATTTATAGCCAAATTTGGGGAGACAACCACAAATAAAATATTATTTTTTACACATAAGTCTTCATTGGTGTTCCAATAAATTAATATTTTAATACACATCACTTTTGAAAATCTTCCCATCTGAATTTTCTTCTCCACATAAAATAAAACATGTAGATATCTGAGTTGTTTGAATTGTGGTATTTTTTTTAACCATTTGACCAAGTAATTTGAGAGATATGGTAAAAATACTAGAGCATGGTAAAACTGCCACTTCTTTGGTAACTTTAATTGTTGCTTAATTTGATCCCACTTGTGAGAAGATTTTTATCTCATGCTTGCCACCAATATTGTAGATATTAACATCAACTTTCTACTGGTCCAAGAATCATCTTAATCCCATTTGCAACGCCAAGTTTATTCATGTTTTATCGAACCTGTAAGAAATAGTAAAAACTTATAATTACACAACTTATATTTTATACAATTTATTATAAAACATATAATATTTAAATATTTAATAAAAAAAAATATATATTTATATTATAAAACATTTAATTAATATACAATTTTTTATCTTTATCACACTCCCCAACCAGCTTATTGCTAGTCCCTAGCAATTTAAGCATTAATAGCAACACAAAACATATTGATTATTTTAAATAGAAATGTAATCAGAACTATCCAAGTGTTTAAATTAAATTTGAAAACTGTCAAAGTAATATCAAGATCATTATAATTATAATTTATGAAATAATATGAACTGATCAATTCAAAGCTTATTTTCAGGTAGTTAAATGTACATGGCCTTCAGAAATTCCTACTAAGAGTCTCAACTCCATATCCTCACATGTTAACAAGTGTTTCAATTTATGGGAATGATTTCTCTCATGGAGTTGGAATACAGATAAATGCTCAGGAAAATGGTTTACAGAATGCACACAGACAAACGAGCTAAACTAATAAAAAGATAGGAAATCCATAGATTCAAAATCCAGTTGTTCTTATTATATATTTTTTTCCTGATTTTTTTTACATCATGGAATCAGACTAAGTTTATGCTTCTTGACCACATATTTATTTAATTTGTACAATGTATTTCTCTCTTTCTTTTCTTTTTTTTTCCTTTTTTTGTATTTTTATGAGAGATAAATGGGTCGCAACATGTAACTTAGAAATTACATAAATCTTCAACAACTTTTTTTTTTCAGGAAATATCAATTTTTTTTTTCAAAATAAGAACACAAGATCTAAACAATAGATAGCCTCTCTGATGATCAATAAAGGCTCGTAAGCTGTTTTCTCAATCCTCTCCACTCACTCACAAAATATGTGTAAGTTTAAAAAAATTTAGGCACTCTTATCAGGTATATTTTGGGTCATATACTTTAATAACTGATTTTATCACAATGATTAATCATTCAAAAAGATTTCATAAATCATATTTTTATAGTGATCAAAATATTAAAATTGACTTTTTTTTTTCAAATAAAAATTTAAACATCCTTAGATAGATTATTATAATTTCTAATCTAAACCTTTCAAACATGTAATTTATGATATTTTTGCAAAAATTACTAAGATACAAACAATAAACATGTTTTTATTTTAAAATAATTTTACATGTTTTTATTTTAAAATAATTTTTTTAATTATTTTTTTTTAATTTTTAAGTTTGTTCTCCCCCCAATCAGAATATGACATTGTCCCTAATGTCAAAATAACTATTAATAAAGAGTACATAATGAAAGAGATATCACCTGGAATTTTATTGAAGATAACAAACTGAAACAAACGCAAACCAATCCACGATTTTTGAATCAATGATCCAACTTTCTTTTCTTACTGCTTGATTGCGACCAATTGATATTTGTTAACATCGGATCAGGCTTATGAACAAAAGCTTCCAAATCATCAATTAATTGGTCGGCAGTTGAAGCACAGATGAGCATCCGTCGTGAATTTTCTGAAATGAAATTCTGTTCCACAGCTTTATCAAAAAATGTCAACAAACTGTCATAATAATTATTGATATTCAACAAGCCCACTGGTTTATTATGGATATTAAGTTATGCCCAAGAAACAGTGTGAAAAATTTCTTCTAATGTATCAAAACCACCTGGTAGTGCGATAAAAGTATCAGAATTTTCAATCATTTTGGTGATTCTTTCATACATAGAAGAAACTTTTAATTCCTCCCCAATCGTAACACCTGTAATATTTCCTTCAGCTAAAGCTGTAGGAATAATACCTAAAACCTGACTGCCTCCAAGATGAGCAGATGTTGAAACAGATCCCATTAACCCAATATTACCTCCCCTATATACCAAGTGAATTTTTCTCTCAGCCAATATCTTTCCAAGATTATTCGCTGCTTCTACAAATACTTCATTTTTTCCAGAACTCGACCTACAAAATAAACAAATATTTTTCAATGTTTGTGCAGAGGATCCAACCATGTTTTTACTTTCTTTTTGGTCGGCGAAAATAGAGAAAAAGATGAGAGATTTTATAGGGGTAATATATTATCATGACAAAACTATGGGTCATAGCTGTAAGCAGAATAATAATAATAAACAGTAAAAATAATAATGATACACATGCATATAAACAGTAATGTGATTGTGGCTCATAATTTTCCTCTGGTTTTACGTCCAGAAACGGCTTCAACGTCTTCTATGAGTCGAGGATATGCTTCCCATCCAATTTTTTTATAAATTGGCAAACATGGTCTTTTTTAGTCGGATTCCCAAGACTATGACGCTCATCTTGAAATTGTTTCCATAAACGGAAAAGTTCAATTTGCACATGTCCACTAGAATGCGTCTAAAGAGTCAATAAGATGTTATCTAGAGACTCCTTACTCAGCTCACTCTTAATGAAACCAATTTTATCTTCTCTGTTATCGGAAACACATCCCAAAGATCTGCATCGTTTGTCACAAGTCCATCTTGCACACTTATGACAAACCCTAACCTTTTGGCCCTTCGTTTTTTCGCATAAGTGCTTTTTCCTAATCCAGACAAATACCGAATGAGCAATGATTGTGGAACTTCTCCTCCTAATCGGACCTTAGCTTCTATTACAAGACGAATATCTTCTGGAATTCCTTTTTGCATTAAAAATCTAAATCTTTCACACCTACCTGCATAAATTTTTCTTAGAACATTTTCAGAAACAGAAGGAAAATATTTACAAATTTTTGAGAGATTTTCATCCATTTTGAAAAGAAAAGAAATGATTTTTTTTTTGTATCAGCAATTGTGGGAAACTGATTTAACCGACTATGAGAGTCACGGAGTACCGTTATCCGCTATTTAACCGGGAAAATAAAAAGATTAAGGAAACCTGAAATAAAAACAAACAAAATTAAATGCAACATAAAAATTTAAGGATCAGAAAGGGAAATAAACTCTTCCTGAAAGATTTCATTTTCCAAAAATGGTTTAAGCCTTTGTCCATTCACTTTAAAAACATCACCATTTTTAGGATTTTTAATATCCACAGCTCCATAAGGATACACATGCTTTACAACATATGGGCCTGTCCATCTTGATCGTAATTTTCCTGGGAATATGTGAAATCGAGGATTATAAAGCAAAACTTTTTTACCAATCTCAAAAGATTTTCTAAGAATTGTTTTATCATGAAATGATTTGATTTTTGCTTTATAAATCCTTGAATTATCATACGCATCATTTTCAAGTTCATCAAGTTCATTAAGTTGCAATTTGCGCAATTTGTTTCAATCATCCATGCTTGAATTAAAAGTTTTGATCGTCCAATAAGCTTTATGTTCCAATTCTACAGGCAAATGACAATGTTTTCCGTAAACTAACCTATAGGGAGACATATTCAATGATGTTTTAAAAGCTGTTCGATATGCCCAAAGTGCATCATTAAGTCGCAGAGACCAATCTTTTCTATTTGAGTTAACAGTTTTTTCCAAAATTTTCTTTATCTCTCTATTAGGTAATTCAACTTGTCCATTTGTTTGAGGATGATAAGGAGTACTTACTTTGTGAGTAATACCATATTTTTTCATTAATGAAGCAAATGGTTTATTAACAAAGTGACTTCCCCCATCACTTATCATGGCTCGAGGAATTCCAAATCTACTAAAAATATTTTCTTTCAAAAATTTGATGACGATTTTATGATCATTTGTTCGATATGGAATTGCCTCTATCCATTTGGAAACATAATCAACTGCAACTAAAATATATAAGTATCCAAACGACGGTGAAAAAGGTCCCATATAATCAATTCCTCAACAGTCAAAAATTTCAATTTCAATGATAGGATTCAAAGGCATCATGTTTCTTTTTGAAATCTCACCCAATTTTTGACAATTTTCACAGATCTTGCAGATTTCGTGGGTGTCTTTAAACAAAGTGGGAAAATAAAATCCACACTGCAAGATTTTTGCAGCCGTTTTCTTTGAAGAAAAATGTTCTCCGCATGCTTCTGAATGACAAAATTTAATGACACTACTTACCTCATTGTCGGGTATGCAACGTCGAAAAATTTGATCTGGACAATACTTGAACAGATACGGATCATCCCAATAAAAGTTTTTTACCTCATTCAAAAATTTTCTTTTATCTTGGGAACTCCACTGCGGTGGCATTTTTCCTGTCACAAGAAAATTTACTATGTTAGCAAACCAAGGTATAGTAGTAACTGAAAATAGATGTTCATAAGGAAAATTCCCGTTAATTGGTGTCATTTCACAAGATGATCCTGTTACTAGTCTCGATAAATGATCGGCTACGACATTCTCGGTTCCTTTTTTATCTTTGATCACAATGTCAAATTCTTGGAGCGAAAAAATCCATCATATCAGTCGTGGCTTTGCATCCTGTTTGGTCAACAAATATCTAATAGCAGAATGATCAGTAAACACAATAGTCGTTGATCCAATCAAATAAGAACAAAATTTATCTAATGCAAATATTACAGCAAGTAGTTCTTTTTCAGTTGTGGAGTAATTCATTTGACCATTGTTTGAAGTTCTACTTGCATAATATATCACGTAAGGCTTACCGTTTCTTCTTTGACCCAGTACTGCACCTACTGCATAATCACTCGCATCGCACATGATTTCAAATGGTAAAGACCAATCAGGAGGTTGCATGATAGGAGCTGATGTTAAATGTCGAATGATTTTATCAAAAGCATTTTGACAGTCTTGAGTCCACTCAAATGCAGTGTCTTTTGTTAAAAGGTTACAAATGGGTTTAGAGATTGAACTAAAGTCCTTTATAAACCTCCTATAAAATCCAGCATGTCCCAAAAATGAGCGAATTTCTTTAATGGTTTTTGGAGGGGGTAAATTGGCAATGACATCAACTTTGACTTTATCAACTTCAATTCCATGAGATGACACGACATGTCCCAAAACAATTCCAGAAGTAATCATGTAATGACATTTTTTCCAATTTAAAATAAGACCTTTTTCCTCGCATCTTTTTAAAATTTTTTCCAAATTTTCAAGACATTTATCAAATGTATTCCCAAAAACAGTTAAATCATCCATGAAAATCTCCAAACAATTTTCAACCATGTCGCTAAAAATGCTTAGCATACATATTTGAAATGTTGCTGGGGCATTGCATAATCCAAATGGCATCCTTCTTAATACAAATATTCCAAGAGGACATGTGAATGTAGTTTTATCTTGATCTTCGAGTGCAATGGGAATTTGATAATAACCTGAATATCCATCAAGAAAACAGTAGTATGGATGACCTGCTACTCTTTCTAAAATTTGATCCAAAAATGGTAATGGAAAATGATCTTTTCTAGTGGCGTCATTTAATTTTCTATAATCAATACACATCCGCCAACTAGATGGGACTCGACTTGTTAACAATTCACCTTTTTCATTTTTTATCATTGTGATGGCAGATTTTTTTGGAACTACTTGTGTTGGGCTTACGCACTTACTATCAGAAATAGGGTAGATAATCCCAACATCAAGTAGTTTGAGAACTTCAGTTTTCACAACATCTTTCATGTGTGGATTTAATCTCCTTTGGGGTTGTTGAGATGTTTTTGCATTTTCTTCTAAGTGAATTTTGTGAGTGCAAATTAGTGGATTAATGCCCTTGAGATCTTTTAGTGTTCAACCAATTGCATTTTTATGTCTTTTAAGCATATCAACTAATTTACCTTCTTGATCACTTGCTAGTTTGGAAGAAATTACCACCGGATATGTTTCATCTTCTCCAAGAAATGCATACTTCAATTCTTCTGGCTAGGGTTTTAACTCCAATATGGGTGGTTCGTCTTTGTTCTCATATTTTGCCTCGAATTCTTTCTCTTATCCTGGTAACGAGTGATACCTGATAAAATCATCAAGATCGATTTCAATATTTTCTTTAACAGTTTCAATTGAACAAATATCTAATTGATCACGAGTACTCCCTTCTTGAATGTTTTCTTCCACAAGAGTTTCAATAAGATTTTCATCTTCACTTTCATCTCCTTTGTCATGTGGTTGCTTACAAAAATTAAAAACATTGAGCTCCAAGGTCATGTTACCAAATGACAACTTCATTATTCCATTCCTGCAATTTATAAGAGCATTAGAAATTGCTAAAATGGACGACCCAGAATTACAGGAATTGCATTACAAGCTTCGATAGGTTGTGTATCTAAAACAATGAAATCGACAGGATATACAAAGTTATCAACTTGGACCAACACGTCTTCTACCATACCTCTTGGCACTTTAACAGATCTATCGGCAAGTAAAAGTGTTACCGAAGTAGATTTTAACTCGCCTAGATTGAGTTCTTGATAAACTGAATATGGAAGTAAATTCACACTAGCTCCAAGATCAAGCAAGGCTTTTTAATCTTTCGTTCTCCAATAATACATGAAATAGTAGGACAACCAGGGTCTTTGTATTTCAAAGTATCATTATTTTGAATGATTGCTCTTACTTGTTCGGCTAAAAATGCTTTCTTTTTCACATTCAATTTTCTTTTCACAGTGCACAAGTCTTTCAAAAATTTGGCATATGATGGTACCTGTTTTATTGCATCTAATAAAAGAATATTAACTTTTAGTTGTTTAAAAATATCATATATATCAGAATTCAAATTTGATTTTTTTGTATTTTTCAATGCATGAGGGAATGGTGGTGACACTGTCTGTTGAACCTCCTCTTCGCAAGTTATGGGATCCACATCCTTACCCTTTGGAGTTGATTTATCATCATCTTCACAAGGTTCAGGAATGTATTTTTCCACAACCTTACAACTTCGAAGGTTAATAACAGATTTTACCTGATCCATCGGTTGAGTTCCAGAAGTTCCAGTTTGTGAATGATGGTCCTTGGGATTAGGATGTGGTTGTGAAGGAAATTTACTTTTTTCATGAACATTAAGTGCAGATGCAAATTTAGCAAGAGTATCTTTCAAATCTGTCATGGTTTGAGCAGTTTGAGTATTGATAGACTCTTGCTTTGCAATGAAAGAATTCACTAAATCTTCCAAATTTCTTTTAGGTGGAGGAACATAAGGTGCATAATTTTGAAAATTTTGTTGAGTTTGAAAATGTGGTTGCGGAAATTGTGCAGCATTATTATTCCTCCAACTAAAATTTGGATGATTTCGCCAACCTGGATTGTAATTTTGAGAAAATTGTTCAAAATTTGGCCTTTTGAAATTGTTCAAAACATTGACTTGTTCATGGAGACATTCTTTAAAAGAGGACAAAGTGGGACAATATTTTGTAGAATGATCACTTGTATAACAGATGTGACACACAATTTCTTGAATAGCTTTTAATTGACCATTTTTTTTCAATTCAAGTGCCTCAACTTTTCTTGCCAAAGAGGTAAATCTAGCTTGGAGATCATGTTCATCTTTGAGGGTGTACATACCTCCACCAGATGTGGGAGATTGAATCTTGTTTGATGGTTCGATTGTACCTATATTGTCTCAATTTTGAGCATTTTCAGCTAATGAATCGAGATACTCAATTGCCTCATTTGGATATTTATCTTCAAATGTTCCATTACACATAAATTCAACCATTTGCCTATCTTTAGGTGTTAAGCCTTCATAAAATTGAGAAACAACTCTCAAAATTTCAAAACCATGATGTGGACAAAGATTAAGCAATTCTTTGTATCTATCCCACCACTGATAAAAAGTTTCTCCTTGTTTTTGAGTGAAAGTGATGATTTGCCTTTTGAAAGAATTTGTTCTATGAGATGGAAAAAACTTTTTCAAAAATTGTTGTTGCAATTCATCCCAAGTTCGAATGGATCTTGATCTAAGATTTTGTAGCCAAATTTTAGCTTTATCTTTTAAAGAAAAAGGAAAGCTTAAGTCGAATGGTGTTCATGCTACAATTTAGATAATTATATGTGTTGCACACTTCTTCAAACTCTCTTAAATGCATGTATGGATTTTCAGAATCTAAGCCATGAAAATTGGGTAAAAGTTGGATAATACTAGGCTTAAAATTGAAATGAGATGCAACAGAGGGAAAAACTAGACATGAAGGTGCACTAGAACGAGTATGATTCATGTAATCTCTAAGTGTTCTTCATTTATCATGATCATGTTGAGATTGAATTTCATCTTCATTTTCTTGGATGGGTTCTTCCGCCATATTTTGTAAAAATAAAGGGTTATTTCGAATGAGTCGACCACTAAGTGTACGTGACCAAATGCTCATGCAAATGCAAATGCAAAAGAATAAAAACACACAAAAGCAATAAAAATTCAAATAAAGAAAAATAAACTATAAACAAAATTAAATAGACTTGAAATTAAATTATACTTCCACGGCAACAGCGTCAAAAACTTGTTGCGACTTTGATTGTTGCACTCCCAAGAGCAGGTTGTCAACAAGTAGTATAATTAGGTGAGTCCGAATATCGTATCCACAGGGAAGCTAAGGTAATTACAAGTCCACTACAATGTCATTTTGTTTTTGTTTTTGTTTTTTTTTTCTTTAATGGTTTGAATCTTTAATTGGTAATTTTTAATTGTTCAAATTTTAATTTAAGTAGTTGGGATTAAATGATCCACTCTTGGTATTTTAATAAAGTTAACATTAATGAACATTATTGAAATCCACTTAATAAAATGGTTCCAATATATATTAAATAATCATATTTTTATTATGTTATATATTATTATCTTATAAGTATATAATATATATCAAAACTTGTAAATGTTGTCAAGTATTTATTGTGCTATATAAATATTTGTACACTAAATCAAGGTTCTCACTTTAAATGGTTGGTAAAATCAAACAAACATTTAAATGGTACCAAGAAATTAATATTATGATATTAATAAATAATAAGTCAAGGCATCCACTTTAAATGGTTGGTAAAACCAAAAAACATTTAAATGGTACCAAGAAATTAATATTATGATATAATCATATAATAAATCAAGGCATCCACTTTAAATGATTGGTAATACCAAACTAACATTTAAATGGTTCCAAGAATTTAGTGTAACATATAGCAACAATAAATCAAAACTCCCACTTATAAGTAGGGTATAATAATACTTAAAGAAATAAATATAACATAAACAATAAATAATGATTAAATAATATAAAACATAGATTCTTACCTTTTAATAACCTTATTATCATGCCAAAAGTTTCACCTTTTCATCTCAACTTTGGGAAGTTAGCTACTCATTGTAAAACTTTGAATATGAATTTAACATGCTAATTATATTTAAATAAAGAAATAAAGGAAAAAAAAAAAGAGAAATATTATGAACTCAAAGGTTTGTTCATAAAATGAGGGATATCTCAATACATTACAATGCACCCCAATTTATAGCCAAATTTGGGGAGACAACCACAAATAAAATATTATTTTTTACACATAAGTCTTCATTGGTGTTCCAAGAAATTAATATTTTAATACACATCATTTTTGAAAATCTTCCCATCTGAATTTTTTTCTCCACATAAAATAAAACATGTAGATATCTGAGTTGTTTGAATTGTGATATTTTTTTTAACCATTTGACCAAGTAATTTGAGAGATATGGTCAAAATACTAGAGCATGGTAAAACTGCCACTTTTTTGGTAACTTTAATTGTTGCTTAATTTTATCCCACTTGTGAGAAGATTTTTATCTCATGCTTGCCACCAATATTGTAGATATTAACATCAACTTTTTACAGGTCCAAGAATCATCTTAATCCCATTTGCAACGCCAAGTTTATTCTTGTTTTATCGAACCTGTAAAAAATAGTAAAAACTTATAATTACATAACAACTTATATTTTATACAATTTATTATAAAACATATAATATTTAAACATTTAATAAAACAAAAACTATATATTTATATTATAAAACATTTAATTAATATACAATTTTTTATCTTTATCACATAGTTAAATGTTAAACAATGCACTAATGGGCCAAAAATAAAGATTAAGGGATAGTTGGGCCCATTAAGCATAAAATCAAGGCCAACAAGCCCAAAAATGCTCCCAAAAAATATTTCGTTTAGGTACGTTTTTGAAAATATTGCCCTAACCCTCAAAAAGTCCTCCAAATCGTTAAAATTTGCGTACCGATTAAAAATATGCTCTGACGGGTAAAATACCCGGAAAAATCCTATTTCTTGAAAAATACACTTAAAAAACCTTATATTAATTAATAAAATTAAACATGTAGTAAAAATAATTTTCCTTATAATTTACCGGTCTCCGTTCCTTGATCGAGTGCGAAATGCATCTAGAAACCCTAATGCGTGAACTTTTAAAATGATCGTGAAATGATCTATATCATGTAATGATTATGCATTAAATGCATAAAATAAATAAACACATAATTTAAATAAAATCATAGATTGCATGCATTCAGGTTACAAAAATTAATTTTCTTGTACCTTACAACTCTATCACCCTTAAATAAAATTTCATCCTCGAAATTTAGAACATATCGAATAACTCCGGGTAGCGACTTCTCATCTCCGGCATAGTCTCCCAAGTAGCTTCCTCTTCGGACTGATTCTGCCACTTGAACTTGACCATGTGGATTACCTTGTTCTGAAGCCTCTTCTCTTACCTGTCCAGTATCTGTGTGGGTTTCTCCTCGAATGACATGTGCGGTGTCAGCTGAAGTGGCTCATAGCTCATCACATGGTCGACATGTACTTCCGCAGCATGGAGACGTGAAACACATCATGAACTCCCGCCAGATTCGGCGATAATGCAACTCTGTATGCGAGTATCCCAACTCTCTCTAGGATCTCTAATGGTCCGATGAATCTAGGGCTAAGCTTGCCCTTTTTCCCGAACCTCATTACACCCTTCATCAGTGCGACCTTCAAAAACACATGATCCCTTACTACGAACTCGAGGTCTATACGCCTCTGCTCCGCATAACTTTTTCGACGGCTCTGAGAGGTCCTCATCCTGTCCCGAATCCTGATCACTAACTCTGCTATTTGCTTGACAATATCCGGACCCAAGTATTCTCTATCTCCTACCTCGTCCCAATACACTGGCGACCTACACTTCCTCCCGTACAGTTCCTCGTATGAAGCCATATCGATCGATGCCTGATAATTGTTTTTGTATATGAACTCCACAAGAGTTAACTTCGGCTCCCAGCTGCCCTCGAAGTCGATAATGCAAGCTCGGAGTAGGACTTCCAGAATCTGAATCGCCCTCTCTGACTGTCCGTTTATTTGATGATGGAAAGCAACATTAAACACTAACTTAGTACCCAACGCCTGATGCAAACTCTTCTAGAACGCAGACGTGAACCTAGGATCCCTGTCTGACATAATGGACACCGGAATCCCATGTAGTCTGACTATCTCTCTGATGTACAACTTTGTGCACTGAGTAATGGTGAAAGTCTTCCTGATCGGTAGAAAATCAGCTGATTTAGTGATCCGATCAATAATCACACATATGTCATTAAATCCTCCAGTAGTCCTCTGAATCCCTGTCACAAAGTCCATGGTGATGTTCTCCCATTTCCACTCGGGACTAGGGAGTGGTCTCAGCTTCCCTGAAGGTCTCTGATGCTCTCCTTTGACATGCTAACATGTCAAACACTCGGAAACGAATTGCATAATATCTCGCTTCATGCCCGACCACCAATAAAGAGTCTCAAGATCTTTATACATCGTCGTACTCCCTGGATGGATAGAATACGAGGTGTTGTGGGCCTCGCTCAATATATATGTTCTCAGGGAATTACTGTCAGGAACCTTCAGACGGTCCATATATCTGACTATGTCTCTGACCCTTAGCCTCGTCCCTCTTCCTCCACTTCTGCAACTGCTTGTCAGAATTATGCCCTGCCCGAATTCTGTCTCTCAATGTCGGCTGTATTGTCAGAGTAGAAAGATTTGGGGCATCGCCCCTGGCATAAACTGCAAGCTCAAATATCTAAATCTCTGCCTGTAGTGGTCTCTATACCAACAAATGGGCAATCACTGCGTGCTTCCTACTCAGAGCGTCTGCAACCACATTAGCTTACCCGGGTGGTAGCTAATGTCACAGTCATAATCCTTCACTAGTTCTAGCAACCTCCTCTGCCTCATGTTCAGCTCTTTTCGTGTGAAGAAATACTTCAGGCTATTGTGATTAGTGAAAATCTTGCACTTCTCCCCACACATATAGTTTTTCCAAATCTTCAGGGAAAAAACCACTGCTGGTAGCTTGAGGTCATGAGTCAGATAATTTTTTTCATGAACCTTCAGCTATCTGGACGCGTAGGCTATAACTCTGTCATGCTGCATCAGAACTATGCCCAAGCTGAGATTTGAAGCATCTACGTAAACCACAAAATCTCCCTGCCCTGATGGCATAGCTAGAACTGGTGCTGCGATCAATGCTAGCTTCAGTCTGTCAAAGCTCTCCTGGCACTAAGGTCCCTAGATAAACTTGGAAGTTCTTCTTCATCAAGATGGTCATAGGCACCACGATAGAAGAGAATCCCTGAATGAATTTCCTGTAGTACCCAGCCAATCCCAAGAAGCTACGGATCTTTGTCACGCTCTTATGCACTGACCAAGCTCTGACTGCTTCGACCTTACTGGGGTCGACCTCAATACCATCCCGAGATACAATGTGGCCCAAGAACGCCACTCTGTCAAGCCAGAACTCGCACTTACTGAATTAGACATACAGCCGTCTATCCTGTAAAGTCTGCAGTACGGTCCTCAGATGCTGACTGTGCTCCTCCCTGCTCTTCGAATAGATCAGGATAGCGTAAATGAAAACTATGACGAATTGATCCAAGTACGGCTGAAACACGCGATTCATGAGACCCATGAAGATCGCTGGCGCGATCGTCAAACAAAAGTGCATCACCAAAACTCATAGTGCCCATAACGCATCATAAAAGTTGTCTTATGCACAGTCAGACTCTCTCATCTTCAGCAGATGGTATTCGGATCAGAGGTCTATCTTTGAGAACATTGATGCTCCCTGAAGCTGATCAAACAAATCCTCGATCATCGGCAACAGATACTTGTTCTTGACTGTGACCCTGTTCAGATCTCAGTAGTCAATGCAAAGCCTCATACTGCCATCTTTCTTCTCTACAAACAGTACTGGTGCACCCCATGGAGAAAATCTAGGGCGAATAAAACCCTTATCTAGCAAATCTTGTATCTGGTCATTCGGTTCTTTCATCTCTGCAGGTGCTAGACGGTAGGGTTCCTTAGAGATCGGCATTGTACCTGACATGAGCTCAATAGAGAAGTCCACCTCTCTGTCTGTTGGGATTCCTGAAACATTGACAGGGAAAACACTGGAGAACTCACTGACCACATTCACGTCTTCAAGCCTCTGAATGACTGGCTCTGACACTGATACGATGTTGGCCAAAAATTTCTGGCAGCCTCTCTTCATAAGCTTCCTTGCACACATGCAGGAAATGACTTGCGACAACTGCTGGTGGCTGGCTGCCTAAAAAATAAACGGCTTACCACTGGACGATCGGACATACATTGAACTCCGTCGATGGTCTCTGATAGCTCTGTTCAACGAAAGCAAATCCATACCCAAAATAATGTCGAACTTCGGCAATGGTAGCACTATCAAATCTGCCTGCACCATATATTTTGTAACCGAAGCTCCAATCTCTTCACTATTTGAGAAGAGAACATCTGATCCCCGGATGGTATCGATACTATGAACCCGGAATCCATCGTCACTGGCATGATTCCTAGTCGCTTGACAAGAGATTCAGAGATAAAAGAATGCATTGCCCGTGAATCTAGCAATGCATGCGTGGATACACCTAAAATATATATCCTCCCAGCGACAAAACATACCATCAAATCTAATCGCGTTGACACTTAAGAATTTTCTTACCGGCAATTAACCCAACATTCTTGAAAATTACGGAATTGACCCAAACATTGCTCCAAAATTTCGAAATTAACCTTCAAAAATCGAAAAACTTCCAATTAGCCCCCTATAGTTTCGAAAATTACACTTTGGTCCTTCAAACTTGTAATGCCCGGAATCTTATTTGATAAATTGCGATTATTGATTTATAAATTGCTGTTATTTTGGACGGAAAGGATCGGACCGGGAAAGACGAGAAAATACATGAAATGTGTGCGAGGACAGACCATTGACGCACATGCGCGACACGATGCGCGCACATGCGTGAAATGGGCAGAAGATCTCGCGCATATGCGCGATATGAGTGCGAGCATATGCGCGAGTCATATGGGAAGCCGAATACAATTCCAGAGAACCTCGCGCATATGCGCGGAGATGGGGCGCGCGTATGCGCGAGCTGCCGAGAAGCCTATCGCGGAGACCAGTAGGTCTCGAGCATATGCGCTGGTTGAGATCGCGCATATGCGCGAGACGTGCAGTACATACAAGAGGTCACACGTCCCTTATCATGCAACGTGTATATATATATATATACATATAAGTATTGCATTGTTCTTCAGAATTTTCAGAAAGAAAGGGACGAGAAAACTTCGCAAAAATCCTTACGCCTTTATATTTCGATCCGTCCGTTAGATTTTTAATCCGACTTCAGTACTGTGTTCCTACCGACGAGAGCTTTAACTAGACGTAATTTTTGTTACGTTTTGTTATCATTTGAAATTATAATATTGCCAGAATCGGATATAATTCATATATGGTGTTTCTGATATGTTAGACATCGTATAATCGAAACCGGATTGAAGAACGGATACCGTATATAATTGTTATGATTTTCTGAGTTGGATTGATTAAGATATGATATCAGATTTGTATCTTTATTGATTATGAGATGTTGGGCTTGATATCCGATTGAGACTATATTGCTGGGTATATCGAGATTGTGCAGTTATGCTGTTGAAACAGAATTTGATTCAGTTCTAATTATATCCAGTATTGATTTGAGTTGTATAATTATACGATACCCTCGATATTTTTATTGCCAGATTGATATTGAAAGGCTTTGAATCCGAGGCTTCGACAGAGTCAGATAGACAGAAAGAAAGGTATAAATCAATGTTGATTCGGGATTGCACAACTCGAGTTTGATTCAACTTGAGTTTCCCAAAATCACATACTGAATTATATTGCATTGATATTTGCAATTCTTGAGATTGATTTGCTTAGTCTATTGCTTTATAGCAGAGCAGGTGTCGAGTCGTGGGCTGATGTGCCTAGTCATTGGCTGATGTGCCAAGTCTTTGGCTGATTCGCCAAGACACTGGATGATTGGTTTATATCGATGACGCTTGGGAGTTGATTCATTCCTATCGCTGAAATTCGATATAGATGCCCATATCCAGGAACCGGGATCCCTAGATTAGAAATGAGTCGAGTCTGAGATGACGAGTCTAGAGTTTTATTTACAGCCTCATATCGATATATGTCTTCTGAGTTGATACATGATGTTGATATTGAAAGGGGATCGGTTTTAGGTGCTCGAAAGGCAACGGAAGCACAAAATTTCGGTTTTTGCAAGAGAAAATTCGAGCACCACATGTACTAGGTGTGTATCAAATACAAAAACACAACTATGTCATACATAGGGTGTTAAGATAATTACCTATCAATATCAAAGATTGATGTAATGGCTCCAACCAAGTTGTAAACAACTTGGCTCTTCAAAGGCAAGACAAATCTACAAGCTCCCCTTGTCCTTGAGTCCTTCCTTCAAAATCAAGCCCACCACCAAACTTAAAAGATCAACCTTACACTTGCACTAGAAAATGTAGGGTATTTTTCTTTGAGAAGTAAGTGTTTTTATTCAACAATTGAAGAACAAAAATAGAGAGAAAATGAGGAGAGAATCCCCTTGAATTTTCGGCCAAGTCTCTTGTGTAGGAGGGAAGGGAAGACTTTTCTTGGGTGTTGAAAAAGTAGTGACAACCTTTTGCATGCCATGCAATTTTTTAATAAAAAGTATTCCCCAACTCTTCACCTCCCAAGCATGCATTCTTATTTGGGCTTGTAACAATTACAAGGCCCATGGACTTTAATTTAATTATCTCAAACAAATTTGAGCCCATTTAAAGTTTACTTGATTTTACCCAAGCCCACTAGTTTAATAATTATTTCTAATTGGGCTCTACAAGGCCCAATGTAGTTTAATTAATTCAACACTTGAATTAATTTAATTATTTGGACTCTACAAGGTCCCACTAGTATTTAATTAATTCAACACTTGAATTAATTTAATTTAGTCCATAATAATGTTTATGAAAATCACAATTTTCAAATACATTATTTATTTGGCCAACTTTTAATTTAGGAACACATTCATAAATTAAAATTTATATTTCCCTCATAGAAGTCATAATTCTATTTTTCCTTACGCTTATAAACTCATTTATAAGCCGTTCAACACATTGAACTATATTTTACTTCTCAACGGGATCCAGAAAGCTAGTACTTGTGTGGCTCTCAATGGTTCATTGATACAACTAGCCGTGGGTTCACATCTCCATGTGATTCGGACTTAACATGTCCTTATACGAGCATACCCAAATTGCTCCATTCTTACTTATAAACTCCTTGATAACAAGAATGTCAGAACTCAAGTCCGATAGTACCCAACCAATCATGTTAAACGCCTAGCAGCATCGCTTACATGATTCCCTAGGTATCAAATGATAGTGCCTGCAAGAACCATTCAATTATGGTTAGCGTACAGTACGGTCCCTTCAACTCATATATCCCGACCGATTCGACAACCATTGGTATATCGAGAGTTGTCAATGAATCGATACTATGTGTCATGTCGTAGTTGCATCGATGGTGTAATATATGAAACCCCTTTCTTAATTACCACCATACTCTGATCAGAGATTTCATAATACACATATATGAGAACACATAGGATATCCATACCCGAAGGTAAGCGGTGAATCCCCGACTACAATGCATCGACTCCTATATGTTTCGATAGAACACCCAACCTTGCCACCTGATGACCCCATGAGAGTCGGTAAACAAGTCAAAGTGTAATTCTAGCACATAGAGTCTCAATTTTGTCCCGGGTCATAAAGACTAATGGTGTACAACCATAAACTAGGACTTTTCCACTCGATAAGTGAGAACCACTTGGAAAGTCCTTTATGGAGGCTTGTTCAGTGCACTCTACAAGGAGCATCTACTTGCATGCTCGGACATCACAATGTCTCCTACCAATGAAACATGGTACTCACATCGCAGATACTAGTCTCGAACTCGAGCGGCCTATATCCTTCTTAGCGGTGGTTGAATCGACTAGGAACTGTTTAGAATATACAGTATTCCAAATATGAGTTTCATGATACTCATCATATGAGCATCTCATATTCTTTCTACTATTTGTATATTCAAGGATTTTATCTATGCAACTAGCATGTGTATACAGATAAAGAAGTGCCAAAACAATAAATTCAAATATTATTAAAATAAAGACTGTTCATACATAGAGTTTAAAATGAATCCTCGGCCAACACTTGGCTCGACGGGCACCTACTCTAACAATCTCCCACTTGCTCTAGAGTTAACTACCCATATGCTTCAAACCCATCGATTCGCGATGTTTCTCGAATAATGGTCCAGGTAAAGGCTTAGTTAGTGGATCAGCAACATTATCTGCGGAGCCGACTTTGTCAATCGACACTTCTCGTCTTTCCACAATCTCTCGGAGGATGTGGTACTTTCTCAATACATGTTTGGACTTCTGATGAGACCTTGGCTCCTTTGCTTGAGCTATAGCTCCCGTGTTGTCACACAACACCGGGACTGGAGCAACTCCATAGGAACGACGTCCAACTCTTGGACGAAATTTCTTATCCAAACAGCCTCCTTTGCTGCATCTGATGCAGCAATGTATTCGGCCTCAGTGGTGGAATCCGCAGTACTGTCTTGCATGGAACTCTTCCAAGAGACAGCAACACCATTGAGCATGAATACGAACCTAGAGGTTGACTTCGAGTCATCGATATCCCTTTGGAAGCTAGAGTCGGTATAGCCTTCCAATTTCAGTTCCCCTCCCCCATAGACCAATAACAACTTATTGGTCCTTCTCAAATACTTGAGGATGTCTTTCACGGCTTTCCAATGTGGAAGACCGGGGTTCGATTGATATCTACTCACTACACTTAGTGCGAAAGCCACGTCAGGACGTGTAGATATCATTCCATACATGATGCTACCAATCGCAGATGCATACGGAATGCGTGTCATCGCCTCTATCTCTGCATCAGTCTTGGGAGACATAGACTTGGATAGGGACACGCCATGACACATTGGTAGATGTCCTCTCTTGGACTCATCCATCGAAAACCTCTTCACGATGGTATCAATGTATGTGGACTGGGTGAGACCAAGCAATCTTCTTGATCTATCTCTATAGATCTGTATTCCCAATACAAAAGATGCTTCACCCATGTCCTGCATCGAGAACTTACTCGCTAACCATATCTTAGTTGATTGCAACATTCCTACATCATTCCCAATGAGTAGAATGTCATCAACATACAGCACGAGGAATGTCACAGCACTCCCACTGACCTTCTTATACACACAGGGTTCCTCAGGATTCTTAGTAAAACCAAACTCTTTGATTGTACTATCGAATCTAAGGTTCCAACTCCTAGATGCCTCCTTTAGACCATAAATAGATCTTTGAAGTTTGCATACCATATGCTCACTTCCGACAGATGTAAACCCTTCGGGTTGAGACATGTAAATCTCTTCCTTAATATCCCCATTAAGAAAGTTTTCTTGACATCCATCTGCCATATCTCATTGTCATACCATGCAGCTATGGCTAGCAATATCCTTATGGACTTGAACATTGCAACTGGAGAAAAGGTTTCCTCAAAGTCAACTCCTTGTCTTTGAGTATGTCCTTTTGCCACCAATCGCGCCTTGAAGGTCAATACCTTCCCATCCGCCCCAAGTTTCCTCTTGTAAATCCATTTACACCCTATGGGAACAATTCCATCAGGTGGATCCACGAGATTCCACACTTGGTTCGAATGCATGAAATTCATCTCAGATTCCGTTGCTTCAAGCCACTTGGATGAATCGGCATCAGATAACGCTTCCTTGAAGGTCCTTGGATCACATCCTTGGTTAGGCTCATCATGGCCTTCTTCAAGAAGCAGACCATACCTCATAGGTGGTCTCGAGACTCTCTCGGATCTTCTAGGAGCTTGTATCTTCTCTCTTGGCTCTTCGGGTGTGGGTTCTATAATTGTGGGTGTCTATCGAACCTCTTCGAGTTCTATCATCTCGCCTTTTCTATCTAATAGAAATTCTTTTTCTAAAAAGGTTGCATTCCTAGAAACAAAGGTTTCTAACACCTTTGTTTCTTGGAGATGATAGAAATAATATCCAACTGAATTACTTGGATATCCCACAAAGTAGCATAAAATGGATCGACTATCCAATTTATCTCCTACTGCCTGCTTCATATAAGCAGGGCACCCCCATATTCTAAGATAAGAATACTTGGGAGGCTTACCCATCCATATCTCATATGGTGTCTGCCTTAGAATGTACATTTAGTGGAATATCTTTCAATTTTAAGTTATAAAGATCGTTTTCAAGTTCGCCAATCACCAGTACCAATCAAACATTCATTCTTGTAAATATTGTAAACACCTTTGCTAAAGAAACAAGAATATCCATCTTTATCAACATAGAAATGGAAACAGTGTTTTTTCATCAAATCAGGTACAAGCAAAACATCTCTTAAAAAATTAACTTAAAATTATTGTTCAACAATAAGTAAACATCTTCAACAGCCTTGGCAGCAACTCTTGCTCCATCGCCCATCCTCAAGAAGGTCTCACATCCCCTTAGTCTCCTACTTCTTCCCATCATCTGCAAATCATTACAGAGATGTGAGCCACAGCCGGTATCCAATACTTCAATGTAGAACATACCATTTTCAGAACTTTTCTGAGCAAGATGTTCTTTGCAATTAGGCCTCCAATGTCCAGGCTTCTTGCAGTGATGACAAACATCACTAGTCTTGTCAGCCTTAACTGGTGTGGCTGCCACGATGGGATTCGTAGATTGCCTCAACAAGGGCACGTTCTTCTTGGGACGTTGGAAAGAACGCTTCTTTCCCTTCCCATGTGGATCAATCTTCGTACCAGATGAAGAACCCACATAAAGAACCAACTTCTCTTTCTTGATGGTGGATTCAAACGTAACAAGCATGTTAAGCAACTCCTCAAGGGTCGGCTCAAGTTTGTTCATGTTGAAATTCACAACAAAAGGATCAAATGAGCTAGGCAACGATAAGAGCAACACGTCGGTGGTCAACTCCGAAGGCAACATCAGATCCATGCCAACGAGCTTGTCCACGAGCCCAATCAACTTCAGGCCATGCTCATGGACCGAGGCCCCATCTCGCATGCGCAAAGTGATAAGCTCCTTGACGGTAACATGCCTAAGAGGCCGTGTTTGCTAACCAAAGAGCTCCTTGAGATGCAAATGAATGTCAGCAGCACTCTTTGCATCTTCAAAACGCCTCTGCAGCTCATCATTCATAGAAGCCTGCATATAACACCTGGCTTTCAAGTCATGGTCACACCATTCCTTGTAAGTCTGCAATTCCTCAGGAGTGCAGTCAGTCGGAGCCTCAACAGGGGGCGACTCAGTCAGTGTATATGCTATCCTTTCCGAATTCAAGAAAATTTTTAGGTTTCTTAGCCAAGTGAGGTAATTAGGTCAAGTTAACACGTGTTTTTCGAGTATTGCGGATAGCGGATTGCGAATCGAAGACATTGTCAAATTTTGTACCGAAAAGTATAACAGATAAATGTTAATGACTATTTTAAAATATTTAGTAAGATATAAAGTATGGACTTTTACTTTATAAATTTTCGCTCCCACTGTTTTGACATTTTCACTACCTTCTAGTGAAAACGGGAAACTCCTTTCCTCAGTAGGTACGCAAGGTCCAATTAGCGAATTATGATCCCGAATAATATCATCCAATCACAATCCCTAAAAGGTAGTTTCCAATTGCATCACCATGCAACCCTTTACGTAAACTTTTGTCTCACGTTTGATTAGGACCCAATAATATGACGTCGTTTATCTTCACGTGTCAAGCCTTACCCATCGATGTTGAACCTTAATGGACAGTGGCCATGAGTTCCCCCAATAATATGAGCCGAAATCATGGGAGTTCCACGTAGTTCACATCACCATGTCAATGGATGTCACAGCTTTCCGGCACCCAGTGTAATAGCCAAACTTGGTGTACGGTACGATTTAAGTTTTCGTATGTTTATTGACTACTTGGTCAAGTTTAAGTATAGTTTGGATGTTCAGAATTTCGATTTAGGATTTATAGTATGGTTGGTTATAGATGATGTGTAGTGCTATTGTAGCGGCGTTACGATTAAATTCATGATAATTCGTATGTTGAGCCAATTGGTATGAGGTCAATTGGATGATTAGATAAGACATAGATGTGTAACTTTCTTATTTTGAGTTTTGTTCAAATCATTGTGGAAGGTAAGCCAAAAGAGCCCCGAAATGTGTCGTGCGTTTCGTCGTTCCTCCAATGACACATGTTGGGAGATTTAGCATAACCTTTTACTCAGACCTCCAAATGATCTGAAATTTGGAGAGATTTAAGGAAAGACATAGAGCTACAACTTTGTAGTTTACAACATTTTCTCATTCGGAAAGTAAGAGGCGTTTCTGAAGCAATCTTTAACGTGGCAGTGCGCAGAGTGGCGCCCGAGCGGTAATATATGACCGCCCGAGCGCCACTACTTCTGGAAAATGGGTTTCGGGCAGAATCATTGGCGCCCGACCGGTAATTTTCGACCGCCCGAGCGCCGGGCACAGTACAAAAACGTGTTTTCGGATTTTAAGTGTTTATATGCAAGAGTTGGTCTCATTTTTCTCATTCTTCCTTCTCACTTTTCGTTTCTTCTTCTCTTGGGAGACTAGGGTTCCAATTTTTCTCCTTTCTTTTCTTTAATCCAAGATTCTTGTTAGTTATTTGTGTTGAGAGCAAGATTATTTTGGGATCAAGGAAGCTAAGGTAAGCTTTTGGTTTGGTTATTTCTTAGTTTTTGGTGTTGGAGATAATATGGGTTTGTTGATGGTGTTGGTTTATGGATTAATTGATTTGGGTTTATGATTATTGAGATGTTGATGGTGCAATACATGGTTTATTGTTGTAGGATTGCTATCAAGAGATTAGATACAAGGTTCCAAGTGGTTGTAAGTGGAATCTCATTCTTGTGCTCACATGATAGTATATGTATTGTGTTTCAATGGTTTTAACATGTTATTCCCTTCCATTTAATCCATATTATGTATTGAATTACTTGATTGTATATTTGAGACAATTGAATGTCTCAATTGTGAAAAAGGGAATACAAGATAAAAGAGTTTACAAAGTGTTTGATTAAATGCCCCAAAGAGAGTTTAAAATGATTTATGGATTGATAGATACATAGTCATAGATTGCATGCAATTATTTGATCAACGACCATAGGCTTATATCCCTCAGAGTTATCGATTTATATCGATGGGATATAGGTACAGAGACAGAGATACTATATAGATATCAATCCAACAGAGAAAAGAGAAATACCATCTTATAACAATTATTGCTATGTTATTCATGATTCAGAGTTGATGGTATTTAATGTTTTTAAAGCCATGTTTTACAGAGTATGCTATGTACATTGCTATGTAAGAGTTCCACTTGCTGAGTTTTATACTCATTTCAGTTATTCATGTGATGCAGATAAGAGCGACGAACCAGGACGTTGATTGAAGCCGGAGTCATATGCATATAGAGATGGAAGGAAGTGGAAGATTATTTTGTTATACATGATCAAAATGATATTTTGTATTTTGACGCAACACTTTTTGGATCATGTATATTCTTTTGATGGTATATATATTGGAAATGTATTTTGAATCCTTCCTCCCTTTAAAGAAAAATTTTAAATTCCGCTGTTATTTTATAAAATGGGTCAGAGGTGTCACATTTAGTGGTATCAGAGCACCGTTCTTCGGACCAATGCATATGACTTCGTCTACTTTCAACTGTCCGGGTATGTCTTCTTCCACATCTATTCATTGTTATCTATTGATTTGTATTGTGTGAGCACATTGTAGGAATAGATGCCTCCTAAGAGAAAAGCCGTAGAGGGTGAGGATAGTTCTTCCTCTAGAGTTGTCGATGAGTTCGGCAAGTTGTTGAAAGAGCAAGCCAAGATCCATAGTGAGCAGATCCAACAGTTGCTACGTATGCAAAGTACAAGTCAAGGTAGAGGACAGGGTAGAGGCCAAGTGGCTCAGGCAGTGGGAACCGAAGGGATCTTTACTGCTTTCAAGAGGATGGATCCGCCTGAATTCGCAGGAAGCACTGATCCGTTAGTGGCCGTAGAGTGGATCAAGGCACTTGAGGCGATTTTCGATCATCTCAACTACGAAGACAAAGACAGAATCAGTTGTGCAGTGTTCATGTTTGTCAAGGCTGCACGCATTTGGTGGAATGCTACCAAAGTTAGTGTGGATGTTTCTACATTGAAGTGGTTAGAGTTCACTGATCTTTTCTATGACAAGTACTTCCCAGACGCACTTCGAGCTAGGAAGGTGACTGAGTTCTTGGAGCTTCGACAGGGAGGTATGAATGTTGATGAGTACATTCTGAAGTTCGAGGAGGGCTGTCTGTTTGCCCCATACATTGCCTCCAATGACAAAGACAAGGGTGCTCATTTCATTAGAGGCCTTCAAGCAGAGATCAGAAGGGACATCAATATGTCCAAAGCTGTGACATTCAAGGAGATTGTAGCTAAGGCCTTGTTGGCCGAACAAGATGAGAAAGACATTGCCAGGGAAAGACAGGCGAGGCAGCAGGCCATTGCTCAGAGAGGCCAGGGTTCGAATCAAAGAGGAAGGGATCGTTTCAAGGGGAAAGGAAAATTAGAGCCGAGTCCTAAACCACCGACAGTTCCATTTGATCCCGAGAAGCCTTTGTGTCCTAAGTGCAGTAGACATCATCGGGGAGAGTGCATATTTGGTACTCATACTTGCTATCGATGTGGCACTGCAGGCCATATTGCCAAAGACTATCCAAGAGGAGCGAGTAAAGAGAAGGTTCAGGGTCGCATCTTTACCATGACGAAGGAAGGTATAAACCACAATTCTTCTGTGATCTCTAGCACTATTTTAATTTCAAGCAGAGTAGCTACGACATTGATTGATACAGGTGCTACTCATTCTTTTATGTCTGAACTATTTTTGAGATCTTTGGATATAGTTCCTTCTGTTATTCCCCTTCAGTTTAATGTTGTATTGCCTTCAGGGGATGTGTTGTGCCCGACATCTATTGTGTATGCGTGCTCTGTTCAAATTGATGAGCGAGTGGTTTATGCCGACTTGATTGTTATCCCGATGGTTGCGTTTGATATTATACTTGGCATGGATTGGCTATCAACCTATCGTGCAGTGATTGATTGCGTTGCTAAGACTGTGAAATTTGCAGATGATGGCAATAAGGAAGGTATGCTCGCCAGTGCAGGTACTTCGCTGGTCCTTCCTTTTATTTCGTGTCTTGAGGCTAAGAAGTTGTTGTTTAGAGGTTGTGATGGGTTTTTGGCTTCGATTGTTGATGTGGATAAAATTGTGAAGTTGAATATTGATGATATTGATGTTGTGAGAGAGTTCTCTGATGTTTTTGAGGATGATGTGCCGGGTTTACCGCCTGACAGAGATGTGGAGTTTGTGATTGACCTAGTTCCAGGTACGGTACCTATTTCCAAGGCTCCGTACAGAATGGCCCCTACAGAGATGAAGGAGTTGAAGACGCAGTTGCAGGATCTTTTGGATAAAGGTTTTATTCGACTTAGTTCTTCACCTTGGGGAGCTCCGGTTCTTTTCGTCAAGAAGAAAGATGGGTCTTTGCGGCTGTGTATTGATTACAGAGAGCTCAACAAAGTGACTATCAAGAATAAGTATCCGCTGCCACGGATAGATGACTTGTTTGATCAGCTACAAGGGGCTACCGTGTTTTCGAAGATTGATTTGCGATCTGGCTATTATCAGTTGAAGGTTAGGGAGTCTGATATCCCTAAGACGGCGTTCCGGACCAGGTACGGTCATTATGAGTTTCTTGTGATGTCTTTTGGTCTGACTAATGCTCCTTCAGTCTTCATGGATCTTATGAACCGAGTGTTCAAGCCTTATTTGGATAGCTTTGTCATTGTTTTCATCGATGACATATTGATCTATTCCAAGACCAGAGAGCTTCATGCAGAGCATCTCAGAGTTGTTCTTCGGTTGTTGAGAGAGAAGAGATTGTATGCTAAGCTGAAGAAATGTGAATTCTGGTTGGAGCAGATTTCTTTCTTAGGCCATGTCGTTTCGAAGGATGGTATAGCTGTTGATCCAGTGAAAATAGAGGCGATTCAGAAGTGGCCTATTCCTACCACTGTATCAGAGGTACGCAGTTTTCTTGGATTGGCGGGTTATTATCGTCGTTTTATTTCAGATTTTTCAAAGATTGCCCTGCCATTAACCAATCTGACGAGGAAGACTGAGAAGTTTGAGTGGTCCAATGAATGCCAGAGTGGATTCCAAGAGCTGAAAGATAAGTTGACGACAGCTCCTGTTCTTGCATTGCCCAGTGGTTCAGAGGATTTTGTTGTTTATACTGACGCGTCGAAGAAGGGTCTTGGTGCAGTGCTGATGCAACGTGGAAATGTTATAGCCTATGCTTCTCGCCAGTTGAAGGACTATGAGAAGAATTATCCTACGCATGATTTGGAGCTGGCACCTGTGGTTTTCGCCCTGAAGATTTGGAGACATTATTTATATGGCGAAAAGTGTGAAATCTTCACGGACCACAAGAGTTTGAAGTATTTGTTTTCTCAGAAAGAACTCAATATGCGACAGAGACGGTGGTTAGAGCTTGTCAAAGACTATGATGTGACGAACAGTTACCACCCAGGAAAAGCGAATGTTGTAGCGGATGCTTTGAGCCGTAAGTCGAGTTCTTCTTTGAGTTCGATGTTTATTTCTCAGTGCCTAACTTGTCAGCAGGTGAAGATCGAGCACCAGAGACCTGCTGGGACATTGCTATCATTGCCGATTCCTCAATGGAAATGGGAGCATATTACGATGGACTTCGTGACTGGTCTTCCCAGAACGCAGAAAGGTTTTAACTCTATTTGGGTTATTGTTGATCGGTTGACCAAGTCAGCGCATTTTCTTCCAGTCAAGACGACGTATTCTATGAACCAGTATGCCGAAGAGTACATAGCAGAGATTGTTAGACTTCATGGTGTTCCTGTGTCGATCGTGTCTGATCGTGACCCTAGATTTACTTCAGAGTTTTGGAAGAGTTTGCACAGAGCTATGGGTTCACGGTTAGCATTTAGTACAGCATATCACCCCCAGAGTGACGGTCAATCAGAGAGAGTTATTCAAATTCTAGAGGATATACTTAGAGCTTGTACTATTGATTATTCAGGTAGCTGGGATTCCAAATTGCCTCTGGTTGAGTTCACGTACAATAATAGCTACCAAGCGACGATTGGCATGGCACCGTATGAAGCACTTTATGGCAGAAAGTGTAGATCTCCCTTGTATTGGGATGAGATTGGTGAGAGGAAGATGTTGGGTCCAGAGTTGGTCCAACAGACAGCTGATGTTGTTGCTGTTATTCGAGAGAGGATGAAGACAGCGCAGTCGAGACAGAAGAGTTATGCTGATGTGCGTCGTAGACCGTTGCAGTTTGAGGTTGGCGACCATGTGTTCTTGAAGATAGCACCTCTCAAGGGTGTGATGCGGTTTGGCATGAAGGGAAAGTTGAGTCCGAGATTTATTGGCCCATTTGAAATCTTGGATAGAGTTGGTGATCGAGCTTACAGGTTAGCCCTACCGCCAGATCTTGATATAGTTCATAATGTTTTTCATGTTTCGATGCTCAGGAAGTATATTGCGAATCCTTCCCATGTTCTTCGTCACGAGCCATTGGATTTGACGCCGAATTTGACATACCAAGAGATTCCGGTCCAGATTCTGGATCGCAAAGTTAAAGTGTTGAGAAACAAAGAGATCGGCATTGTTAAATTCCTTTGGAGGAATCATTTGATCGAAGAAGCCACGTGGGAACCAGAGGATGAGATGAAAGAGAAGTATCCCGAGTTGTTTGCGCAGTGACGTTAATTTCGGGGACGAAATTCCTTTAAGGAGGGGAGATTGTAATAGCTAAACTTGGTGTACGGTACAGTTTAAGTTTTCGTATGTTTATTGTCTACTTGGTCAAGTTTAAGTATAGTTTGGATGTTCAGAGTTTCGATTTAGGATTTATAGTATGGTTGGTTATAGATGATGTGTAGTGCTATTGTAGCGGCGTTACGATTAAATTCATGATAATTCGTATGTTGAGCCAATTTGTATGAGGTCAATTGGATGATTAGATAAGACATAGAGGTGTAACTTTCTTAGTTTGAGTTTTGTTCAAATCATTGTGGAAGGTAAGCCAAAAAAGCCCCGAAGTGTGTCGTGCGTTTCGTCGTTCCTCCAATGACACATGTTGGGAGATTTAGCATAACCTTTTACTCAAACCTCCAAATGATCTGAAATTTCGAGAGATTTAAGGAAAGACATAGAGCTACAACTTTGTAGTTTACAACATTTTCTCATTCGGAAAGTAAGAGGCGTTTCTGAAGCAATCTTTAACGTGGCAGTGCGCAGAGTGGCGCCCGAGCGGTAATATATGACCGCCCGAGCGCCACTACTTCTGGAAATTTGGGTTTCGGGCAGAATCATTGGCGCCCGACCGGTAATTTTCGACCGCCCGAGCGCCGGGCACAGTACAAAAACGTGTTTTCGGATTTTAAGTGTTTATATGCAAGAGTTGGTCTCATTTTTCTCATTCTTCCTTCTCACTTTTCGTTTCTTCTTCTCTTGGGAGACTAGGGTTCCAATTTTTCTCCTTTCTTTTCTTTAATCCAAGCTTCTTGTTAGTTATTTGTGTTGAGATCAAGATTATTTTGGGATCAAGGAAGCTAAGGTAAGCTTTTGGTTTGGTTATTTCTTAGTTTTTGGTGTTGGAGATGATATGAGTTTGTTGATGGTGTTGGTTTATGGATTAATTGATTTGGGTTTATGATTATTGAGATGTTGATGGTGCAATACATGGTTTATTGTTGTAGGATTGCTATCAAGAGATTAGATACAAGGTTCCAAGTGGTTGTAAGTGGAATCTTATTCTTGTGCTCACATGATAGTATATGTATTGTGTTTCAATGGTTTTAACATGTTATTCCCTTCCATTTGATCCATATTATGTATTGAATTACTTGATTTTATATTTGAGACAATTGAATGTCTCAATTGTGAAAAAGGGAATACAAGATAAAAGAGTTTACAAAGTGTTTGATTAAATGCCCCAAAGAGAGTTTAAAATGATTTATGGATTGATAAATACATAGTCATAGATTGCATGCAATTAGTTGATCAACGACCATAGGCTTATATCCCTCAGAGTTATCGATTTATATCGATGGGATATAGGTACAGAGACAGAGATACTATATAGATATCAATCCAACAGAGAAAAGAGAAATACCATCTTATAACAATTATTGCTATGTTATTCATGATTCAGAGTTGATGGTATTTAATGTTTTGAAGCCATGTTTTACAGAGTATGCTATGTACATTGCTATGTAAGAGTTCCATTTGCTGAGTTTTATACTCATTTCAGTTATTCATGTGATGCAGATAAGAGCGACGAACCAGGACGTTGATTGAAGCCGGGGTCATATACATATAGAGATGGAAGGAAGTGGAAGATTATTTTGTTAACATGATCAAATAGATATTTTGTATTTTGACGCAACACTTTTTGGATCATGTATATTCTTTTGATGGTATATATATTGGAAATGTATTTTGAATCCTTCCTCCCTTTAAAGAAAAATTTTAAATTCCGCTGTTATTTTATAAAATGGGTCAGAGGTGTCACACCCAGGGCCCCCCCAATAATATGAGCCGAGCCACGAGCACGGGTAGCGTTCATCATGCACCCATTGTCGATGGAAGACATGGAAATTATAACTAATTTATAATTCCTCTTTTCGGGCTTGATATTAATTTTGAATCTTATTCAAAATGAGGGTTTTTTAATTTTGAAAGGTCTCATCATTAATTTTATTTAAAAGCTTGCCATGTTTGATCGTATGTTTGCCGGATTCATGCAACTTTGTTATTATCATAATAATAACGCACATACTCATTATTTATAACATATCATGCATATATTATAAACAGTAAACAAAACAAGGATGATCAATCGCCCCAAAACTAATGGCCCGTGTGAGCTAAACACGGGCCTAGGTCAAATCCTAGGGAAATGCATGGGATGCAAATGCAACTATTACATTAGCTTCCAATATTTACATATCTTCGATCTTCATAATCATCATGGCCACCATCTTCCAATCTTGATTATCCACTATACTAATATTTACAAATAAATATCCATGGCAAATAGGAATACATCTCATGGGGTGGGAACGTGCCATAAACCAAGCCCACTTTATAAATTGATAATTATTACAATCATTCAACACAAAATATCCTAGCATACACCTAGCAAATTGGGCTTGGGCTTTTGATCATCCTTCATGCATAATATCACATATCATACACCATCAATTAATTATAAAAATAATTAATTGATCCAAGATTATATATCTTCATCCAATCACTAACCGCCACGAATATAAACTAAATTAACAAATTATACAAACACCTTTGTCTACTTTCTAATTAATTTATTTATAACCGAATTTCTTGTAAATCACCATTTACTATAAATAACTAAAGTCCAACTTCAATTATTTATTTCATGATAAAATATTTGCAACTTTTGTAATTTTAAACTTAAGGGCCCAAAAACACATTTTTTCACTAAAAATATTTTGGCTCATTTATTATTCACAAATATGTTAGCCATCCAATGGCCCAACAATTCAAGGCCCATGATACTTTGATATTTCAAAACACCTTTTAAAACCCTAGTCGTCATCGCCGTCACCGGAGCTCTGTCGCCGGATTCTGGCCAACATGAATTTTTTTTTATTTTAAATAGAGGGTTTCGTGCAGCCCCTCGGGCTGCCCTTGCTGCCCAAAATGGGCAGGCCCTCGGGCAGCCCGAGCTGCCCGAAATGGGCAGCAACATGCTGCCCGAAATAACCCCTCACATGGCCTTTTATTTTGTTGCAAAAATCATCTCATGCGGTTAGAAATCGACCTCAATATAATATTGTGTATTTGGTACACAAAAATAGTAACCATAGCTCTGATACCACTTGAAAAGGGATCGGTTTTAGGTGCTCGAAAGGTAACGGAAGCTCAAAATTTCGGTTTTTGCAAGAGAAAATTCGAGCACCACATGTACTAGGTGTGTAGCAAATTCAAAAACACAACTGTGTCATACATAGGGTGTAATGCACATGGGCTGTTCCCGATTGGGCTTGAGTCCCCTCACGGTTATCCCATTACCCATTACTCATAGAACTTCTCCAGCCCAGGCACTGGAGCTTTTACCTACCCAGGATTAGAACCCAAGACCTCCTGGACTTATATAGATCTTGGCAGCAATCCTGGTACCAGTTGATCTAGCTGACCTCTCTTACTACGGTGTGGTTCGGGGACGAACCAAGCGGAAGCTGGTGGGCATGTGAGGCCCGGGGCCGAAGAGGGCGGGGGTTGATCGCCGGTGCCATCAGTTGCACGGACAATGAGCGGCTCCTGGCAGGCTTCTAGGTGGAGGGAACATGAATGAACCGACCCACACGGGAATGAGAGGGATTCCGAGACTGTTCAATGTAATGGACTGCACAGTTGAAGAGGGCATAAAAGATTTGATTTGTACTACTCATATCACGAAGGTGCATCTTCTTTTCGGTAGCTCATCACATAAGAACTTCAAAGTTAAACGTGCTTGACTTGGGGATATTTTGGGATGGGTGACCTCCTGGGAAGTTTCCCAGGGTGAGTGTGAGTGAGGACATAAGCACGCTGGAAAGACTCGTCTTGATACAGTGAGGACAGTCGTCGAATCTGGGACGTTACATAGGGTGTTAAGATAATTACCTATCAATCTCAAAGATTGATGTAATGGCTCCAACCAAGTTGTAAACAACTTGGCTCTTCAAAGGCAAGACAAATCTACAAGCTCTCCTTGTCCTTGAGTCCTTTCTTCAAGATCAAGCCCACCACCAAACTTAAAAGATCCACCTTACACTTGCACTAGAAAATGTAGGGTATTTTTCTTTGGGAAGTAAGTGTTTTTATTCAACAATTGAAGAACAAAAATAGAGAGAAAATGAGGAGAAAATCCCCTTGAATTTTCGGCCAAGTCTCTTGTGTAGGAGGGAAGGGACGACTTTTCTTGGGTGTTGAAAAAGTAGTGACAACCTTTTGCATGCCATGCAATTTTTTAATAAAAAGTATTCCCCAACTCTTCACCTCCCAAGCATGCATTCTTATTTGGGCTTGTAACAATTACAAGGCCCATGAACTTTAATTTAATTGTCTCAAACAAATTTGAGCTCATTTAAAGTTTACTTGATTTTTTACCCAAGCCCATTAGTTTAATAATTATTTCTAGTTGGGCTCTACAAGGCCCAATATAGTTTAATTAATTCAACACTTGAATTATTTGGACTCTACTAGGCCCACTAGTATTTAATTAATTCAACACTTGAATTACTTTAATTTAGTCCATAATAATGTTTATGAAAATCACAATTTTCAAATACATTATTTATTTGGCCAACTTTTAATTTAGGAACACTTACATAAATTAAAATTTACATTTCCCTCATAGAAGTCATACTTCTATTTTTTCTTACGATTATAAACTCATTTATAAGCCGTTCAACACACTGAACTATTTTAATTTCACAACGGGATCTAGAAAGCTAGTACTTGTGTGACCCTCAATGGTTCTTTGATACAACTAGCCGTGGGTTCACATCTCCATGTGATTCGGACTAAACATGTCCTTATACAAGCATACCCCAATTGCTCCATTCTTACTTAACAACTCCTTGATAACAAGAATGTCAGAACTCAAGTTTGATAGTACCCAACCAATCATGTTAAACGCCTAGCAGCATCGCTTACATGATTCCCTAGTTATCAAATGATAGTGCCTGCAAGAACCATTCGATTATGGTTAGCGTACAGTACGGTCCCTTCAACTCATATATCCCGACCGATTCGACAACCATTGGTATATCGAGAGTTGTCAATGAATCGATACTATGTGTCATGTCGTAGTTGCATCGATGGTGTAATCTATGAAACCCCTTTCATAATTACCACCATACTCTGATCAGAGATTTCATACTACACATACATGAGAACACATATGATATCCATACCCGAAGGTAAGCGGTGAATCCCCGACTACAATGCATCGACTCCTATATGTTTCGATAGAACACCCAACCTTGCCACCTGATGACCCCATGAGAGTCGGTAAACAAGTCAAAGTGTAATTCTAGCACATAGAGTCTCAATGTTGTCTCGGGTCATAAGGACTAATGATATACAACCACAAACTAGGACTTTTCCACTCGATAAGTGAGAACCACTTGGAAAGTCCTTTATGGAGGGTTGTTCAGTGCACTCTACAAGGAGCACCTATCTGCATGCTCGGACATCAAAATGTCCCCTACCAATGAAACATGGTACTCACATCGCAGATACTAGTTTCGAACTCGAGCGTCCTATATCCTTCTTAGCGGCGGCTGAATTGACTAGGAACTATTTAGAATATACAGTATTCCAAATATGAGTTTTATGATACTCATCATATGAGCATCTCATATTCTTTCTACTATTTGTATATTCAAGGACTTTATCTATGCAACTAGCATGGGTATACAGATAAAGAAGTGCCAAAACAATAAATTCAAATATTATTAAAATAAAGAGTGTTCATACATAAATTTTAAACATGAACCCTCGGCCAACACTTGGCTCGACGGGCACCTACTCTAACAATCTCCCACTTGCACTAGAGCCAACTACCCATATGCTTCAAACCCATCGATTCGCGCTGCTTCTCGAATAATGGTCCAAGTAAAGGCTTAGTTAGTGGATCATCAACATTATCTGCGGAGCCGACTTTGTCAATCGAGACTTCTCCTCTTTCCACAATCTCTCCGAGGGCGTGGTACTTTCTCAATACATGTTTGAACTTCTGATGAGACCTTGGCTCCTTTGCTTGAGCTATAGCTCCCGTGTTGTCACACAACACCGCGACAGGAGCAACTCCATAGGAACGACGTCCAACTCTTGGACGAAATTTATTATCCAAACAGCCTCCTTTGCTGCATCTGATACAGCAATGTATTCGGCCTCAGTGGTGGAATCCGCAGTACTGTCTTGCATGGAACTCTTCCAAGAGACAGCAACACCATTGAGCATGAATATGAACCAAAAGGTTGACTTCGAGTCATCGATATCCCTTTGGAAGCTAGAGTCGGTATAGCCTTCCAATTTCAGTTCCCCACCCCCATAGACCAAGAACAACTTATTGGTCCTTCTCAAATACTTGAGGATGTCTTTCACGGCTTTCCAATGTGGAAGACCGGGGTTCGATTGATATCTACTCACTACACTTAGTGCGAAAGCCACGTCAGGACGTGTAGATATCATCCCATACATGATGCTACCAATCGCAGATGCATACGGATTGAGTGTCATCGCCTCTATCTCTGCATCAGTCTTGGGAGACATAGACTTGGATAGGGACACGCAATGACACATTGGTAGATGTCCTCTTTTGGACTCATCCATCGAGAACCTCTTCACGATGGTATCAATGTATGTGGACTGGGTGAGACCAAGCAATCTTCTTGATCTATCTCTGTAGATCTGTATTCCCAATACAAAAGATGCTTCACCCAAGTCCTGCATCGAGAACTTACTCGCTAACCATATCTTAGTTGATTGCAACATTCCTACATCATTCCCAATGAGTAGAATGTCATCAACATACAGCACGAGGAATGTCACAGCACTCCCACTGACCTTCTTATACACATAGGGTTCCTCAGGATTCTTAGTAAAACCAAACTCTTTGATTGTACTATCGAATCTAAGGTTCCAACTCTTAGATGCCTCCTTTAGACCATAAATAGATCTTTGAAGTTTGCATACCATATGCTCACTTCCGACAGATGTAAACCCTTCGGGTTGAGACATGTAAATCTCTTCCTTAATATCCCCATTAAGAAAGGTTGTCTTGACATCCATCTGCCATATCTCATAGTCATACCATGCAGCTATGGCTAGCAATATCCTTATGGACTTGAACATTGCAACTGGAGAAAAGGTTTTCTCAAAGTCAACTCCTTGTCTTTGAGTATATCCTTTTGCCACCAATCGCGCCTTGAAGGTCAATACCTTCCCATCCGCCCCAAGTTTCCTCTTGTAAATCCATTTACACCCTATGGGAACAATTCCATCAGGTGGATCCACGAGATTCCACACTTGGTTCGAATGCATGAAATTCATCTCAAATTCCGTTGCTTCAAGCCACTTGGATGAATCGGCATCAGATAACGCTTCCTTGAAGGTCCTTGGATCACATCCTTGGTTAGGCTCATCATGGCCTTCTTCAAGAAGCAGACCATACCTCATAGGTGGTCTCGAGACTCTCTCGGATCTTCTAAGAGCTTGTATCTCCTCTCTGGGCTCTTCGGGTGTGGGTTCTATAATGTGGGTGTCTCTCGAACCTCTTCGAGTTCTATCAGCTCGCCTTTTCTATCTAATAGAAATTCCTTTTCTAAAAAGGTTGCATTCCTAGTAACAAACACCTTTGTTTCTTGGAGATGATAGAAATAATATCCAACTGAATTCCTTGGATATCCTACAAAGTAGCATAAAATGGATCGACTATCAAATTTATCTCCCACTTCCTGCTTCATATAAGCAGGGCACCCCCATATTCTAAGATAAGAATACTTGAGAGGCTTACCCATCCATATCTCATATGGTGTCTGCCTTTGAATGAACATTTAGTGGAATATCTTTCAATTTTAAGTTATAGAGATCGTCTACAAGTTCACCAGTACCAATCAAACATTCATTCTTGTAAATATTGCAAACACCTTGGCTAAAGAAACAAGAATATCCATCTTTATCAACATAGAAATGGAAACAATGTTTTTTCATCAAATCAGGTACAAGCAAAACATCTCTTAAAAAATTAACTTAAAATTATTGTTCAACAATAAGTAAACATCTTCAACAGCCTTGGCAGCAACTCTTGCTCCATCGCCCATCCTCAAGAAGGTCTCACCTCCCCTTAGTATCCTACTTCTTTCCATCACCTGCAAATTATTACAGAGATGTGAGCCAGAGCTGGTATCCAATACCCAAGAAGAAGAGTTAATTGAAATGTTTTCTTTAATGTAGAACATACCATTTTCAGAACTTTTCTGAAAAAGATTTCTTTGCAATTACGCCTCCAATGTCCAGGCTTCTTGCAGTGATGACAAACATCACTAGTCTTGTCAGCCTTAACTGGTGTAGCTGCCCCAATGGGATTCGGATATTGCCTCAACAAGGGCACTTTCTTCTTGGGACGTTGGAAAGAACGCTTCTTTCCCTTCCCATGTGGATCAATCTTCGTACCAGATGAAGAACCCACATAAAGAACCAACTTCTCTTTCTTGATGGTGGATTCAAACGTAACAAGAATGTTAAGCAACTCCTCAAGGGTCGGCTCAAGCTTGTTCATGTTGAAATTAACCACAAAAGGATCAAATGAGCTAGGCAACGATAAGAGCAACACGTCGGTGGTCAACTCCGAAGGCAACATCAGATCCATGCCAACGAGCTTGTCCACGAGCCCAATCAACTTCAGGCCATGCTCATGGACCAAGGCCCCATCTCGCATGCGCAAAGTGATCAGCTCCTTGACGGTAACATGCCTAAGAGGCCGTGTTTTCTAACCAAAGAGCTCCTTGAGATGCAAATGAATGTCAGCAGCGCTCTTTGCATCTTCAAAACGCCTCTGCAGCTCATCATTCATAGAAGCCTGCATATAACACCTGGCTTTCAAGTCATGGTCACACCATTCCTTGTAAGTCTGCAATTCCTCAGGAGTGCAGTCAGTCGGAGCCTCAACAGGGGGCGACTCAGTCAGTGTATATGCTATCATTTCCGAATTAAAGAAAATTTTTAGGTTTCTTAGCCAAGTGAGGTAATTAGGTCCAGTTAACACGTGTTTTTCTAGTATTGCGGATAGCGGATTGCGAATCGAAGACATTGTCAAATTTTGTACTGAATAGTAAAACAGATAAATGTTAATGACTATTTTAAAATATTTAGTAAGGATATAAAGTATGGAATTTTACTTTATAAATTTTCGCTCCCACTGTTTTGACATTTTCACTACCTTCTAGTGAAAACGGGAAACTCCTTTCCTCAGTAGGTACGCAAGGTCCAATTAGCGAATTATGATCCCGAATAATATCAGCCAATCACAATTCCTAAAAGGTAGTTTTCAATTGCATCACCATGCAACCCTTTACGTAAACTTTTGTCTCACGTTTGATTAGGACCCAATAATATGACGTCGTTCATCTTCACGTGTCAAGCCTTACCCATCGATGTTGAACCTTAATGGACGGTCGCCATAAGTTCTCCCAATAATATGAGCCGAAATCATGGGAGTTCCACGTAGTTCACATCACCATGTCAATGGATGTCACAGTTTTCCGGCACCCAGGGGCCCCCCAATAATATGAGCCGAGCCCCGAGCACGGGTAGCGTTCATCATGTACCCATTGTCGATGGAAGACATGGAAATTATAAAAAAATTTATAATTCTCCTTTTCGGGCTTGATATTAATTTTGAATCTTATTCAAAATGAGGGTTTTTTAATTTTGAAAGGTCTCATCATTAATTTTATTTAAAAGCTTGCCATGTTTGATCGTATGTTTGCCGGATTCATGCAACTTTGTTATTATCATAATAATAACGCACATACTCATTATTTATAACATATCATGCATATATTATAAACAGTAAACAAAACAAGGATGATCAATCGCCCCAAAACTAATGGCCCGTGTGAGCTAAACACGGGCCTAGGTCCAATCTTAGGGAAATGCATGGGATGCAAATGCAACTATTACATTAGCTTCCAATATTTACATGTCTTCAATCTTCATAATCATCATGGCCACCATCTTCCAATCTTGATCATCCACTATAATAATATTTACAAATAAATATCCATGGCAAATAGGGATACATCTCATGGGGTGGGAACGTGCCATAAACCAAGCCCACTTTATAAATTGATAATTATTACAATCATTCAACACAAAATATCCTAGCATACACCTAGCAAATTGGGCTTGGGATTTTGATCATCCTTCATGCATAATATCACATATCATACACCATCAATTAATTATAAAAATAATTAATTGATCCAAGATTATATATCTTCATCCAATCACTAACCGCCACGATTATAAACTAAATTAACAAAGTATACAAACACCTTTGTCTACTTTCTAATTAATTTATTTATAACCGAATTTCTTGTAAATCACCATTTACTATAAATAACTAAAGTCTAACTTCAATTATTTATTTCATGAGAAAATATTTGCAACTTTTGTAATATTATTTGGGCTTGTAACAATTACAAGGCCCATGGACTTTAATTTAATTGTCTCAAAAAAATTTGAGCCCATTTAAATTTTACTTGATTTTACCCAAGCCCACTAGTTTAATAATTATTTCTAATAGGGCTCTACAAGGCCCAATGTAGTTTAATTAATTCAACACTTGAATTAATTTAATTATTTGGACTCTACTAGGCCCACTAGTATTTAATTAATCAACACTTGAATTAATTTAATTTAGTCCATAATAATGTTTATGAAAAGCACAATTTTCAAATACATTATTTATTTGGCCAACTTTTAATTTAGGAACACTTCCATAAATTAAAAGTAACATTTCCCTCATAGAAGTCATACTTCTATATTTCCTTACGCTTATAAACTCATTTATAAGCCGTTTAACACATCTGAACTATTTTAACTTCTTAACGGGATCTAGAAAGCTAGTACTTGTGTGGCCCTTAATGGTTCATTGATACAACTAGCCGTGGGTTCACATCTCCATGTTATTCGGAGTAAACATGTCCTTATACGAGCATACCCCAATTGCTCCATTCTTACTTATCAACTCCTTGATAACAAGAATGTCAGAACTCAAGTCTGATAGTACCCAACCAATCATGTTAAACGCCTAGCAGCATCGCTTACATGATTCCCTAGGTATTAAATGATAGTGCCTGCAAGAACCATTCAATTATGGTTAGCGTACAGTACGGTCCCTTCAACTCATATATCCCGACCGATTCGACAACCATTGGTATAACGAGAGTTGTCAATGAATCGATACTATGTGTCATGTCGTAGTTGCATCGATGGTGTAATCTATGAAACCCTTTTCATAATTACCACCATACTCTGATCAGAGATTTCATACTACACATACATGAGAACACATAGGATATCCATACCCGAAGATAAGCGGTGAATCCTCGACTACGATGCATCGACTCCTATATGTTTCGATAGAACACCCAACCTTGCCACCTGATGACCCCATGAGAGTCGGTAAACAAGTCAAAGTGTAATTCTAGCACATAGAGTCTCAATGTTGTCTCGGGTCATAAGGACTAATGGTGTACAACCATAAACTAGGACTTTTTCACTCGATAAGTGAGAACCACTTGGAAAGTCCTTTTTGGAGGGTTGTTCAGTGCACTCTACAAGGAGCACCTATCTGCATGCTCGGACATCACAATGTCCCCTACCAATAAAACATATTACTCACATCGTAGATACTAGTCTCGAACTCGAGCGGCCTATATCCTTCTTAGCGGCGGCTGAATCGACTAGGAACTGTTTAGAATATACAGTATTCCAAATATGAGTTTCATGATACTGATCATATGAGCATCTCATATTCTTTCTACTGTTTTTATATTCAAGGACTTTATCTATGCAACTAGCATGGATACACAAATAAAGAAGTGCCAAAACAATAAATTCAAATATTATTAAAATAAAGACTGTTCATACATAGAGTTTAAACATGAACCCTTGGCCAACACTTGGCTCGACGGGCACCTACTCTAACAGATATATGTTTCATGCTTTTATATATGCTTTTATATAACTGCATGTTTACATTGTTTATACTGGGATATATTTCTCACCGGAGTTATCCGGCTGTTGTCTTGTTTGTATGTGTGCATGACAACAGGTGGGACAGGATCAGGGTCACGAAGAGAATGAGAGATTCCAGATTAGCGTGGAGATCCGGACTTAGAGTAGAGTGAATTGCAGTACTTGATGTAGTGGCTGAACTCTAGTTGGAATAAACATATGTTGTACATGATTTGTACTTCATGTTGAGGTTTATATCAGATTGATTACTTTACGTTTCCGCATTGTATTTTAAAAAAAAAATTTAGACCCAGATTAATTAAATGATCCTAATAATGATTAAGAAGATGGATTAGGTTCGGGTCCCCACAGCAGGTGGTATCAGAGCAGTAGGTACCTTAGACTGATATAGGAGCTAGTGAACGGGGTAGAATGAGTTTTCTTTCCTTGATTTTGATTGCTAGCATTTGTTACTACTTTGAAACGCATGTTAACCTGTATATCTGATTTGATTTTGTAACGTGTATTATTGAGAACGAATCAGAACCGATTCTTGATCAGCAATAAGATGATCAGAGGAGGACTGAAACAGGTTTGTTGTATTTGGTTACTAACCCTTTTGGTAATCAGATATGCCTCCTCGAAGGGTACCTGAACAGGGTAGTACATCTGCAAATCCGATGGATGTGACCGCAACACCGATGGAAACACTATTGAAAAGGTCTCAATCATTCAAACCGCCAATCCTGAAAGGAACATAGACTTCTGTTGATTGTGAGAGCTGGTTAGATGACATAGAGATGTTGTTTGATTCGTTGGATTATACAGATGAGCGACGAGTTCGACTGATAGGGCACCAGTTGCATGATGTTGCAAAGAAATGGTGGATTATGACAAAGAGAGCGTTGGAGCATCGAGGTACGACTATTACCTGGAATGTCTTTAAAGCTGAATTCTATCAGAGATTTTTCCCATTGTCGTACAGGAAAGACAAGGGGGCCGAGTTTGCCAATCTGAGACAGGGTTAGTTGAACATTGAGGAATATGTGACCAAGTTCTCTACCTTGTTGCGATTTGCTCCACATGTGGCCGAGAATGAGGAAGCTATTGCTGATCAATTCATCAATGGTTTGAACCTCGAGATTTTTACATTGGTGAACACTGGGCGACCGAACAATTTCACTGATGCTCTGAATCGAGCTAAAGGAGCTAAAGCAGGTCTAATGAGACAGAAGGAAGCTTCATATGTTCCTCCAGCACCGAGGCCACAGCAACCTCCTCCCAGAACTGAGGGTGGCAGCAGCAGTAGCGAAAGAAGGATTTCTTGAAAGCTCGAGGAAAGCAGTTCAAGAAATCAGGGAGCACTTTTTCTGGATCCAATGGATCCAAACAGAGTTATACTGGAGTTTATTGCAAGACCTGCGGAGGGAGACATCCCACGGAGCAATGCCAAGGAGTATTTGGTAGTTGCCTTATCTGCAGGCAGTCTAGACACTTTTCTAGGGTGTGTCCACAGAGAGGTTCGAAGAGATCCCAGGGAGCGAAGTCATCTGGATCAGTGGTTCAGACAGGTGGACGACCATCCGCTGTACATTCTTTTCAGCCACCACCAACGACTCCTCAGTCGCAGCCAAGGCCAGGAGGGAGCCAGACAGGGAGCAAGCCTCTGAGACAGCAGGCCCGAGTATTTGCTTTGACAGAGGAGCAAGCTCAGGAAGCACCAGATGACATCGTTGCAGGTAACTGTTCCTTATGTTGTTACCCTGCTTATGTATTGATTGATACTGGTGCTTCTCATACGTTTATTTCTGAGAGATTTGCATTGAGTCATGCATTGCCTGTTGAGTCATTATCGTCTGTAGTGTCTGTCTCTTCTCCTTTGGGGACAGGTTTGATATCGGTGAATTCGATGAAACATTGTATGCTACAGTATGACGGGCATGAGATTGAGTTAGACTGTATTGTGCTTAGGTTGTCTGATTTCGACTGTATTATCGGTATCGATATGTTGACCAAGTATAGAGCTACTGTCGATTGTTTCCACAAAATTGCGAGATTCAGACCGGATATGGCTGATGAGTGGAAATTCTACGGTAAGGGTTCTCGATCTAGAATTTCTTTGATATCCGTATTGTCCATGACTCGATTATTGCAGAAAGGAGAGGAGGGATTCCTTGTCTATTCAGTTGATTTACTGAAATCGAGTCCATCATTGACCGATTTGTCAGTGGTTTGCGAGTTTGCTGATGTCTTCCCAGATGAGATTCCTGGTTTGCCTCCGATTCGAGAGATAGACTTCAGTATCGAGTTGATGCCAGTTACAGTTCCGATTTCGAGGGCTCCGTACAGAATGGCACCGATTGAATTGAAAGAGATGAAAGAACAGTTGGAGGATCTACTGGCCAAGGGGTATATCAGACCGAGTGTGTCTCCTTGGAGTGCTCCATTACTGTTTGTGAGGAAGAAAGACGGTTCTATGAGACTCTGTATTGACTACCGGCAACTGAACAAGGCTACGGTAAAGAACAAATACCCTTTGCCTCGTATTGAAGATTTGTTTGATCAGTTGTAGGGTTCTTCTGTATATTCCAAGATCGATATGAGATCTGGATATCATCAGCTGAGAGTCAGGGACTCTGGTATCTCGAAGACAGTGCTCAGAACCAGGTATGGACATTATGAGTTTATTGTCATGCCGTTTGGTTTAACAATGCTCCAGCTGTATTTATGGGTCTGATGAACCGTATCTTTCAGAAATATCTCGATGATTTTGTGATTATATTCATTGATGATATTTTGATTTATTCAAAGAATATGATTGAGCATGCCGAACATTTGAGAACTGTGTTGAAAATTCTGAGGGCTGAGAAATTGTATGCGAAATTGTCAAAATTTGAATTTTGGCTGAGACATGTTGTATTTCTGGGACATATTATATCTGGAGATGGGATTTCTGTTGATCTTAGTAAGGTTGAGGCTGTGATCAATTGGCCAAGAATGACCTCTATGCCAGAGATACGCAGTTTTATGGGTTTGGCAGGATATTACCGACGATTTATTAAAGATTTCTTGAGTATTGCTAAACCGCTTACGCAGTTGACTCAGAAGAATGCACCATTTGTTTGGTCAGAAGACTGTGATTCCAGTTTTCTGGAATTGAAGAAGAGACTGACCAGTGCTCCGATACTGACTATCCCCTCAGGTACTTGTGATTTTGTTGTTTATTGTGACGCTTCTCACAGAGGGTTGGGATGTGTTCTGATGCAGCGAGGCCATGTCAACGCTTATGCTTCGAGACAGTTGAACCACATGAGACTCGCTACCCAATTCATGATCTTGAATTGGCAGCCATCGTCTTTGCATTGAAGATATGGCGACATTACTTATACGGTGAGAAGTTTGAAATCTATTCTGATCACAAAAGCCTGAAGTATCTATTTTCACAGTCCGAACTGAATATGAGGCAGCGAAGATGGCTTGATTTATTGAAAGATTTCGATTATGAAATCAAATATTATCTAGGAAAATCCAATGCAGCAGCTGATGCACTGAGTAGGAAGGTATGTTCCTTATCCCTATCGACGATCGGTGTTTCGAATTTGATTGAAGATTGCTGTTTGTCCGGATTCGCTTTTGAAATAGATCGTCAGCCTCTGAGATTATGTACTATTTGAGCTGAACCAGAACTGATATTGGTAATCAAAGAGGCACAGAAAGTTGATCAGAATGTGCAGAATTCGATTGCTATGGTCAGAGCTGGACATCAATCGGAATATCAAGTTCGTGACGGTATTTTGTATGTGAATAATCGTATTATTGTGCCGAATGTTTCAGATTGGAGACAGCGGATACTAGCAGAAGCGCACAGCAGTCGTTTTAGCATCCATCCTGGTGGCAGAAAAATGTATAATGACTTGAGGACACAGTATTGGTGGAAACAGATGAAAGCTGATATTGCTACATTTGTATCCAAATGTCTGAATTGTCAACAGGTGAAAGCCGAGAGGAAGAAACCAGGAGAACTGTTACAGAGTTTGTCTATTCCTGAATGGAAATGAGATCACATTTCCATGGATTTTGTGACGCAGTTACCACGTTCCTCCAGAGGTTGTGATGCGATTTGGGTTGTGATTGATAGATTGACCAAATCTGCATGTTTTATTCCATACAAGATGACGTACAGACATGACCAGATGGCTGATATTTATGTCAGAGAAGTGGTCAGATTGCACGGAGTGCCAAAGTCGATTGTTTCAGACCGTGATCCTCGGTTTACTTCGCACTTCTGGCAGAGTTTACAGCAGGCTCTAAGTACGAAGTTACATCTAAGTACCGCATATCATCCACAAACTGACGGACAGTCAGAGCGGACGATCCAGACACTGGAGGATATGTTGAGAGCAGTAGTGTTTGATTTTAGCACTAATTGGCAGGATGCATTGACACTTTGTGAGTTTTTGTGCAACAACAACTATCAGACGAGTATTGAGATGGCTCCTTTCGAGGCATTGTACGGAAAGAAGTGTCGATCCCCTCTTTATTGGGATGATATCTCTAAAGTTCCTGAGACTGGACCTGATATGATCAGAGATATGACGGAGAAAGTGAAGCTAATTCAGAAAAGAATGAAGGCAGCTCAAGATAGACAGTCCAAATATGCTAACATCAGATGACGACCATTGGTATTTTAGGCAGGAGACCGAGTGTTTTTGAAGATTTCACCTTTCCGAGTAGTTGTCCGATTTCGCAAGAAAGGGAAACTGTCTCCACGATATATTGGGCCTTATGAGATTCTCGAAAAGATAGGAGATCGTGCCTATTGACTAGCCCTACCGCCTTCTTTATCAGGGATACATGATGTCTTGCATGTATCGTTATTGCGGAAATATCTTGCTGATGCTTCACATATTATTCAGCCAGACGAGGACAAACTGGATGAGACACTGAGCTATTTTGAAAAGACGATTCAGATTCTCGATTGCAAGGAAAAACAGCTCAGAACAAATACTATTTCGCTTGTGAAGATTCAGTGGAGTCATCATAGCATTGAAGAAGCTACCTGGGAGACTGAGTCAGATATGAGACAGAGGTTCCCAGATTTATTTCTACTGATGTGAGTATTCTTATTTAGTCTCTATTCTCCATTCCTTATTATATCTGATTCGATATCCGATTTGATTGCCTGTGATTTCGGGAACGAAATCAAATCTTAGGGGGGGAGTAATGTAATGCCCGGAATCTTATTTGATAAATTGCGATTATTGATTTATAAATTGCTGTTATTTTGGACAGAAAGGATCGGACCGGGAAAGACGAGAAAATACATGAAATGTGTGCGAGGACAGTACCATTGACGCACATGCGCGACACGATGCGCGCGCATGCGCGAAATGGGCAGAAGATCTCACGCATATGCGCGATATGAGTGCGAGCACATGCGCGAGTCATATGGGAAGCCGAATACAATTCCAGAGAACCTCGCGCATATGCGCGAGCTGCCGAGAAGCTTATCGCGGAGACCAGTAGGTCTCGCGCATATGCGCGATATGCGCCGGTTGAGATCGCGCATATGCACGAGACGTTCAGTACATACAAGAGGCCACACGTACCTTATCATGCAACGTGTGTGTATATATATAAATATACACACATATAAGTATTTCATTGTTCTTTAGAATTTTTAGAAAGAAAGGGACGAGAAAACTTCGCAAAAATCCTTACGCCTTTATATTTCGATCCGTCCGTTAGATTTTGAATCCGACTTCAGTACTGTGTTCCTACCGACGAGAGCTTTAACCGGACGTAAGTTTTGTTACGTTTTTTCATCATTTGAAATTATAATATTGCCAGAATCGGATATGATTCATATATGGTGTTTCTGATATGTTAGACATCATATAATCGAAACCGGATTGAAGAACGGATACCGTATAGAATTGTTATGATTTTCTGAGTTGGATTGATTGAGATATGATATCAGATTTGTATCGTTATTGATTATGAGATGTTGGGATTGATATCCGATTGAGACTATATTGCAGGGTATATCGAGATTCTGCACTTATGCTGTTGAAACAAAATTTGATTCAGTTCTAATTATATCCAGTATTGATTTGAGTTGTATAGTGATACGATACCCTCGATATTGTTATTGCCAGATTGATATTGACAGGTTTTGAATCCGAGGCTTCGACAGAGTAAGATAGACAGAAAGAAAGGTATAAATCAATGTTGATTCGGGATTGCACAACTCGAGTTTGATTCAACTTGAGTTTCCCAAAATCACATACTGAATTATATTGCATTGATATTTGCAATTCTTGAGATTGATTTGCTTAGTCTATTGCTTTATAGCAGAGCAGGTGTCGAGTCATGGGCTGATGTGCCTAGTCATTGGCTGATGTGCCAAGTCTTTGGCTGATTCGCCAAGACACTGGATGATTGGTTTATATCGATGACGCTTGGGAGTTGATTCATTCCTATCGCTGAAATTCGATATAGATGCCCATATCCAGGAACCGGGATCCCTAGATTAGAAATGAGTCAAGTCTGAGATGACGAGTCTAGAGTTTTATTTACAGCCTCATATCGATATATGTCTTCTGAGTTGATACATGATGTTGATATATGTTTCATACTTTTATATATGCTTTTATATAACTGCATGTTTACATTGTTTATATTGGGATATATTTCTCACCGGAGTTATCCGGCTGTTGTCTTGTTTGTATGTGTGCATGACAACAGGTAGGATAGGATCAGAGTCACGAAGAGAATGAGAGATTCCAGATTAGCGTGGAGATCCGGACTTAGAGTAGAGTGAATTGCAGTACTTGATGTAGTGGCCGAACTCTAGTTGGAATAAACATATGTTGTACATGATTTGTACTTCATGTTGAGGTTTATATCAGATTGATTACTTTACGTTTCCGCATTGTATTTTAAAAAAAAAAATTTAGACCCAGATTAATGAAATGATCCTAATAATGATTAAGAAGATGGATTAAGTTCGGGTCCCCACAAAACTTTCCGTAATTTGAAAAAATGGCTTCATAAAATTTTCGGATCATGACCTCATAAATTGCAAAATTCAAGAAAACCTAATATTGAATCCCCCAAATTTCACGATAATTTTCGGATCATGACCTCAACTTCTAAGCGACATCTCTAGCTATCATGGGTACAAAATGGCAGCTCATGTCGAAATTACATATAAACTCCACCACAGATGAGTTTCCCTGGCGGAGAGTCATAAACTCCCACGTTAAGCGGCCCCTGACGTCAGCAGAAAAATACCTTATGTAGAACAACTCCTTGAATCTATCCCAGATGAGGGTAGCCAAGTCAACTGCATGAGCGGATCCCTCCCACCAAAGGGATGCATCATCCCTCAGCATATAAATGGTGCACCTAACTCGGTTGTCATCTCTCATCTGCAGATACTCATAGTGCAACTCCAGAGATCGAATCCATCTCTCTGCCAAGAATGGATCAGTAGTGCCCCCGAACTCCTTCGGGTTGAGCCGCATAAACCGCTCGAAAACATCAGCCTAAGGTCTGGGAGCCTGTTGTACCTGCTCCAATAGCCTATCCATACCCTCCAATACACGGGTAGCTGCATCCATAGGCGGTGGTGGTTGTGAAGATCCTCTGCCACCTCCAGGAATATCATCCCGACGATCTGCACTAGGAGCACGTCTGGGAGGCATGATATCTGAATGCAGTCCACTTTATAAATTTAACTCATCATGCAATTTAATCTAGTTTTTTAAAATAATAGGTCCTTAAATCATAAAAGCAGTTAAACATGCACTGTAAATCATCGTAAAACGTATATCACGTAAACATGCAGGTGATATCAGTAAAATCGTTTAAAACATTTAAAACATAAAATCTTACAGACTTAAGGCTTGAATACTGAGCTGCAAAAACTGGTGGTAGCACAACCCTATACAGGACCCTTTCTCTAACACCAACTGTAACATCTACGAATTTAAAAATGATGAAACATTTTTTTTAAATTTTTTTTAAAGCTCACATTTTCGAAAATACACATCTAAAGTTTTACATGCATGCAACCCCACTGGAAAAAATATCCCACTTAAAGATAATCGTAAATATTTAACATCTTAAAATGATGCAGTTTAAAATTGACAAACTCGACTGACAGAAAAATGCGTAAACATATCGAGTAAAAATCATAGTAATCATAATCAATGTATAAAAATTCTCATGTCCTCTCAAATCTCAAAAATCATAATGTGCGGAAAAAATGTGGTCATCGGGTCGTGCGCGCACATCCAATCCTGCCTACTCAGAGTTTGGCACCTCCAGTCACCTCATATTCATGCTCACTTGCATCACACATGCCTAGTGAGTCTAAAGACTCAACACACCTGTACCAGGATAACAAGTACATATACATAGCACACAGAAGTGAAAATATACTGTAATCAACATACCTTTTATGAACTTAAAAAAACGTAAATGTAAACGTGCCAGATTAAATCATAACATGTCAAACCAGCTCATCATAACATCATATAGTTATACCTTTCCTTTAATTGAATTTAGTTCATTAGTTGCGACTTTCGTAACATCGTTCATCATTATACGATGGATCCATCTACATAAAACCGTGGTAGCTAGCGGCTGTCGGACATCAGTGACAGTATTACCCATCTACTGTGCTTAGACCTCATCATCAGAATTTACATATACATCTTAAGTATTTGCATATGAATCGTTAATCACAACTAATTCCCATCCTTCAAACATCATCATTTTCATCACTTATCAAAATCATTCATATACGTAAATATTTCTTAAAATCAAGCATGCAACATATTTTTCATCAATTCATAAAAATCATGTGAGAGATGTATAACCATTAAAAAAAACATGAAAAATATGTGCTAAGGGTGCTGCCAGGACTAAAATCTCATCCCGGGTGAAAATGACAATTTTGCCCCTGGAAACCCAAAATGACCGTTTTACCCCTGGACCTCTAAATTTCAACCCGAAGCTTATCAAACTCCTTAAAATAACCCAAAACATATTTAAATGTATTTCTTAGACGTAAATTCGAGCTCGTTTAAAAACTTAACTGATTCGTTTTAAAACTTAAATCGGGGTTCCGGTTTTAACGCGAGTCGAACCGAAACTTAACCAAATTTCTCCCAACCTTTTACCACACCTGATAAACATATTAACAGCCTTAAAAACTTCAAGACCAGCCCCTTAAACCATCGACCAGGCCCCTTAGGCTGCTGGATAATTCTGTGCAAGACATTTTTGACCCTAATTCACTAAACTTGCGAAGTATCGATCCTGGCTCAAGACCAAGCGGACCAGCACCTAACCAACCATATTAGGACCAAGTTCGATGCATGAGACTCTGCTTGACCAAACCTAGCTGACCTTTCTGCCCCCAAACACCAGCCCCGTGCGATACCCACGAAGGCTCTCCGCACGAGACCACGGAGTCACAACTCCACCTAGCTCTTCGACCGTCTCCTAGACCTTGACCAGCTGTTCATGGCCCTCTCTCAGCCCCGCCATGGACCCAAGGGGGTCGGCTCCTTGGCTGGAATCGAGCCATGCGTTGCACCAAACCCCAAAACCTTAGATGTTGCCAAACCGAGCTACCCTACAACAAACACCGATCGGCACCTCAAAGTTTTCGATCGAACCTTGACTCTAGCACCTTAACATCATTCTCCTCAACTTGAAAAGCCCCTAGCATAAATATCGGCAGCCCCCTTAAACAATGATACAAGAAAATGTGGGTTACAAACAATATGATGCAATATTATCATAATAACCTACAACGAAATTCACACACGCGATTATATCGAAATTTTTACATGTTTTCACACAAATTTTCACATAATATCAGCGTGTATGATGCACAAAGGAAGAAACATGCGTGCCTGGATGATTTATGAATGAAACCTCGAAGAAACGCGTTTCGGGGAAGCACGGGAGGAGCGGGAAGGTATCTTTTTTGAAGAAATAATGGAGGACCGATATTTTATTCAGCAAGGCTGCTGAAACTTCACAAGAAAAGCTGCTGGAATTTTAGTGGGTGGGCGGCCAATGATTAGGTTTAGGGTTTAGGATTAGTTTAGGGCATATTTAAAGGTTAAACAATGCACTAATGGGTCAAAATAAGGATTAAGGGATAATTGGGCCCATTAAGCATTAAATCAAACACAACAAGCCCAAAAATGCTCCTGAAAAATATTTTGTTTGGTTACGTTTTTGAAAATATTGTCTGAACCCTCAAAAGGTTTCCCAATCATTAAAATTTGCGTACTGATTAAAAATATGCTCTGGCGGATAAAAATACCCAACAAAGCCTATTTCTTGAAAAATACAATTAAAACATCTTATATCAATTAATTAAATTAAATATGTATTAAAAATAATTTTTCTGATAATTCACCGATCTTCGTTCCTCGATCGAGCGCGAAATACATCTAGAAACCCAAATGCATAAACTTTTAAAATGATCGTGAAATGAACCCTAAATGCGTAAAATAAATAAACACATAATTTAAATAGAACTCTAGATTGCATGCATTCAAGTTACTAAATTTAATTTCCTGGAACTTACATCCCCGATCTTCTTTCCCAGCCTATTATTGATTATTCGGAGAAAATCATCAGTTTTCATGAAATCATGCAATTATACCTTCAATCATATACTTTGTATCATTTAAACATTCAAAATCAATTAAATAAAGCAATTAGGCAATTTAAATCATTTGCATGCATGCAGTTTACGTGGGTTGACTTTTTGAAGTTACAATTCCTCCCTCCTTAAATAAAATTTCGTCCTCGAAATTAAGGCTTACCGAATAATTTGGGGGTTACGACTCCTCATCTCTGTCTTGATCTACCAAGTAGCTTTTTCCTCCAAATGCTTTAACCATTTTACCTTGACCATATTTATCACCTTGTTCCGCAGCCTTCTCTCTTCTCTACACAAGATTTTAGTAGGTCTCTACTCAAAGGACAGGTTTGGCGTTAGTTGCAGTGGCTCAAAGTTCATTACATGTGAAGGTATTGACATGTACTTTCAGAGCATCGATACGTGGAAGACATTGTGGACTCCTGCGAGATTATGTGGCAACGCCACTCGATATGCTAATGCTCCCACTCTTTCGAGTATCTCAAATCGTCCGATGAATCTCAGGACTAAGTTTGCTTTTTTTGCCAAATCTCGTAACACCTTTCATAGCTACTATCTTTACAAATACGTGATCGCTGGCTGTAAACTCGAGATCTCGTCATTTTTTTTTCCGCGTAGCTTTTCTGTCAACTCTGAGAAGTTATCATTCTGTCTCGGATCTTGGTGACCATTTCTACGGTGTGCTGAACTATCTCGGGTCCCATCGTAGCCCTTTCTCCTATCTCGTCCCAATGGATTGGCGGTCTACATTTCCTTATGTAGAGTGCCTCGTATGGAGCCATTCCTATAGATGACTGATAGCTTTTGTTATAAGAAAACTCCATTAGAGGTAGTTTCGGTTCCCAATTCCCTTGGAAATCGATCACGCATTCTCGTAGTAGATCATTCAAAATTTGTATGACTATTTTAGACTAACCGTCTGTCTGAGGATGAAATTGGGTACTGAATAGTAGTTTGGTTCCCAAGGCCTCATGTAAACTCTTCCAGAATGATGAAGTGAATCGCGTGTCTCTGTCCGACACTATAGAGATAGAAATTCCATGCAATGTGACTATCTCTCGAATATATAGCTTCACGTACTGTGTCATGTAGAAAGTCATCTTGACTAGAAGGTAATGTGCTAACTTAGTAAGATGGTCTACAATTACCCAAATTATGTTGAGTCATTTCACCGTTTTTGTCAAACCTATCACGAAGTCCATAGTAATGTTCTCCCAATTTCACTTGGGAATGGAAAGTGGTCGGAGCATTCCCACTGGTCTTTGATGCTCTGCCTTTACTTGTTGACACGCCAAGCATTCGGATATGAAGCACATAATATCTCGTTTCATTCCCGGCCACCAATATAAAAGTTGCAAGTCCTTGTACATCTTTGTACTTCTGGGATTAACAGAATAAGGTGTAATGTGGACTTCAGTCTTAACGTAAACTGTAAGTGAATCTCAAATAGGAACCCATAGTCGACCTCGATATTTGAAAATGCCATTGTTTACTGAATATAACATGCTGCCTTTTGATTCATATCGTTGTCTCCATTTCTGCAGTTGCTCATCATTAGACTGTCTGGCTCGAACTCTATCTCATAGTGTAGGTTGTACCGTCAAAGTAGCGAGATTAGGGGCCTTTCCTCTAGCATAGACATCAAGATCAAACCTATGAATTTCATCTTGTAGAGGTTTCTACATTGACAAATGGGCCAAGGCTGTCCATTTTCTACGCAAAGCATCCGCAAATACATTAGCTTTTCCTGGATGATAGCTAATCTAGCAGTCGTTGTCCTTTACAAGTTCTAGCCATCTCCTTTGTCTCATGTTCAGCTCTTTTTGGGTGAAGAAATACTTGAGGCTTTTGTGGTCAGTAAAGATCTTGCAATTCTCACCATATAAGTAGTGTCTCCAAATTTTCGGCGCGAATACGACTGCTGCAAGCTCGAGGTCATGCGTCGGATAATTTTCTCGTGGGTTTTCAACTATCTAGACGCATACGCTATGACTCGATCGTGTTGCATAATTACTGCCCCAAGTCCAAGTTTCAAAGCGTCGATAAACAACACATAATACCCTTGTTCTGTCGACAAAGCTAGAACTGGCGCGGTAGTGTCTTGCCTTAATTGATCCAAGCTATTTTGACACTCCAGTCCCCATATAAATTTTGCATTCTTTTTCGTCAAAGATGTCAAGGGTAATGCAATGGTCAAAAAACTCTTGATGAAGTTGCGATAGTAGCCAGCTAAACCCAAGAAACTGCAGATTTCTGTTACACTTTTAGGCACTGGCCACTCTTTCATTGACTCGACCTTAGATGAGTCGACTTCTATTCTTTCTCTTGAAACAATGTGACCTAATAATGCCATCCTCTCTGGCCAAAACTCGCACTTGCTGAACTTTGCATATAATTTTCGATCTTGTAAAACTTTCAAGGTCGTCTTCTAGACTTTTATTGTTTTATTTACTTATTCCGCATGAATTATTTTGTATATTCTGGAATTCATTTATTTGATTATTTATGCTAGTTTATTTATGATGAATTAATTATGCATTGTTTAGAAAAGAACTAGTGTAAATTAAATGAATTTAGAAGTAGGGTCGTTTGGTGGTTCTTGAATAGGGTTATTCCTGCAGCCGCTTCCGAGGAGCCTGAGAAGTCACTTATCAAGTTTGTGAGTTTTATTGCTTTAAATTTAACTGTTTAGATTTACTTGCTTATATTACTGCCAAAGATAAACATTAGATGCATGTTATTTTAAAAACTTCGTGTTGGTTATGCGTTGGGTTGGACGTCTTGTACAGAGGTGCCTCCTAGACGAGTCCTTTGCAGAGATAGTGAGGATAGGATGTAAGGAGGAGATAGGCAGGAGAAGGAGATTCTACCGCCTCTTCCTAATCGGGATTTTAGTGCTCATGTTCTAGCTGATATGGCTCGATTATTGGAGTAGCATGTTGGGAACACTGCGAGGGTTTGATCAGAGCGATTTAGGAGGATGTACCCTGAGTAATTTTATGGCACTAGTGATCCATTCGTCGCTGAGGGATGGATTAGGTTTTGGAGTTGATTTTTATGTATATGGATATGGCGGACGTTGACTGGGTTCATTGTACCATTTATTTGCTGAAGGGAGATGCTTCCTTATAGTGGAAGGGAGCGGAGCGAGGAGTGAATCTGTAAACATTGACTTGGGAGGGCTTCAAGAGGGTATTATTCGAGAAGTATTTCACCGCTGATGTCCGTTCAAGGTTGAAGAGAGAGTTTATGAGTCTTTGCCAAGGGGATTCTTCTATTGCTAAGTTCGTTCAGAAGTTTGACCGAGGCTGTCACTTTGTACCCCTGATTGCAAATGATATTGCAGAGAAGTTACGTCATTTCTTAGATGGTTTGAGGTCGACGATCAGTCGCGATGTGATGCTTGCAGACCTGATTGACTATACTACCGCTGTTGCTAAAGTGTTTTGAGCCGAGCAGTAGCTAAAGGACATTGAGTGGGAGATGCAGCACAAGAGGAACCGTGCCCAAAAATCGAGTTAGCAGAATAAGAAGCCTTTCACGGGGCCTAGCAAGGGACAGGGTCAGCAGAACCGGGAGCGCCGAGGCAGCCACAGAAACCGGGAGTGCCGAAGAGTGATGTGAAGCCAATATGAAAGGAATGCAACCACCACCACTATGGCACGTGTCTATGGTTATTTGGAAAGTTCTTCAAATGCGGAGAGCATGGACATATCGCCCTCAATTGCCCTAAGCTACATGCGCCTGCAAATGGTAGGGCGTACGTCATGCATGTAGAGGAGGTTGAGCCAGACACTACACTCATCACATGAAGGATCCATATTGAGTGTGTAGCCACTAATGCACTGTTAGATTCTGAAGCTACACATTCTTTTATTTCCGAGTCATCTGAGGGTCTTTTGCGAGCCGTCTGAAGGTCTCTCTCGAGCAGTTGCAGTTGGGATTTAGAGTTATGGTGCCATCGGGAGAGAAGATGCTATCATCTAGTGTGGTTCGTGATGTAGAGCTCGAGATGCAAGGACACATTGTTCGAGCTGATCTTATTGTTCTTCTTATTCCCGAGTTCGACATTATTTTGGGCATGGATTGGTTGGCACCGAATGGAGCTTTGATCGAATTCAATCGGGGGACCGTATCTATTAATCCATTCGATAGAGAGTCATTATTATATGAGGCAGCTCGGAGCAGTCATGTACCGCACAATATTCTTGCTTGCGTGCGAGTAGGTTAATGATTAAGGGATGTCAAGCTTTCCTGGGTAGTATTGTCTCGATCCCTGACACAGCCAATCAGAATATTGAAGAGTTGGAGATCGTCAAGGAGTTTCATGATGTTTTTCCCGACGACGTGACCAGCATTCCACCAGCAAGGGAGGTTGAGTTTTCTATTGGCCTGATGCCGCGTGCCGTTCCAATTGTTAAGGAACCTTATCTTCCATGGGGCTCGTCTGTTCTCTTTGTGAAGAAGAAAGATGGCAGTCTGAGACTCTGCATTGAGTATCGGGAGTTGAATAGAGTGACCGTTAAGAACAAGTATCCATTGCCAAGGATTGAAGAGCAATTTGATCAGTTGAAAGTCAAAGAAGCGATGTTCTCGAAGATAGATCTTCGTTTCGGTTATCACCAGTTGAAAGTCAAAGAAGCGATGGTCATAAGACGACTTTCAAAACTCGTTATGGGCACTACAAATTTCTTGTGATGTCTTTTGTGTTGACAAATACCCCAACGATATTCATGGATCTCATGAATCACGTATTCCAGCCGTATTTGGATCAATTTATTATCATGTTCATAGACGACATTCTGATCTACTCTAGAAGTCGCGAAGAGCAAAGTCAACATCTGAGGACGGCACTGCAGGTGCTTCGAGATCAAAAGTTGTTTGCCAAATTCAGCAAATGTGAGTTCTGGTTAGAGAAAATGGCGTTCTTAGGCCACATTATTTATAGGGATGGAGTAGAGGTCGACCCATCTAAGGTCGAGGCATTGAAAGAGTGTTTAGTACCTAGGAATGTATCCGAGATTCGTAGTTTCTTAGGTCTGGCTTGATATTATTGCAAGTTTATCAAAGCCTTTTCATCTATTGCAGTACCTTTGACAGCTCTGACGAAGAAAAATTTCAAGTTTGTGTGGAGTGCCGAGTATCAAAGCAGTTTTGAGAAATTGAAGCAAGCACTTGCTGTAGCACCAGTTCTAGCAATGCCATCCGAGCAAGGGGATTATGTGCTTTACACTGATGCTTCAAAGCTCGGTTTGGGCGCCGTGCTGCTGCAGATGATAAGGTGATAGCCTATGCGTCGAGACAAATGAAGAATCACGAGAAGAACTACATGACGCACAACCTTGAATTAACAGCAGTATTTTTGCACTGAATATCTGGAGACATTACTTGTACGGTCAGAAATGCAAGATTTTCACCGACCACAAGAGCCTCAAGTATTTCTTTACTCAGAAGGAGCTGAACATGAGGCAGAGGTAATGGTTGGAGATGGTTAAAGACTATGATTGTGACATTAGCTACCACCCAAGAAAAGCTAATGTCGTGGCCGATGCATTGAGTAGATAGACAACAGTAGTAGGCCATCTAGCAGTACAAAAACCTCTCCAAATAGAGATTCAGAGTTTTGACCTTGAGATTTATGCTAGTGACCGTGTACCAAGATTATCTACTTTGGCAGTGCAGTCCATTCTCTGAGACTGCATTCGTAATGAGCAAGCGGCTGATGAGAAATTGCAGAAGTGGAAGACGAGGGATGAATCGAAGGGAAGTACATTGTATTATGTGGAGGACGACATTGTCAAATATAGAGGCCGTTCATGCCTAGGGTGACTCGCTGAGAGTCGAGATTATGACGGAGGCATATGCTTCACCGTACTCTATCCACCCTGGGAGTACGAAGATGTACAAAAACCTACAGTTTCTTTTTTATGGCCGGGCATGAAGAGAGATATTTGGAAGTTTGTATCAGAATGCCTCACTTGTCAGCAGATGAAGGAAGAGCATCAGAGACCAGCAGGGTTGTTGAAGCCACTCCCTATTCCCGAGTGAAAGTGGGAGAATATTACGATGGACTTCGTGGTTGGTTTGCCGAAAACAGTGAAGGGCTACAATGTTATTTGGATAATCGTGGATCGTCTGACTAAATCAGTGCACTTCCTGCCAGTGAAGACGACATAGTCCATGTCACAGTATTCCAAGGTGTATATCTGAGATAGTTAGACTGCATGGAATTCAGGTGTCTATAGTATCTGATAGAGATCCGCGCTTTACTTCATTGTTCTTGAAGATTCTTCATTCCGCCACGGGGACAAAGCTGTTGTTTAGTACGACCTTCCATCCGCAAACTGACGGCCAATCAGAGAGGGTGATCCAAATTCTGGAGGACTTACTACGAGCTTGTGTGATCGACTTCCAAGGTAGTTGGGAGCCAAAGCTGCCACTAGTGGAGTTTAACTATAAAAATAGCTATCAATCTTCTATAGGAATGGCTCCATATGGGAGGAAGTGTAGGTCACCGATTCATTGGGATGAGATCGGAAATAAAGCCGATATTGGATCAGATATTGTTCAGAAAATTGCGAATAGTAGTCAAGATCCGAGATTGGATGAAGACGGCGCAAAGTAGACATAAGAGCTATGCGGACAAGAGGATGAGAGATCTCGAGTTAGTCGTTGGTGATCATGTCTTTGTCAAGATAGCTTCCATGAAAGGAGTTATGCGATTCGGGAAGAAGGGCAAGCTCAGTCCGAAGTTTATTGAACCATTCGAGATCTTGGAAAGGGTGGGAGCATTGGCATACAAGATGACTCTACCACCCAATCTGGATGGAGTTCACAATGTATTTCACATTTATATACTCTGCAACTACATGTCAAATCCATCACATGTACTGAACTATGAGCCACTGCAGCTTACTCCAAATTTGACCTACGAAGAGAAACCGACGCATATATTAGCCTGGCAAGAGAGAAGACTGCGCAATAAGGTGATCAAGATGGTCAAGGTCAAGTGGCTGAATCATTCAGAGGAGTAAGCTACTTGGGAGACTGAGACAGACATGAGGAGTCGCCATCCAAATCTTTTCAATGAGTACTGATTTCGAGGACAAAATTTTTTAGGGGGGGAAGGATTGTAATGCCCTAAAACCTGAACACACTAATTACATGCATGAATGAAAATTTATTTAAAATGAGTGATCTAGAGGTATGTTTAAGTATTGGCATGATTTAATGATTAGTTAACTGAATGTTATGAATATGAACCTTGTGCGGTCGAATATGCTATGTACGGCAAAGACGAGAGAACTAGGGTTGATTTTGATAAGATTTCTATTTTAGAAACTTGGGACTTAGTAATCCAAATTAGGAAAGCGGCAAATTTATTTATAGTAAGGGACGAACTTGATCGGTAAGAAACTTTTGCTATGAAAATAAGAAGTTTCGGGCTACGATACTAAAACGAGTAGTACCATATATTTTTAAATATTGTTTGGACTTCTAGTGGAAAAATTATGGATTGATTAATTCCTTAATGGGCATAGATTAACAAGGATTGTTTAAAATAATTAAGGCCTTAAACCACACCTAAGCCCACCTAGCAATTTAAATAAAAAGAAAACTCTAGCCACACCTTCAGCATACCACACGCCACTTTTACCTTCAGCACACAAAACTCACACAAACTAGGTCTCTAGGGTGGCAACGAGTCTCAAAGCAAGGGAAAGAAGAAAGCTATGCATCCCATTCGTCTCTCGTCGTGCCATCACTCGTATTTCATAAGCATAAACAATGAAGGCATGTTTACAACCTTTCTTTATGCACCATTCAATCCATAATATTGCATGTAATGTGATTTTGTGTGTAAAGTTTAGAAGGATGATGGTTTTTAATTTCCTACACGTGCATCTCATGTTTCAAATAAGAAATTCTTACCGTTTTGTGGATTGTTGAAGGAGGGATGCAAACCAAGAGATTTAAGAGTCAAAATAAACGCCAAATAGTAAGTTTTGAAGGGACTACGGCCATAGAGTCACCTCAAGGGCAGCACCACCTACACGTAAATATCATGAAGGCCAAGAGGTGGGAAGTCGGGTGGCCTTGGGTCCCTACGGCTCAGGGGGCTGCATGGGGCCCTAGCCATGGTTTTGAGTTTTGTTTAGAGTCCTAGGAAGGGCTATGATGGATTCAGTCAGAGCTTATATGGGTAGGTTGAGTGCTGGAACCGAAACTCCACAAACATGCACTTGTTGGGCTGTTTTGGGGCGTGGGGTGGCCTAGGGCTAAGGGGATGGTGGAAGGGCTGGAACAAGGGCTGGGGACATGAGTTAGGATCCTGGTGAGGGGCTGGTATCGGCCAAGGAGTGAGCCAAGGGCTGGTACATCCGCTGGTACGCGAGGAAGCCGGGCTACGTGAGAGGTTGCACTTGTATGCTGCTGGTGCAAGGGCCTTAGGGCATTGGGTTTGTATTAGAAAGGGCTTAATCATGGTATTTTTTAGGGTCTAAGGAAGAGGTCCAGGGCCTGGTTCATGGTTGTTTCGTGCCGTGGTCCGTTCGGGATCGTAATTTGTTAGAACATGTCAAAATAGGGACGAAATGAGCCTAGGTTAAAATTTTAATTCAAGTTTCAGTTTTGGCTTGGGATTGGGAACTTACATCGCTTTAAATTGGGTCTTAGGATGTTATTAAAGGTATGGTATCAGCTTGGTTCGATTCAGAAGGGTAGTTTGGTCATTTGTTTGCTCGAAAACGCTAAAACAGTGGTAAACGAGTCATTCGGTAAGCGAATGGAGTCGTTTTTTGAAATGTAGGTCATATATTTTAATTTCCTCAAAGTTTATGGATATTTTGGGTAATTTTAAAATTGTGGAATTGGGTCGCTATCATTAGGAAAAAGTTCGGGGTCGTCCGGGTAGGTATAGAGGTGAAACGTGGGCGATCGGTTTGAGGAAAAGTCCAGGGCGGTTTGCAACTTCCTGAAAGAATTCCATATCATGTTAAATGCTAAATTTAGAGGTTTTAAAGTATATTCATGATATACGCTATTTTCAAAAGTTTTAATGTATCTGAATGTTTATACTATTTTAGTAGTCTCGACGTATACGAATGATATAAGCCATTTTTGGAAGTTTTAAAGATTATGGAAAGTTATGCATGTTTTATGAAATGATAAAGTAAAGGAAAATATATTTGATGAATGTGAATTGATCATGACGTAAAAGTAATAAGGGATCCGTTGAAAATGAGAACAGTGAACTTGCAATAAAAAGGGAGTGAATCGTTGAAACCGAGAGCGGAAATCTCAATAATAATGGATCCGTTGAAGAAATGAACATTGAAGTTATTTTATTTTATAGTTTGAGAGATCATCGAAGAAGAGGACGTTGAACCCGACAGTCTAGTACTACGGTTTATAGATTCGACTGAAATTTGTCACTATAGAGGATCAAACTTCACATAAAAATGTTATTTTAAATGGAAAATTTCATACTTAAGCATGGTTTCAAAAGTTGTATATTTTTGGAAGTTTAGTGGTTGCATGAAAACAATCTATTTTTAGTAAACGTAATTTCCATGCATGTGATTGTATATTTATGTACTTGTTAATATTCGATTTAAGCATGATGAGTCATTTGACTCACTAGATTTGAATGATTGCAGGCGATGACGATGTTGAGTCGTGCGGACTATGGAGTCATCTGGGAGGCGCAATGCATACCCGAGGACTTAGAAATTCTGCATATGTTAAAGATTTTGATGACTTAATGGATGATTGCTTATATTTACAGACTGATAGGATGCTAGAATTTATTGAGTAGAATTTTAGACTTTTATTGATTTATTTATTTATTCCGCATGAATAATTTTGGATATTATGGAATTCATTTATTTGATTATTTATGCGAGTTTATTTATGATGAATTAATTATGCATGGTTTAGGAAAAAAAACTAGTGTAAATTAAATGAATTTAGAAGTAGGGTTGTTTCAGAAAATTTGAAAATCTGAAAAATATCTGATTTTTTTATTGATTGGATACACCCAACATATCCTAGAGAAATCATCAATAAACGAGACATTGTATCTCGCTCCTCCTAGGGATACAACCGGTTCTTGCCAAACATCAGAATGAATCAGCTCCAATATGCTTTTGCTTTTGGCAATGGAAGTGCCAAACTTTAATTTGTGTTGTTTACTAGTAACAGAATGCTAACAAAAGGTAGAGATACTTTGTAAGCCCTAGCAGCAGCTTTCATTCTGAAAGAATTTTCAACTCTCGTTCTGAAATATGCCCGATTTTTCTATGACGTAAAATTGTTAATTATTCTCCTGAACCAATCGATGCAAAACTAGTTCTGTCTCTTTGTGTGTTTCTCTCAAAAGTACATACAAATTTGTAACAACCTTTTCCACCTTCATAACCGCAAGCACACCCTTCAAAATTTTCATGATCACATTCTCGATACGAGTTTTGCACCCGATATCATCGAATTGCCATAAGGACAAAATATTTTTTGTCAGCCCCTTCTGATGTCGTACCTCCTGTATAGTTCGAATGGTGCCATCAAATATTTTTATTTTAATAGTACCGAACCTAGCGATCCAAGACATGATCATTTTCTATGAATACAAATCCTCCTGAGACTAGTTCATAAGACTGGTTCATACTTATTGAACCATTCTCTCCGAGACGTCATGTGCCACGTCGCTCCTGAATCCATAATCCATGTGTCACAAAATTTGTGTCTATCTTCGGCAACTGTTGCTACTTCGCTTAATAATATTTCACCTTCGCCTGAAGTAGTGGTCATATTTTCTTGAGAACCTTTCTCGATAATCGTACACTCTTTCTTGAAGTGCCCATTACCGCCACATTTAAAAGAGTAAATATTTTTTTCTTACTTTTGGACTTTGATCTACCTCGCCTTTGGCTCCAATTGGAGTCACGGTCCATAAAACTTCCTCTTATCATCGGTAAATCCTCTACCTGCTTTGAAGTTACCAAACTATCTTCCTTATTCTTGGGTAGACTTTATTTTCCAAGAAATGCAGTTAAGACATCGTTGCAGTTTAAAAAATATGTAAGGATATTGTTGGTTAAGTTGATGATATGTTGATCATATGAATCTGGTAAACTTTGAAATAGAAGCTCTGCGCGTTCCTTTTTCTCTATTTTATTCCCCATAGAGGTGAGTTGGATAAATAGTATATTTAGAATGTTGATATGAACGGTCATTAATGAGGATTCCGCCATCCGAAGAGTATAAAGCCTTATTTTTAGGAAAATCTTGTTGTGAAGTGACTCGACCTCTTACATTTTTTCAGAGTATCTCAGATAATTTTTGCAATTTTTTTCTCAGATATACTTTACAGTACTTCGTCTGCTATGACTAAGTGTAAATTGGCAACAACATTATCATTTATCTTATTCCACTTTCTATCGTCCGTCATATCCCTCGGTCTCTCTAATAGCAGCGAAGCAAATCTCCTTTCTTAAAATTGCTTGTATCTTTATTTTACAAGCATAAAATTGCTCCCGTTGAACTTTGCTATCTCATATATGCTGCCATTATGTCTACAAAAATTTAGTAGAATAGAAAAATAATCCCGACTTAATGATATATATTATCTATATATGGGTCATGGTTATCAGATCGAACACAATCACATTCCTTATTCTTTACCCCATTAAAAAATATTTCAGAAGAGAAAACTAAAGGATTCTCTCAAGGAAAAGAGCTCGTAGATCTGGAAGATCAAGACACGTTCTAAAGAATTCAGGGTTATGGTTTCAGGTACGCTACAACTTAATTTTTCATTCAGATTTTGAATGATTTAGCATGATAAATTTTGTGGTTTGTGAATTTTCCTCAACAAGTGGTATCAGAGCCACTCATACTTCAGTCATTCATATTTGTTTAAAGTTTTAGATATTATTTTGTTTCACATCTGGAAAAGAAAAAAGTTAATTTTTTTTAAATGACATCAGATTTGAAAAATATTTTGATTGAAAACAAATCTTTTAAAGTTTCAGTTTTGGTAAAGAGATTTTGACTAAAAATTTTAAGGTTTCAGTATCAGATTTCAATTTTACGTCCAGTTTTTGTTTAACAAAAATTTTTTTTAAAGGAAAATCGAAACTTTGAGTTAAAAATTTCCATCAAAATTGATATAGGACGCCCAAGAGTACCCGGACAGTTGCATGCAACCAGAGGAGTGATTTTGGGATGCCCTTGCAGGCCCAAGATGTTGTAGACAGTAACAGGCAAGCTGGGGCGCCCTGAATTGAGGAGCTATTTCAGGGCGCCCCAGCACATACCGTACAGATTTTTTCTAAAAAAAATCTTTAGTTTGCGACTCAGGTTTATCCAGTTTAAGCTTAAATATTCAATTATTCAAATAATGATTAGGTAATATGTATTATAAAATATATTGATTGAGCTAAAATATCGCCAAAGTGACATCTTTTATGAAAATTAATTTTATTTTGAAATACAAAAAGATTTTGGTATATATGATTTATATGAATATTGATCGATCAAAGGAAAGTTAATATTTAATATAATTATATATGCACTTGTGGTGGTAAACATGTGATAGTTATTCGTTTTTTCATGTGAATAATAAATCGGCCTAAAGGAAGGCTGTTACTTGATATGATAATTACTATCAATGTTTGACTACCGTACCAAGATATCACTTACAAGTTAATCTTTTGTCCAAAGATAAAAAATTAATGGAGTGCTCGGTAACCTGTTTATGGGGTTTACATTATTTGAATTTATTATTTTATTTGGATATATAGTTGAGCATGTATTTTTGTTTATTTTATTCACTATTCAGATTTGACTCATGCAAATATTCATTCCAATTTAAATTATATGCCGATGTTAAATAACTCCAATTTTAAATCGTGACAATAAAATTAATTGATAATTTTCGGAGTCATGAATTTGGACCTTGCGATAAGGGCAGACTCTCATCCCCCCCTACAGATACCTTTTTCGAAAAAACCCTAACCTTTAACAACCTTGCACCCCTTCGACCCTAGCACTTAACCAACAAGACCAGACCATATGAAACCTTCCTAGGACCTTGACCGACCCCTATGGACCCTGGTGAACTGAGCATAGAGAGCCTTGCACACTTTAATCATAGCTTATTAACACCTAACTAACCATTTTTCAATCCAATTCAAGCCAATTATGACCCATAGAACAACCCTAACAGCCTACTGAATTTCTGCCCCTTTTTCGAAAAAAACCCTAACCTTAGCAACCTTGCACCCCTTCGACCCTAGCCCTTAACCAAAAAGACCAGACCTTATGAAACCCTCCTATGACCTTGACCGAGCCCTAGGGACCCTGCTGGACCGAGCTTAGAGAGCCTTGCACCCACAGTTTGAAAGAGGATCGATTTTAGGTGTTCAAAAATGCAACGGAAGTTCAAAATTTATTTTCTAGCAAGAAAACCGAACACCTCATGTACTAGGTGTGTAGCAAATACAAAAACACAACTATGACATTCATAGGGTGTTGAGAAATCATTACCTATCAATCTCTTGAGATTGATGATGGCTCCAACTTAGCTGATATACAACTTAGCTCTTCAAGGCAAGACAAATCTACAAGCTTCCTTACTTCAAAATCAAGCCCACCACCAAACTTAAAAGATCCACCTTACACTTGCACTAGAAAATGTATGGCATTTTTCTTTGAGAAGAGTTTTCTTTCCTCAACTATTGAAGAAGAAAAGAGAGAAAAATTGAAGAAGAGGTCCATTCAATTTTCGGCCATATGCTTGTGTCACGAAGGGGAGGATGAGTTGTCTTGGTTGTGGGAAAAGGTTAAACCACTTTTAGCATGCCATGCAATTTTTAATGCAAAAGTAATCCCCAACTTTCACCTCCCTAGCATGCTTTTGACTTGGGCTTGTAACTATTACAAGGCCCATGGACTTTTATTTAAATGTCTCAAACACATTTGAGCCCATTTAAAGTTTACTTGATTTCATTCAAGCCCACTAGTTTAATAATTATTTCTAATTGGGCTCTACAAGGCCCAATGTTATTTAATTAATCCAACATTTGAATTAATTTAATTATTTGGACTCTACTAGGTCCACTAATGTTTAATTAATTCAACACTTGAATTAATTTAATTTAGTCCATAATAATGTTTATGAAAATCAAAATTTTCAAATACATTATTTCTTTGGCCAACTTTTAATTTTAAGAACACATTCATAAATTAAAATTTACATTTCCCTCAAAGAAGTCATAATTCTATTTTTCCTTATGCTTATAAACTCATTTATAAGCCGTTCAACACATTGAACTATATTTTACTTCTCAACGGGATCCAGAAAGCTAGTACTTGTGTGGCTCTCAATGGTTCATTGATACAACTAGCCGTGGGTTCACATCTCCATGTGATTCGGACTTAACATGTCCATATACGAGCATACCCAAATTGCTCTATTCTTACTTATAAACTCCTTGATAACAAGAATGTCAGAACTCAAGTCCGATAGTACCCAACCAATCATGTTAAACGCCTAGCAGCATCGCTTACATGATTCCCTAGGTATCAAATGATAGTGCCTGCAAGAACCATTCAATTATGGTTAGCGTACAGTACGGTCCCTTCAACTCATATATCCCGACCGATTCGACATCCATTGGTATATCGAGAGTTGTCAATGAATCGATACTATGTGTCATGTCGTAGTTGCATCGATGGTGTAATCTATGAAACCCCTTTCATAATTACCACCATACTCTGATCAGAGATTTCATACTACACATTCATGAGAACACATAGGATATCCATACCCGAAGGTAAGCGATGAATCCCCGACTACAATGCATCGACTCCTATATGTTTCGACAAAACACCCAACCTTGCCACCTGATGACCCAATGAGAGTCGGTAAACAAGTCAAAGTATAATGCTAGCACATAGAGTCTCAATGTTGTCCCGGGTCATAAGGACTAATGGTATACAACCATAAACTAGGACTTTTCCACTCGATAAGTGAGAACCACTTGGAAAGTTCTTTATGGAGGGTTGTTCAGTGCACTCTACAAGGAGCACCTATCTGCATGCTCGGACATCACAATGTCCCCTACTAATGAAACATGGTACTCACATCGCAGATACTAGTCTCGAACTCGAGCGGCCTATATCCTTCTTACCGGCGGCTGAATCGACTAGGAACTGTTTAGAATATACAGTATTCCAAATATGAGTTTCATGATACTCATCATATGAGCATCTCATATTCTTTCTACTATTTGTATATTCAAGGACTTTATCTATGCAACTAGCATGGGTATACAGATAAAGAAGTGCCTAAAAATTATTTCAAATATTATTAAAATAAAGACTGTTTATACATAGAGTTTCATTGTGAACACTCGGCCAACACTTGGCTCGACGTGCACCTACTCTAACAATCTCCCACTTGCACTAGAGCCAACTACCCATATGCTTCAAACCCATCGATTCGCGATGCTTCTCGAATAATGGTCCAGGTAAAGGCTTAGTTAGCGGATTAGCAACATTATCTGTGGAGCCGACTTTGTCAATCGAGACATCTCCTCTTTCCACAATCTCTCGGAGGATGTGGTACTTTCTCAGTATAAGTTTGGACTTCTGATGAGACCTTGGCTCCTTTGCTTGAGCTATAGCTCCCGTGTTGTCACACAACACCGGGACAAAAGCAAATCTATTAGGAATGACGTCCAACTCTTGGACGAAATTCTTTATCCAAACAGCCTCCTTTGCTGCATCTGATGCAGCAATATATTCGGTCTCAGTGGTGGAATCCGCTGTACTGTCTTGCTTGAAACTCTTCCAAGAGACAGCAGCACCATTGAGCATGAATATGAATCTAGAGGTTGACTTCCAGTCATCGATATCCCTTTGGAAGCTAGAGTCGGTATAGCCTTCCAATTTCAGTTCTCCACCCCCATAGACCAAGAACAACTTATTGGTCCTTCTCAAATACTTGAGGATGTCTTTCACAGCTTTCCAATGTGGAAGACCAGGGTTCGATTGATATCTACTCAATACACTTAGTGCAAAAGCCACGTCAGGACGTGTAGATATCATCCCATACATGATGCTACCAATCGCAGATGCATACGGAATGCGTGTCATCGCCTCTACCTCTGCATCAGTCTTGGGAGACATAGACTTGGATAGGGACACGCCATGACACATTGGTAGATGTCCTCTCTTGGACTCATCCATCGAGAACCGCTTCATGATGGTATCAATGTATGTGGACTGGGTGAGACCAAGCAATCTTTTTGATCTATCTCTATAGATCTGTATTCCCAATACAAAAGATGCTTCACCCAAGTCATGCATCGAGAACTTACTTGCTAACCATATCTTAGTTGATTGCAACATTCCTACATCATTCCCAATGAGTAGATGTCATCAACATACAGCACAAGGAATGTCACAGCACTCCCACTGACCTTCTTATACACACAGGGTTCCTCAGAATTCTTAGTGAAACCAAACTCTTTGATTGTACTATGGAATCTAAGGTTCCAACTCCTAGATGCCTGCTTTAGACCATAAATAGATCTCTGAAGTTTGCATACCATATGCTCACTTCCGACAGATGTAAACCCTTCGGGTTGAGACATGTAAATCTCTTCCTTAATATCCCCATTAAGAAAGGCTGTCATGACATCCATCTGCCATATCTCATAGTCATACCATGCAGCTATGGCTAGCAATATCCTTATGGACTTGAACATTGCAACTTGAGAAAAGGTTTCCTCAAAGTCAACTCCTTGTCTTTGAGTATATCCTTTTGCCACCAATCGCGCCTTGAAGGTCAATACCTTCCCATCCGCCCCAAGTTTCCTCTTGTAAATCCATTTACACCCTATGGGAACAATTCCCTCAGGTGGATCCACGAGATTTCACACTTGGCTCGAATGCTTGGAATTCATCTCAGATTCCATTGCTTCAAGCCACTTGGATGAATCGCCATCAGATTACGCTTCTTGAAGGTCCTTGGATCAAATCCATGGTTAGGCTCATCATGGCCTTTTTCAAGAAGCAGACCATACCTCATAGGTGGTCTCGAGACTCTCTCGGATCTTCTAGGAGCTTGTATCTCCTCTCTTGGCTCTTCGGGTGTGGATTCTATAATTGTGCGTGTCTCTCGAACCTTTTCGAGTTCTATCATCTCGCCTTTTCTATCTAATAGAAATTTCTTTTCTAAAAAGGTTGAATTCCTAGAAACAAACACCTTTGTTTCTTGGGGATGATAGAAATAATATCCAACTGAATTCCTTGTATATCCCACAAAGTAGCATAAAATGGATCGACTATCCAATTTATCTCCCACTGCCTGCTTCATATAAGCAGGGCACCCCCATATTCTAAGATAAGAATACTTAGGAGGCTTACCCATCCATATCTCATATGGTGTCTGCCTTTGAATGGATATTTAGTGGAATATCTTTCAATTTTAAGTTATAGAAATCGTTTTCAAGTTCACCAGTACCAATTAAACATTCATTCTTGTAAATATTGCAAACACCTTTGCTAAAGAAACAAGAATATCCATCTTTATCAACATAGAAATGGAAATAATGTTTTTTTCATCAAATCAGGTACAAACAAAACATCTCTTAAAAAAATTAACTTAAAATTATTGTTCAACAATAAGTAAACATCTTCAACAGCCTTGGCAGCAACTTTTGCCCCATTGCCCATCCTCAAGAAGGTCTCACCTCCCCTTAGTCTCCTACTTCTTCCCATCCTCTGTAAATCATTACAGAGATGTGAGCCACTGCCGGTATCCAATACCCAAGAAGTAGAGTTAATTGAAATGTTTACTTCAATATAGAACATACCGTTTCCAGAACTCTTCTGGGCGAGATATTCTCTGCAGTTACGCCTCCAATGTCCAGGCATTTTGCAGTGATGATAAATATCAGCAGTCTTGTCAGCTTTTACTGGTGTGGCTGCCACAATGGGAATCAGAGTCTGCCTCTTCAAGGGCACGTTCTTCTTGGGACGTTGGAAAGAACGCTTCTTTCCCTTCCCAGGTGGACCGGTCTTCGTACCAGATGAAGAGCCCACATAAAGAACCAACTTCTCATCTTTCATAGAAGCCTACATATAATACTTGGCTTTCAAGTCATGGTCACACCATTCCTTGTAAGTTTGCAATTCCTCAGGAGTGCAGTCAGTCAGAGCCTCAACAGGGGACGACTTAGTAAGTGTAAACGCTATCCTTTCCGAATTCAAGACGATTTTCAGATTTCTTAGCCAATTGAGGTAATTAGGTTCGTGTTTGTCGAGTATTACAGATAGCGGATTTGCGAATCGAAGACATTGTCAAAAAGTACTGAAAAGAAAAACAGATAAATGTTAATGACTATTTTAAAATATTTAGTAAGATATGAAGTATGGACTTTTACTTCATAAATTTTTACTCCCACTGTTTTGACATGTTTCACTACCCTCTAGTGAAAACGGGAAACTCCTTTCCTCAGTAGGTACGCAAGGTCCAATTAGCGAATTATGATCCCGAATAATATCAGCCAATCACAATTCCTAAAAGGTAGTTTTCAATTGCATCTCCATGCAACCCTCTAGGTAAACTTTTGTCTCACGTTTGATTAGGACCCAATAATATGACGTCGTTCATCTTTACGTGTCAAGCCTTACCCATCGATTTTGAACCTTAATGGACGGTCGCCATGAGTTCCCTCAATAATATGAGCCGAAATCATGGGAGTTCCACGTAGTTCACATCACCATGTCAATGGATATCACAGCTTTCCACCACCCAGGGCTCCCCCAATAATATGAGCCGAGCCCCGAGCACGGGTAGCGTTCATCATGCACCCAGTGTCGATGGAAGACATGGAAATTATAAACAAATTTATAATTCCCCTTTTTGGACTTGATATTAATTTTGAATCTTATTCAAAATGAGGGTTTTTAATTTTGAAAGGCCTTGTCATTAATTTTATTTAAAAGCTTGCCATGTTTGATCGTATGTTTGCCGGATTCATGCAACTTTGTTATTATCATAATAATAACGCACATACTCATTATTTATAACATATCATGAATTTATTATAAACAGTAAACAAAACAAGGATGATCAATCGCCCCAAAACTAATGGCCCGTGTGAGCTAAACACGAGCCTAGGTCCAATCCTAGGGAAATGCATGGGATGCAAATGAACCTATTACATTAGCTTCCAATATTTACATGTCATCGATCTTCATAATCATCTTGGCCACCATCTTTCAATCTTGATCATCCACTATAGTAATATTTACAAATAAATATCCATGGCAAATAGGGATACATCTCATGGGGGTGGGAACGGGCCATAAACCAAGCCCACTTTATAAATTGATAATTATTACAATCATTCAACACAAAATATCCTAGTATACACCTAGCAAATTGGGTTTGGGCTTTTGATCATCCTTCATGCATAATATCACATATCATACACCATCAATTAATTATCACAATAATTAATTGATCCAATATTATATATCTTGATCCAAGCACTAACCGCCACGATTATAAACTAAATTAACAAAGTATACAAACACCTTTGTCTACTTTCTAATTAATTTATTTATAACCGAATTTCTTGCAAATCACAATTTACTATAAATAATTAAAGTCCAACTTCAATTATTTATTTAATGAGAAAATATTTGCAACTTTTGTAAATTTAAACTTAAGGGCCCAAAAAAAATCATTTTTCACCAAAAACATTTTGGCCCATTTAAATTTTCCAAATATGTTAGCCATCCAATGGCCCAACAACTCAAGGCTCATGACACTTTGATATTTCAAAATACCTTTTGAAAACCCTAGTCGTCATCGCCGTCGCCGGATTCCGGCCAACATGCAAAAATTTTTTTTTTTATTTAAAAGATAGGGGGTGTTCGGGCAGCCCCTCGGGCTGCCCTTGCTGCCCGAAATGGACAGCCCACGGGCAGTTCGAGCTGCCCAAAATGGGCAGCAACAAGCGGCCCGAATTTTCCCCAAAATAAGCCTCGGTTTTGTTGCAAAAATTATTTCTCATGCGGTTAGAAATCGATCTCAATATAATATTATGTATATGCTACACAAACTAGTACCCTTAGCTCATGATACCACTTGAAAGAGGATCGATTTTAGGTGTTCAAAAATGCAACGGAAGTTCAAAATTTATTTTCTAGCAAGAAAACCGAACACCTCATGTACTAGGTGTGTAGCAAATACAAAAACACAACTATGACATTCATAGGGTGTTGAGAAATCATTACCTATCAATCTCTTGAGATTGATGATGGCTCCAACTTAGTTGATATACAACTAAGCTCTTCAAGGCAAGACAAATCTACAAGCTTCCTTACTTCAAAATCAAGCCCACCACCAAACTTAAAAGATCCACCTTACACTTGCACTAGAAAATGTATGACATTTTTCTTTGAGAAGAGTTTTCTTTCCTCAACTATTGAAGAAGAAAAGAGAGAAAAATTGAAGGAGAGGTCCATTCAATTTTCGGCCATATGCTTGTGTCATGAAGGGGAGGATGAGTTTTCTTGGTTGTGGGAAAAAGTTAAACCACTTTTAGCATGCCATGCAATTTTTAATGAAAAAGTAATCCCCAACTCTTCACCTCCCTAGCATGCTTTTGACTTGGGCTTGTAACTATTACAAGGCCCATGGACTTTTATTTAAATGTCTCAAACACATTTGAGCCCATTTAAAGTTTTCTTGATTTCGTTCAAGGCCATTAGTTTAATAATTATTTCTAATTGGGCTCTAATAGGCCCAATGTTATTTAATTAATCCAACACTTGAATTAATTTAATTATTTGGACTCTACTAGGTCCACTAGCGTTTAATTAATTCAACACTTGAATTAATTTAATTTAGTCCATAATAATTTTTATGAAAATCACAATTTTCAAATACATTATTTCTTTGGCCAACTTTTAATTTAGGAACACTTTCATAAATTAAAATTTACATTTCCCTCATAGAAGTCATGCTTCTATTTTTCCTTATGCTTATAAACTCATTTATAAGCCGTTCAACACATTGAACTATATTTTACTTCTCAACGGGATCTAGAAAGCTAGTATTTGTGTGGCCCTCAATGGTTAATTGATACAACTAGCCGTGGGTCCACATCTCCATGTGATTCGGACTGAACATGTCCTTATACGAGCATACCCCAATTGCTCCATTCTTACTTATTAACTCCTTGATAACAAGAACGTCAGAACTCAAGTCCGATAGTACCCAACCAATCATGTTAAACGCCTAGCAGCATCGCTTACATGATTCCCTAGATATCAAATGATGGTGCCTGCAAGAACCATTCAATTATGGTTAGCGTACAGTACGGTCCCTTCAACCCATAAATCCCTACCGATTCGACAACCATTGGTATATCGAGAGTTGTCAATGAATCGATACTATGTGTCATGTCGTAGTTGCATCGATGGTGTAAACTATGAAACCCCTTTCATAATTACCACCATACTCTGATCAGAGATTTCATACTACACATACATGAGAACACATAGGATATCCGTACCCGAAGGTAAGCGGTGAATCCCCGACTACAATGCATCGACTCCTATATGTTTCGACAGAACACCCAACCTTGCCACCTGATGACCCCATGAGAGTCGGTAAACAAGTCAAAGTGTAGTGCTATCACATAGAGTCTCAATGTTGTCCCGGGTCATAAGGACTAATGGTGTACAACCATAAACTAGGACTTTTCCACTCGATAAGTGAGAACCACTTGGAAAGTCCTTTATGGAGGGTTGTTCAGTGCACTCTACAAGGATCACCTATCTGCATGCTCGGACATCACAATGTCCCCTACCAATGAAACATGGTACTCACATCGCAGATACTAATCTCGAACTCGAGCGGCCTATATCCTTCTTAGCGGCGGCTGAATCGACTAGGAACTGTTTAGAATATACAGTATTCCAAATATGAGCTTCATGATACTCATCATATGAGCATCTCATATTCTTTCTACTATTTGTATATTCAAGGACTTTATCTATGCAACTAGCATGGGTATACAGATAAAGAAGTGCCTAAAAATAATTTCAAATATTATTAAAATAAATACTGTTTATACATAGAGTTTCATTGTGAACACTCGGCCAACACTTGGCTCGACGTTCACCTACTCTAACACAGTCCCCAAACCCGAGCCCTACATGGCTTGCGCGACCCCAAACCTCACGCCTATAGCCTTCCCCCTTCCACCAGCCTTTCCTCAACTTATCTATGAGCATGACTAGACCCTCCTAAGACCCCCAAATGTGAGCCAAACACATCCCATGGTTTGCTCCTTCCTATCCCTCAAAACCGAAACCATAGCTTGTTATAATCCTAAATTTTCGTCTAACCTTTTCACCCTTATTTTCTAGCCCTTATCCAAGCCTCTATGGACTCTTAATCATACTAAAAAACTTTCCTTACCATAGCCCTATCATGGTAGCCCCTTTGTGCAACATAAACATGGATCTAAAAGCATGAAAACTCAGTTTTATAATGTACTATCATAAAAACGAAAAAATAAGAAAGTGTAACATATTTTTCATGAAAACATGTTAAATACACATAATATATTATGAAGGATGAGTGAAAGAAGATTAAGGGGTGTCTTTGCGTATTTCACACACGAAAAATAATTTGAGATGCGAAGAACGTTGGTGGATAAGGAGGAGAACTTGCTGCATTTTTAATCTCTTAAAACTCACATGAAGGGTGGTCCTTTAAAAAAACGTGTGTGTGCAGGTGCTGATGGAGGGAGGGGTGGGGTGAGAAAGCCCTGTTTTTTGTGTGATATGAAATGTTTTGTTGTTTAAAAATTTCCTAATTTGATAAAAATAATTGAGTAGGAGTTTAAGCCGAATAACCTTATTAAAATTGTCCCATTATAGTATAGGTAAAATATTTCGTTTGGGAAAATTTTCGAAAATATTAGCCGAGTTCCCAAAAAGTATTTTTTTTTGTCAAAAATTGATTACCGGTTTAAAATACGACTCGACGTGTAAAAACATTTCAACAGCACCATTTTCGAGATTTTCATTTAAAATATTCCATATATTAAATAATTAAAAATAATAACTTAATAAAAATATTTTTCTTTTATAGTCCTCGGTATTCGTTCCTCGATCGCGTATCGAATAATCTTTAAAAACACTATTTTATGCATTCTTGTAGAAAACCATATTTTAAACATGTAAACATACCTACCATCTTTAATCAATGCAATTAAAATGATTTAATTAAGCATTTTTCATTTTTCCTATATTTGCATGCAGTTGGATTACGTAATCGCATTTTGGACATTACAATTCCTCCCTCCCTTAAATGAAATTTCGTCCTCGAAATTAAAACTTACCGAATAACTCCGGGTAGCAAATGTAGAGGCCTGAAAACTCCTTCGGATGCATCTTCATAAATCTCTCATTTACAGCCTCGGGCCCTGTCAGCCTGGTCGCCACGGCATTGTTCCCCGCAAACTGTGCGAAGAACTGCGTCATCCTAGCTAGCATCTGGGCATTCATGTCAGGTGGAGGTGGTGGTGGAGGTGGTAAGTCTCTCTCCTGCCTTTGCTCCTCCCCGTACTCTTGGCGAGGCTCCTCATTTCTAGTGCGCTAGAAAATGCGTCTAGGGGGCATACTGTTTCATACATAACCCATACGTAACCAACATGCATAATTCCATAATTCATTTAAATTTAAATACTGAGTAATAAAATAAATCTGGACGTAAAATAATTCATGAAAACATGCTGTCAAATAATTCATGCTTTAAATAAAATGCGTAAATGTAAAACTTACAGACCGAAGACGTGACTTCATGAGCTTCTCGTGGTCAGTAGTAGTACAACCCTTTACAGAACCATTGCTCTGATATCAGCTGTAGAGGCCTAAAAATCCGTGTTTGAAAATTTGCGGAAAAATTAAAATTTTTTTTTAATAATTAAAATTGCCTCATTCATAAATGAACTGATAAATAAAGTTTGATGTTCAAAATTGCAGCGGAAGAAATTAACATTTTTGAATAACAGTAAAAGTTTATCCAACGACAATCAAAATGTTTGAGCAATCAAATAATAATAAATGCTAAACTGAGGTCCTCGGGTCCTACTACTGCCGACTCGAGCTGGCTCACTGGTCCCTGCCCTCGGTCCCGACATCATCAGTACCTACAACAATCAAGTCTAGTGAGTCTAAAGACTAAACATGCATATATCGTAAATAACAAGTAAATAAATAGTAAAATTTTGCATGGGATAAAAATATCATGTCATGAGGCATAATGTGAAAATAACTTGTTATGAGCAATTATAATACGTGCATAACTGAAATGAAAATAATAGTGAAAATGTTTGCTCCTTGGAGCCCTGTACTGAAATAGCGTGTAATAATTTTCTGGTGAGATTATGGTCTACGCAAGTGGTCCCTGAACTGAGCTGACCGGTAACTGGCGACCGGATCGGTAACTGGCGACCGGGTTTAATAATGTACGTCCTATCAGACTACTGCCACAATATACTGGGTGAAACAACTGAACTGACCGGTAACTGGCGACCGGGTTTGATCATGATAGTAAAGTGACCACAAGCAATATCGCATAAATCTCAAAATGAATATTTTTGCACGTGATATAATTAATCAACATAATTAAATATCCTGCAATAATTTTACTGAATGGATTGGATCGCTCCCAGGCTCGCTGAAACCTACATATGCCATGAAAAATATGCAATAGCTTTTACTTGACCAAACTATGCAATTAAATCCGAAAACTGAGACAATTGCGCCTACGACTTCGTATTTAATCATGACTCCGTACCAACCCGAACCAATACCTAACCATCAAGTAGTCATGATTAAAATACGTTTAAAATGATGAAGTAATACCCTTAAAATGGTGAGGGTCGAAATCTAGGTGGATGGAGGCCAAAACATGAAACGCTCTTTCGAGAGTCAATTTGGCACATCGCACCGTAAATTCTCGTACGACCTCAAAAATGATCCGAATCACAAACGGCCAAAAACATGACCTTCCTAACACGATGAGGCACTGTCCAGTCCAAGGCCATAGGCTAAAAGCCAACCGAGAACTCGAAACACGCCTGAGAACAACAGCATCACTTGCTGTCAAATTACAGCAGCTGTGCAATCGCATTTCTTGTGTCGTTTTCGAGACTACCGGCCATTGGGGCTTGAACCACCAACCAGAGACTCTTAACAACATCCCAAAGAATGATTTGAACCATGGATAAGGGCCCTAGGCCAGCCTCAGTTTGGACCATTCTAGAAGTAACTCGAAAGGTTCACCCGAGAACACCTTGTATGCGTGTGTGGTGTTGTGCTTCGTTTGCTGTCTCGTGTCGTTCCAGTGGCCATTTGATTGACAATGGCAGGATCTAGACATCTTGGGGTATGGTATGAACCGTGGCTAAGGGCCATAGGCCAACCAAGATCCACACCATTCCACCATTTTCGAAACATATAAGCTGTAAACATGAGGAAGCCGAAATGGGGAGGGGCTGTTCTTGTGTTATTTTGTAAAAACCGATTCACCATGGACCAAGCCTCCAAAAGGGTGACTTAGTCACGTCTTAGATATGCTAGGTAAGTGATCTAACCATGGCTATAGGCGTTGTGGCAGCCATGATCAAAATCATTTCCTATATGACAGCAAAAAAACTGAAATTCGAAAACTCAAATGTACAAAAGGTGGAGTTGCTGTCATTTTCTTGCTTTCCAGCGAACATGGGTTTAAATGAATGTACCAACATTGTCCTAATGCATCCTATTACATGTCTAGATGTCGCCTTGGGAGCCTGGAATCGAACCAATACCTGAAACCATCAAAACCAATGAAACCCGTGAGGAGCACAATGAAATCCGAAAACTGCATGTTTGTTTTTCTGAAAATTGCTTGATATATTTCGGTTTTTGGCTATCAAAACATGATCATGTAATGTTAAATAATGCTAGTAGGACTTGATTGAAGAGTCAAGGGAGAATATATGCATGCCTTGTTTCGTTTGAAAGAAAAACGAAAGAATGAGACGATTCGGCGCGGAGGAGGTGGAGCGCTTTCTACGTAGCTTGCTACTGAAATTTTTTTTCCTCTCTTGTTTTAGCTTTGAATCCCACGGTTTACACTCTGAAAATGCTCTCTGATTTCGGTGGATAGGGGAGGAGAATATTGGTTAGGGGAGTGAGGGAGATGGGTGCAAAATATAGGGAACAAAGCAAGACCAAGTCTACAAATTTGAAATTTGAATTATGGTTTGATATCAAATATTTGTTGGGGTGTTAATGGAGGTGAGGTGGCCGATTCTCTCATGCTAGACTAGGTTAGGATAAGCTCTAATATTAATTAATTAAGGTTGATCAATAATTAAAAATGTTTGCAAGCTAAACTTAACAAAGAATGGGTCAAAGATGATGAGTTGGCAAGGCATTGCTTAATCATCTAGGGGGCCGAAATTTACACAATAAAATGAAGGGGAAATGTTGATTATTTAGTAAATTTATAACCCTTAAAAACCTTACCTATCCTTTAAATAATTTAGTGAATTAATCCCTTAATTATGGAACTTAAATGAACTTACTTTCTACTCACCTCAAGTTGTTTAAATAATTCCTTAAACCTCCTTTTTAACTTAAATCAACTTACTAGCTAGCTAAAATAAACTCTGGGAATGATTTCTTAATCTTAAATTCTATCTCAAAACTCCAACTCCAGTCCAGCCTCACTGAATTAATTGAAATGATACAAATTTAAACTGCTACGGAAAATAATTAAATTTAAATACTCAAGCAATAAAAATCACTTTAATTTAAATATTAGAATTATGCATGGCTTATACGTAGTCTAAGTTACGGGTTCTACAATCCTTCCCTCTTAAAAGAAATTTCGTCCTCGAAATTAAAACTCACCGAATAACTCGGGGTAACGATCCCTCATCTCTGGCTCAGACTCCCACGTAGCTTCTTCCTCTGAATGGTCGAGCCATTTGACCTTGACTCGCTGAACCAGCTTGTTCCGAAGCTTCTTCTCCTGCCTGTCTAAGATTTGCACTGGTCTCTCCTCATAAGATAGGTTTGGAGTAAGCTGCAACGGCTCAAAGTTCAGGATATGCGAAGGATTCGCCATGTACTTCCTCAGCATAGAGACGTGGAAGACATTGTGTACTCCGGCCAGATTCGGCGGAAGAGCCACACGATAAGCTAGCGTCCCAACTCTGCCGAGGATCTCAAATGGCCCAATGAATCTCGGACTGAGCTTTCCTTTCTTCCCAAATCTCATGACACCCTTCATAGGTGCCACTTTCACAAAGACATGGTCGCCGACAGCAAACTCTAAATCTCTCCTCCTCTGATCTGCATAACTCTTCTCTCGACTCTGAGCAGTCCTCATCCTATCACGGATCTTGACTACTACATCGGTAGTCTGCTGAATAATCTCTGGACCCAACTCTTCTCTCTCTCCTACTTCATCCCAATGAACAGGAGATCTGCACTTGCGACCATACAATGCTTCATACGGAGCCATTCCTATAGACGACTGAAAGCTTTTGTTATAGGTGAACTCAACCAATGGCAAGTTCGACTCCCAACTCCCTGAGAAATCGATGACGCAAGCACAGAGAAGATCCTCTAAAATCTTAATAACTTGCTCTGACTGCCGATCTGTCTAAGGATGGAAAGCTGTGCTAAACAGCAACTTCGTCCCCATAGCTGAATGCAAACTCTTCCAGAAAGAAGAAGTAAATCTGGGATCTCTGTCAGATACGATAGAAACTGGAATACCATGGAGTCGGACTATCTCTCGGATATACAACTCTGCATACTGAACCATGGTGAAAGTCGTCTTAATAGGCAAGAAGTGCGCTGATTTAGTAAGACGATCTACAATCACCCAAATAGCATTTGATCCTCTGACTGACTTCGGCAACCTGGTCATGAAGTCCATGGTAACATTCTCTCACTTCCACTCGGGAATAAGAAGAGGCTTGAGCAAACCTGCTGGTCTCTGATGCTCTGCCTTCACTAACTGACAAGTCAGACACTCGGATACAAACCGTCTGATGTCCTTCTTCATACCAGGCCACCAATACAATAGCTGCAGATCTTTGTACATCTTTGTACTCCCTGGATGAATAGAGTACGGTGACATGTGGGCGTCTGATAAGATGTCTGCTCGGATAGAATCACTTCTAGGAACCCATATCATGTCTTGGTATCTCACTATACCGTCGCTGACTGAATACAATACACTGCCCTTGGCATCATCTCTCTACTTCCACTTTGCTAATTGCTCATCTACTGACTGACCACTGCGAATACGGTCCAGAAGGGAAGACTGAATGGTCAAGGTAGATAGACGGGAAACTCTACCTCGAGCATAAGTCTCAAGATCAAACCTCTGCATCTCAAACTGAAGAGGTTTCGAAACTGTCAAATGGGCCATCGCTGCAACTTTCTTGCTCAATGCATCCACAACTACATTAGCTTTACCCAGGTGGTAGCTAATGTCACAATCATAGTCCTTCACAAGCTCCAACCAACGCCTCTGACGCATATTCATCTCCTTCTGCATAAAGAAATACTTGAGGCTCTTGTGGTCGGTAAAGATCTGTCACTTCTCTCCATACAAATAGTGCCTCCAAATATTCAAGGCAAAAACTACGGCGGCCAACTCTAAATCATGGGTAGGGTAGTTCTTCTCATGAGTTTTCAACTGTCTAGAAGCATAAGCTATCACTCTCCCATGCTGCATCAATACTGCGCCAAGACCGAGCTTCGAAGCATCGGTATACAGAACAAACTCATCGGACCCTGACGGCATGGCCAAAACTGGTGCTGAGATAAGAGCTTGCTTCAAAGTATCGAAGCACTTCTGACACTCCTCGCTCCAAACAAATTTCACATTCTTCTTTGTCAGTGCTGTGAGTGGAACTGCAATTGAGGAGAATCCCTTAATGAATTTCCGATTATACCCTGCTAGCCCAAGAAAACTGCGGATCTCTGATACATTCTGCGGCATAATCCAATCTCGGACTACTGCAACTTTCGCTGGGTCTACCTTAATGCCACTGCTGGAAACAATGTGGCCTAAGAACGCCACCTTCTCTAACCAGAATTCGCATTTACTGAACTTTGCGAATAATTTGTGCTTCTGCAATGTCTGCAACACTGTGGTCAGATGCCGGCTGTGATCATCCCGATTCTTGGAGTAGACGAGAATGTCGTCTATGAACACTATCACAAACTGGTCGAGGTACGGCTGAAATACGCAATTCATGAGATCCATGAAGATCGCTTGCGCATTCGTCAAACCGAACGGCATCACAAGGAACTCGTAGTGACCATAACGAGACCTGAAAGCTGTCTTCGAAACATCGGCGTCTCTCACCCTCAACTGGTGATAACCTGAACGCAGATCAATCTTAGAGAAGATCAAAGCTCTCTGCAACTGGTCAAACAGATCCTCAATCCACGGAAGTGGGTACTTGTTCTTCACTGTGACCCTGTTCAACTCCCGGTAGTCAATACAAAGTCTCATAGAGCCATCCTTCTTCTTCACAAATAAGACTGGCGCGCCCCATGGTGAAAAACTCGGGCAAATGAACTCCTTGTCAAGAAGTTCCTGAATCTGCTTCTTAAGCTCTGCCATCTCTGCCGGTGCTAGTCGGTACGGTGCTTTGGAAATCGGAACCGTACCTGGCATAAGCTCAATAGAAAACTCCACCTCTCTCTCGGGTGGCATACCAGAAACGTCCTCAAGGAAAACGTCTAAGAAGTCTCTAACAATCGGAACATCTGCGGCTGACTGACAAGGCGCCTCGGGGGTAGATATAAAGGTCACTAGAAACGCCCGACACCCTCTATGCATGAGCTTCCTAGCATGAACATATGGAATAATGCGCGGTAAAGGAAACTACCTGTCCGGCTCAAATAAGAACTGGGTCATTCCAGGCGGTCGGACTATAACAGATCTCCGCTGGAAGTCAATCAAAACTCTGTTCCGTAATAGCCAGTCCATGCCTAATATGATGTCAAACTCTGGCATCGGCAATAAGATAAGATCCGCATTAACAAGATTTCCATGCAGCTCAAGGTCTATGTCTCGGATCACATTGGTGGCTGTGATCTCCTCTCCAGAAGGCAATGATACTGAATAGGCTACATCTAACCCGATGGTCTTAACTTTGAGAAAGTTCGCAAAGACCTCTGAAATAAATGAGTGGGTAGCCCCTGAATCTATCAGGGCTTTGGTAGCTGAGCCAGCTATGAAAATTCTCCCTGAAAGTTCGGAACACTAAGTTGAAACCAATAATCACAAGAGCTAATCTTATAGGCATGCAAAGGTCAGAGTTCTTCTATCTTAATCCCGAAAATGATACTGAGTAGAGCATGCAATCCTATCGCAATACTAAGTTCAAAATCTTAATCCCGATTCCCAAAACATTGGAATGCAAATATAAACTTAAAGCTGTAAGGTACCTGTCATCAGCATGGTATCGGGGTTCGTCTCCGCAGCATGGAGAGCAAAAACTCTGCCTTGGGTAGGCAAATTCTTCCGGGGGCACTGCTGCAGCACTTGGTCTGTGCTGCCACACTTGTAAGATTTCCCTGAGCCATACATGCATGCTCCAGGATGACGGCGTGAGCACTTGGGACAGACTGGGTGCTCAAAAGTCCTCGGGACGGCACGTCCCTGCTGCTGAGGTCCTCCTCTGTTTCTAGGCGGGCCGTGAGGCGGCCTCTTATGCTGATGCTAATGCTGCTGAGGAGGAAGAGGACGGTGTGGTACCTGAACTGGTTGCTTTCCCAAGCAATCCCTCTCTATATCAATCAGATCTTGCTCTGCAGCCCCAGAGCCCCAGAAACAGCAACCTCAAAGGTAGTAGAGCCAGCAACCCTAACATCGCGGCGTAAGATCGGCCGCAGACCATCCAGAATGTGCCTCAGCTTGGCACTGGCATCGTTCGCAATCAAGGGCACAAAGTGACAGCCCCTCTCAAACATACAGATGAACTCCGTAGCAATCATATCTCCCTATCTCAGGGTCATGACCTCCCTGGTCAAACACCAACGCACCTCATCCGTAAAGTACTTGGAGTAAAACACCTCTGTGAAGCGCACCCAAGACAGTGTAGCTAAGTTAAGGGCCACTGAAGCTCCTTCCCACCATAAGCGGGCATCTCCTCTAAACAGATAAGAGGCACAACAAACTCGATATGAATCCCCAAGCTCCATAAACTCGAAGATAACCTCGAGGGACTTGATCCAGCCCTCGGCAATCATGGGGTCCGACATTCCTGAAAACTCCTTCGGACGCATCTTCATAAATCTCTCATATACAGCCTCGGGCCCTGTCGACCTGGTTGCCACGACATTGTTCCCCGCAAACTTTGCGAAGAACTGCGTCATCCCAGCTAGCATATGGGCATTCATGTCAGGTGGAGGTGGTGGTGCAGGTGGTGGAGGTGGTAAGTCTCTCTCCTGCCTTTGCTCCTCCCCGTCCTCTGGCAAGGCTCCTCATTTCTAGTGCACTCGAGAATGCGTCTAGGGGGCATACTGTTCCATACATAACCCATACGTAACCAACATGTATAATTCCATAATTCATTTAAATTTAAATACTGAGTAATAAAATAAATCTGGACGTAAAATAATTCATGAAAACATGCTGTCAAATAATTCATGCTTTAAATAAAATGCGTAAATGTAAAACTTACAGACCGAAGACGTGACTTCATGAGCTTCTCGTGGTCAGTAGTAGTACAACCCTTTACAGAACCATTGCTCTGATACCAGCTGTAGAGGCCTAAAAATCCGTGTTTGAAAATTTGCGGAAAAATTAAATTTTTTTTAATAATTAAAATTGCCTCATTCATAAATGAACTGATAAATAAAGTTTTATGTTCAAAATTGCAGCGGAAGAAATTAACATTTTTGAATAACAGTAAAAGTTTATCCAACGACAATCAAAATGTTTGAGCAATCAAATAATAATAAATGCTAAACTGAGGTCCTCGGGTCCTACTACTGCCGACTCGAGCTGGCTCACTGGTCCCCGCCCTCGGTCCCGACATCATCAGTACCTACAACAATCAAGTCTAGTGAGTCTAAAGACTAAACATGCATATATCGTAAATAACAAGTAAATAAATAGTAAAATTTTGCATGGGATAAAAATATCATGTCATGAGGCATAATGTGAAAATAACTTGTCATGAGCAATTATAATACGTGCATAACTGAACTGAAAATCATAGTGAAAATGTTTGCTCCCTGGAGCCCTGTACTGAAATAGCGTGTAATAATTTTCTGGTGAGATTATGGTCTACGCAAGTGGTCCCTGAACTGAACTGAACTGAGCTGATCGGTAACTGGCGACCGGACCGGTAACTGACGACCGGGTTTAATAAATATACGTCTGATCAGACTACTGCCACAGTATACTGGGTGAAACAACTGAACTGACCGGTAACTGGCGACCGGGTTTAATCATGATAGTAAAGTGACCACAAGCAATATCGCATAAATCTCAAAATGAATATTTTTGCACGTGATATAATTAATCAACATAATTAAATATCCTGCAATAATTTTACTGAATGGATTGGATTGCTCCCAGGCTCGCTGCAACCTACATATGCCATGAAAAATATGCAATAGCTTTTACTTGACCAAATTATGCAATTAAATCCGAAAACTGAGACAATTGCGCCTACGACTTCGTATTTAATCATGACTCTGTACCAACCCGAACCAATACCGAACCATCAAGTAGTCATGATTAAAATTCGCCTAAAATGATGAAGTAATACCCCTAAAATGGTGAGGGTCGAAATCTAGGTGGATGGAGGCCAAAACATGAAACGCTCTTTCGAGAGTCAATTTGGCACATCGCACCGTAAATTCTCGTACGACCTCAAAAATGATCCGAATCACGAACTGATAAAAACATGACCTTCCTAACACGATGAGGCACTGTCCAGTCCAAGGCCATAGGCTAAAAGCCAACCGAGAACTCAAAACACGCCTGAGAATAACAACACCACTTGCTGTCAAATTACAGCAGCTGTGCAATCGCATTTCTTGTGTCGTTTTCGAGACTACCGGCCATTGGGGCTTGAACCACCGACCAGAGACTCTTATCAACATCCCAAAGAATGATTTTAACGATGGCTAAGGGCCCTAGGCCAGCCACAATTCGCACCATTCTAGAAGTAACCCGAAAGGTTCACCCGAGAACACCTTGTATGCGTGTGTGGTGTTGTGCTTCGTTTGCTGTCTCGCGTCATTCCAGTGGCCATTTGAATGACCATGGCAGGATCTAGACATCTTGGGGTATGGTATGAACCGTGGCTAAGGGCCATAGGCAAACCAAGATCCACACCATTCCACCGTTTTCGAAACATATAAGTTGTAAACATGAGGAAGCCGAAATGGGGAGGGGCTGTTCTTGTGTTATTTTGTAAAAATGGATTCACCATGGACCAAGCCTCCAAAAGGGTGACTTAGTCACGTCTTAGACATGCTAGGTAAGTGATCTAACCATGGCTATAGGCCTTGTGGCAGACATGATCAGAATCATTTCCTATATGACAACAAAAAAATTGAAATTCGAAAACTCAAATGGACAAAAGGTGGAGTTGCTGTCATTTTCTTGCTTTCCAGCGAACATGGGTTTAAATGAATGGACCAACATGGTACTAATGCATCTTATTACATGTCTAGTTGTCGCCTTGGGAGCCTGGAATCGAACCAATACCTGAAACCATCAAAACCAATGAAACCCGTGAGGAGCACAATGAAATCCGAAAACTGCATGTTTGTTTTTCTAAAAATTGCTTGATATATTTCGGTTTTTGGCTATCAAAACATGATCATGTAATGTTAAATAATGCTAGTAGGACTTGATTGAAGAGTCAAGGGAGAATATATGCATGCCTGGTTTCGTTTGAAAGAAAAACGAAAGAATGAGACGATTCGGCGCGGAGGAGGTGGAGCGCTTTCTACCTAGCTTGCTACTAAATTTTTTTTTTCCTCTCTTGTTTTAGCTTTGAATCCCACGGTTTACACTCTGAAAATGCTCTCTGATTTCGGTGGATAGGGGAGGAGAATATTTGTTAGGGGAGTGAGGGAGATGGGTGCAAAATATAGGGAACAAAGCAAGACCAAGTCTACAAATTTGAAATTTGAATTATGGTTTGATATCAAATATTTGTTGGGGTGTTAATGGAGGTGAGATGGCCGATTCTCTCATGCTAGACTAGGTTAGGATAAGCTCTAATATTAATTAATTAAGGTTGATCAATAATTAAAAAGGTTTGCATGCTAAACTTAACAAAGAATGGGTCAAAGATGATGAGTTGGCAAGGCATTGCTTAATCATCTAGGGGGCCGAAATTTACATAATAAAATGAAGGGGAAATTTTGATTATTTAGTAAATTTATAACCCTTAAAAACTTTACCTATCCTTTAAATAATTTAGTGAATTAATCCCTTAATTATGGAACTTAAATGAACTTAGTTTCTACTCACCTCAAGTTGTTTAAATAATTCCTTAAACCTCTTTTTTAAATTAAATAAACTTACTAGCTAGTTAAAATAAACTCTGGTAATGATTTCTTAATCTTAAATTCTATCTCAAAACTCCAACTCCAGTCCAGCCTCACTGAATTAACTGAAATGATACTAATTTAAACTGCTACGGAGAATAATTAAATTTAAATACTCAAGCAATAAAAATCACTTTAATTTAAATATTAGAATTATGCATGGCTTATACGTAGTCTAAGTTACGGGTTCTACAGCAAATCCTCATGTCAGTCTCGGTTTCCCAAGTAGCTTATTCTTCCGAAGGATTAAACCACTTGACTTTTACAATTTGTATAATTTTATTTTGAAACCTTCTTTCTTGCCTATCTAGAATTTGTATAGGCCTTTCCTCATGTAACATATCTGCAGTCAACTGCAAAGGTTCATAATTTCGTACATGTGTGGGATTCGAGATGTACTTTCGCAGCATCGAGATATGGAACACATCATACACTCCAACTAGCATCGGTGGCAACGCCACTCTATAAGCTAATGTCTTAATCTTCTCTAGAATATCAAACGGTCCTATGAACCTCGGACTGAGTTTGAATTTCTTGCCAAATCTCATAACACCCTTCATAGGTGCTACTTTCACAAATACGTGGTCACCCAATACAAACTCTAGCTCCCTTCGATCCTTATAAGCGAAACTCTTTTGACAACTTTGAGCATTCTTCATCCTATCTCGGATTTTGACTACTAGCTCTATTGTCTGCTTGATCAAATCCGGACCAAATTCTCCTCTTTCACCAACTTTGTCCCAATGTATCGGTGATCTACACTTTCTCTCATAAAGTGCCTCGTAAGGAGCCATACCTAGAGATGGCTGGTAGCTATTATTATAGGTGAACTCCACTAGAGGTAACTTTGGTTTCCAACTTCCTTGGAAATTGATCGCACAAGCTCACAGTAGATCCTTTAAAATTTGAATCACCCTTTCAGAATAACCATCGGTTTGAGGATGAAATGTTGTACTGAACAACAACTTTGTTCCCATTGCTGCATGCAGACTCTTCCAGAAATACGATATGAACCTCAGATCTCTTTCAGAAACAATAGACACTGGAATTCAATGCAGTCGGACTATCTCTCAGATGTATAGCTCTGCGTACTGAGACATCGTGAATGTCAATCTTAATAGGTAGAATGTGCGTTGATTTCGTAAGACGACCAAATATCAACCAAATGACATTGAATCCCTTGATAGTCCTTGGAAATCCCACAACAAAATCTATAGTAATTTTTCTCATTTATAATCGGGAATAGGAAGTGGCTTAAGCTTCCCTGCTGATCTCTGATGCTCTGCCTTAACTTGTTGGCATGTCAAACACTCGGACACAAAACATAAGATGACTTGCTTCATGCCCGACCACCAATATAATGACTGTAATTCCTTATACATCTCTGTACTTCTAGGATGAATGAAGTACAGAGTATTGTGAGTTTCTTTCATAACAACCTCTCTTATAGAATCGTCACTAGGAACCCATAGTCGATCTCACTATTGAACTATGTCATCCTCCTCGGAATGCAGCTTCCGACCCTTAGATTCACCTCTCAGTCTCAATTTTTGTAACTGCTCATCAGAAGACTGACCTTCATAGATTATATCCCTCAGAGTCGATTGTACTGTCATGGTAGAAAGATTATGATCCTCGCTCCTAGCATACACTGCAAGCTCGAATCGCTGAATCTCTGCTTGCAATGGTCTTTGGATTGTCAATTGAGCGATAAAAGCTGTCTTTCAACTCAAAGTGTCCGCAACTACATTAGCTTTTCCCGGATGATAGCTAATATCCCAGTCGTAGTCCTTCACCAACTCTAACCATCTTCGTTGCCTCATATTCAACTCTTTTGGGTGAAGAAGTACTTCAAGCTTTTATGATCAATGAAAATCTTGTACTTTTCCCCAATAATTCTCAGAAAAAACACTATTCACCCAAGTAATTTTCCAAAATTTCTTTTCAAACTTTAAAGTTTCGAAATTCTTCATTTTAGTCCTTAAAATTTCGAAAATTACATTTCTATCCCAATAAATTTTTTAATTAAATAAATTTAGGTCCTAAAATTTTCGAAATTCATTTTATTGATCTCTACAATTCCAAAAATTATGGAAACAGCCCTGATTTTCTATAATTTGCAAAACAGCATGTGAATTTCTTAAAATTTGCAATTTAGTCCCTGAATTCTCGAAAATCCCAGGTTTCACCGTAGAACTTTAGGCATCTCAATTTCAGTCCCTGGACTTCGTAAAATTACATATTATCCCTTGAATTTTTAGTCTTGTGCAATTAAACCCTTAAGCTCTTGGTTTTTGCATCGTTGCCCCTAAATTTTTCGATTTTTGAAGTCAATGCCTCGAATTTCGTTCTTCCGTTCTTAAGCCCGAAAATTCTTAATTAGGTTCAATTAATTACTTTACAATATTAAAGCTTATATTTTGTCCAATTTCTATAATTTTCAAAGTCATCCTTTAATTCCAACTAAAGTAGAGCATGCAACCTATTTTCCTCTAAGTTCTTATTATCCCAAGAAATTCCATTAACCAGTTTAACATTTAATGCAATAAAAGCAATGAAAAAACGTTAAACAACTAGGTTACCAGTAATCAGAGTCGTGTCTGGCTCTGCTTCAGCCTCCTCAGCATGCATGACATAAACTCTGCCAACAGTGGCTCCTTCCTTCTTTGGGCAATCCATGGCTTTATGTTCTTCCTCCTTGCATATGAAGCACTTGTATGTTCCCACACGCACTTGACAAAGTGTGGGCGATTGAATTCTTTGCACAGTGGCCTATCTTCAGGTTTTGGGGCTCCAAACAGTGGTGGCTTCTGTTGCCCCGATTTCTTCAGCTGTCCTTGGGGCTTTTGCTGCCCTTGAGCTTTGGGGGGTCATGTAAATTGTCTCTTATTATGCTGAGAATTCTGTTGGTGCTGCTACCTCTTGCACTTCATCTCAAAATCAATATTCTTCAAGGCTTGCTCAGCTTGGAAAGCACAAGCAATGGCAGCTACATAATGTCGCATCAACATCACATCACATCGTATATTAGGTCGAAGGCCATCTAAGAAGTGCCTTAGTTTCTCAGTTGCATCTCTATCAATGGGGCATAAAGTGACAACCACTATCAAACCTCCTAATAAATTCAACCACAGATATGTCTGCTTGACGGAGTCTCATAAACTCCCTCTTCAAGCGTCCTAGGACGTCATAAGTAAAATAATTCTCATAGAATATGTTCTTGAATTACACCGAAGTGAGGGTGGTTAGAATAATACAATTTTCAACTCCTTCCCACTAAGGACAAGCATCATCTCGTAGCATATATGTAGCACACCTAACTTGGTCATCATCTCCCATATTCAGGTAACCGAAGTGCACCTCAAGTGATCTAATCAAACCCTCGGCAGCAAATGGGTCGGTGGTTCCTGAAAACTACTTCGGACCCAGCCTCCGGAACTGATCATACATATCGTTTTGTGGCCTCGGAGCCCGCTGTTCAAAGAAATGTGCCATACCCTCTAGCACTCTAGTAGCAGCATCTCCATTGGGAGGTAGGGGTGCATTCTCTCTAAGATCCTCATGAGTCTCAGCTTGCCTATCAGTACTAGGTTCGCGTCTAAAAGGCATTACATCTGATCGTTTTCGAAATTCTAAACGTAACCAACATGCATTCAAATCTAAGCTTCTTACCATACAGCATATAAAAATCCTTTTTTTGAGCAACTTTAATCATAAATATCAATCAATTTCAAAAAAACTTTAAGCATGTAACTTAAAATATGAACCATGTAAACATACAAGTACTATAATTTAAATCATTTAAAGCAATTAAATTTACAGACTTGAGGCTTGACGACTGAGCTTCCCTGAACTGGTTGTGGCACAACCCTTTACAGGAACATTACTCTGATACCAACTGAAATGTCTACTACTCAATTTTCTTTAAAATGTACTAGATTTTTTTTAACTTGTTTTCGACCGAAATTGCATTCATATTTATATACTTGCATCATTTAAAATACCAACCAACTTATTATTTGAAAATCCAAAAGAACGAGTGCAAAACATAAAATCAAAAACCGTCCAACCAAACATAAAACTAGAACATTTTCAAAAGTAGCATAGATATCTTAAATCCTCTCAAAGCATCAAACGTCATAAACGTCATAAAATATTTAAACTCATACTAATGCAGAAAAACTAGCAAAGGTCCTCGGGTTATGTTCACCATCAGCCCAGCCAGTTCAACCATCAAGTCCTCGATCATCATCAAAATAATTCTCACCGGTATCATTCACACCTAGTGACTCTATTGACTCAGTAAACCTTAACCATGAGCAAGTAATACATATACATTCACAAGCGACACTGAAAATAGGTTTAATAAAATAACTTTTCATTAACATGCGTAAACCGTAAAAAAATTTTCTTTCATCATATCATTTTCCATTCATCATAAACATATACATATACATTTCCTTTGTGGTCAATTATGTTCATTAATTGAGACCATCCTTTCATCCTTCGGTCGATTGATCAATCTCAGTTGTAACCATGGTACCAAGTGGCGAGGCAACATTAACCACTTTTCCCTTATGTGCCTTGTCATATAGTTGGCGGGGACATCAGAAACACTCTCACCCATCAACTGAGCCTTGGCTTACATATCATCATATCCTTTCGATGAAAATTCGATCGTCAGGCTCCCTCTGGGGCCTTCACCCATAAACGTGCTCCCTCTAGAGCTTCGTCCCTCACGAATCCCCTTTTCCTTACTGTCACAATTAAATCACTTCTTTCAAAACATTTATTCTTGTTTCCATCACTTTATAAAAATACATGCAATTATATCAATTTCCTTAAAACCAAGAATACAACACAACTTTTAGCATTTACCGTTTTGCATCATAAAATTTCACAATATTTGAAAATAAATATTTTAAGATTCATTACATCATTCAAGGCACTGCTAGGACGTCTAACATTTTTTTAGGTGTAAAATGACTGTTTTTCCCTCCGAAACCCTAACTTTCTCAATTTACCCTTACACCTTGAAACGACAACTTGAATACATCGAAACTTAACAAAAGGCCGTAAAATACACCCATAAACATTTATTAGGCATAAAAAGCTCCTTGACTAATTTATCAATTTGTTTTAAAACTTGAACCTATATCTCGGTTTTTATCCAAATCAATTCGAAACTTAACCAAACTTTAAATATAGCTTATTAACACCTAGCTAACCCTTTTTCAACCCAATTCAAGCCAATTAAGACCCATAGAGTAGCCCTAACATCCTACTGAATTTCTGCCCCTTTTTTTAAAAAACCCTAACCTTAACAACCTTGCACCCCTTCGACCCTAGCCATTAACCAACAAGACAAGAACCTATACAACCTTCCTAGGACCTTGAACAACCCCTGGGGACCCTGCTGGACCGAGATTAGAGAGAATTGCACCCACAGCCCCCAAACCCGAGCCCTACATGGCTTGCGCGACCCCCAAATTCACGCCTACAGACTTCCCCATTGCACCGGCCTTTCCTCAACTTATCTAGGACCATGACTAGACCCTCCTAACACCTCTGGATGTGACCCAAACACAGCCAAAAGTCTCCTCCTTCCTAGCCCTCAAACCGAAACCCTAGCTTGTTTTAACCCCAAATTTTCGTTCAACCTTTTCACTCTTCTTGTCTAGCCCTTAGCCAAGCCTCTATGGACTCTTAATCATGCTGAAAAACGTCCCTTCCAATAGACCTATCATGGTAACCCCTTTGTGCAACATAAACATGGATATAAAAGCAAGAAAACTTTATTTTGATCATGTATTGCCATAAAAACGATAGTATAAGTAAGTGTATCATATTTTTCATGCAAACATGTTAAATACACATAATATGGTATGAAAAATGAGTTAAGACAGATTAAGACATGCCTTTACATATTTCACGGACGAAAAATGATTTGAGATACGAAGAACGTTTCCAGAGAGGGACGAGAACTTGTTGCGTTTTTTATCTCTTCAAACTCATGTGAATGGTCCTTTAAAAAAAACGTGTACGTGTGGGTGTGCTGATGGAGAGGGGGTGGGGAGAGAAAATCCTATGTTTCTTGTGTGATATGAAGTGTTTTGTGGTTTTAAAACTCCCTAATTTGATATAACTAATTGGGTAGGAGTTTATGTCCAATAACCTTATTATAATAGGCCCATTATATTGTATGTAAAATATTTCTTTTATGAAGTTTTCGAAAATATTAGCCGAGTTCTCAAAAAGTCCTTATTTTCGTCAAAAATCGATTATCGGTTTAAAATATGACTCGTGGTGTAAAAAATCTCAAATGCACCATTTTCGAGATTCTCATTTAAAATATACCACATATTAAATAATTAAAAATAATTATTTAATAAAAAAATTTCCCTTTACGGTCCCCGGTCTCCGTTCTCGATCGCATATCGAATAATCTTTAAAAACACTATTTTAAGCATTATAGTAGAAAATCATATTTTAAATATGTAAACATGCCTACCACCTTTAATCAATGCAATTAAAATTATTTAATTAAGAATTTTCTATTTTTCCTAGATTTGCATGCAGTTGGATTGCGATCGCATTTTGGACCTTAGAATTCAGAGATGAAAGAGCTGAAAGATAAAATTCATGAGTTGCTGGACAAGGGTTTTATCTGCCCGAGTTGTTCTCCGTGGGGCGCACCAGTATTATTTTTGAAGAAGAAGGATGGTAGTTGTGACTCTGCATTAACTATAGAGAGCTGAATAGAGTCGCCATCAAGAATAAATATCCCTTACCTAGAATCGAGGACTTGTTTGATCAGTTGCAAGGAGCTTCCATTTTCTCGAAGATAGATCTTCATTTGGGATACCATCAGCTGAAGTTCAAGGAGCCAGATGTTCATAAGACATATTTTAAGACTCGATATGGGCACTACGAGTTTATGATGTTGCCATTCGGGTTGACCAATGCGCCAACGATTTTCATGGATCTCATGAATTGTAACGCTCTGACCGATTTTGATAAAATAGCAGCGGAATACTAAAACTTTCTTTGAAGGGAGGAAGGATTAAAAATTTCTTGACATAAAAACATTTACAATCAAAAGTATATACATGATCAATGAAATGATACAACAAAATACAAAATATCATTTTTGTGATCATGTCCAAAATGCTAGCAAGAGTAGCCTTCTTCCTTCCCTCTCCTATGCATATGACTCCGGCCTCAATCAACGTCCCGGCTCGTTGCTCTTATCTACATCACATGAAATAACTGAAATGAGTATAAAACTCAGCAAGTGGAACTCTTACATAGCAATGGACATATATGTATATCATACTCTGTAAAACATGGCTTTGAAATCATTAAATACCATCAACTCTTGAAACATGAATAACATAGCATAATATAACAATAAGATGATATTTCTCTTTTCTCTGTTGGATTGATATTTATATAGTATCTCTGTCTCTGTACCTATATCCCATCGATATACATCGATAACTCTGAGGGATATAAGCATATGGTCGTTGATCAACTAATTGCATGCAATCTCTGACTATGTATCTATCAATCCAATAAATCATTTAAACTCTCTCTTTGGCATTAAATCAAACACTTTGAAGACTCTTTTCTCTTGTATTCCCTTTTTCACAATTGAGACATAAAATGCCTCCATAATATACAACAAAGTGTGTCAATACATACCACGAATCAAATGAAGGGAATAGCACATTAAAACCATTGAAACAGCATACATATATTATCATGTGAGCACAATGAATGAAATTCCACTTACAACCAATAGAACCCTTGAATATAATCTCTTGGTACACAACCTACAACAATAAACCATGTATTGCGCCATTATCATCTCAATAATCACAAACCCATACCATTAAATCCATAAAACCAACACAATCCACAAACCCAATACTTCTCTCAAAACCAAAACCAAGAAATAAACAAACCCATAAGCTTACCTTAGCTCTTAGAACCCACAATAACTTTGCTCACATTACAAAACTCCAACAAGATGCAAGAATCAAAGAGATGAAGTGAAAGGAAATGGAACCCTAGCCTTCACTTGAGCTGCAAACCGAGAAATGAGAAGAGAAATGAGAAAATAAGAGTACACTTGCATTTAAAAACTTAAAATCTCCAAACACGACTTTACTGTTCATCGACCGCGGGTGCGTTGCCTTCTACACCGCGGGTGCGCTATGCCTTTGGCATCTCATCCAAAAATCCATAAATGACGACCGCGGGTGCGGTAACTCTTGCACCGCGGGTGCGGTGTGTCTTCGGCAACTCGACCAAAAATCTGAAATAACGATCGCGGGTGCGGTATTCTTTTGAACGCGGGTGCGGTCTCCTCTGAACCAACAATACTCTTCGCAACTAAACTGTATCGCAACATCACTTATCTTCATATATTGGAAATACTCTCAACAAGAAAGTTGCACCTCTATAACATATCTAACCACTCCAATTGGCCTCATACCAATCGGCTCAACATACAAATTACCATGAATTAAATCGCAACGACGCTACAATATAACCACACAACATCTATAATCAACAATACTATAAACCATAGATCACAACTCTTAACATCTAAACCATGCTTAAACTTGACCAAATAGTCCATAAACATACGAAATCATAAACCGTACTGTTCACCAGGAATTTCGTCCCCGAAACTAACGTCACTGCGAAAACAACTCAGGATACTTTTCTTTCTTCTCATCCTCTGGTTCCCACGTGGCTTCTGCAATCAAATGATTCCTCCAAAGGACATTAACAATGCCGATCTCTTTGTTTCTCAACACTTTAACTGTGCGATCCAGAATCTGGACCGGAATCTCTTGATAAGTCGAATTCGGCATCAAATCCAATGGCTCGTGGCGAAGAACATGGGAAGGATTCGCAATATACTTCCTGAGTATGGAGACATGAAAAACATTATGAACTCTATCAAGATCTGGCGGTAGGGCTAATCTGTAAGCTCGATCACCAACTCAATCCAAGATCTCAAATGGGCCAATAAATCTCGAACTCAACTTTCCCTTCTTGCCAAATCGCATCACACCCTTAAGAGGTGCAATCTTCAAAAACGCATGGTCTCCAACCTCAAACTGCAACGGCCTTCGCCTGACATCAGCATAACTCTTCTGTCTTGACTGTGCTGTCTTCATCCTCTCTTGAATAACAGCAACAACATCAGCTGTCTGTTGGACCAACTCTGGACCCAACATCTTCCTCTCACCAATCTCATCCCAATACAAAGAAGATCTACACTTTCTTCCATAAAGTGCTTCATACGGTGCCATGCCAATCGTCGCTTGGTAGCTATTATTGTACGTGAACTAAACAAGAGGCAATTTGGAATCCCAGCTACCAGGATAATCGATAGTACAAGATCTGAGAATATCCTCTAAAATCTGAATAACTCTCTCTGATTGACCGTCGCTCTGGGGGTGATATGCTGTACTAAAAGCTAACCGTGTACCCATAGCTCTGTGAAAACTCTTCCAAAACTCTGAAGTAAATCTAGGGTCACGATCAGACACAATCGACACAGGAACACCATGAAGTCTAACAATCTCTGCTATGTACTCTTCGGCATACTGGTTCATGGAATACGTCGTCTTGACTGGAAGAAAATGCGCTGACTTGGTCAACCGATCAACAATAACCCAAATAGAGTTAAAACCTTTCTGCGTTCTTGGAAGACCAGTCACAAAGTCCATCGTAATGTGCTCCCATTTCCATTGAGGAATCGGTAATGATAGCAATGTCCCAGCAGGTCTCTGATGTTCGATCTTCACCTGCTGACAAGTTAGGCACTGAGAAATAAACATGGCAATATCCTTCTTCATACCTGGCCCCCAATAGAGTCTACGAAGATCCTGATACATCTTAGTGCTACCTGGATGTATCGAGTATGGCGTGGTATGTGCCTCTGTCAAGATGTCTCGCCGAATAACATCACCATCAGGAATACATATACGGCCTCTGAATGTCACCAAACTATCTCCATTCATCTCTAACTCTGAATTACCTGTCTCCTCTGCTCTAGCTCTCATCTCTATCAACTGTGCATCAATGGTTTGCTCTCTACGGATCCTGTCTGTCAAAGTAGCCCGAATGATCAACGCTGAAAAACGAGCAATGGTCCCCGGAACCACCAAAGCTATCTCTTCTCGCTGCAAGTCTAACAACAATGGCTTCTGAATTAAAGAACGCAAAGAAGAACTCGACTTACGGCTCAAAGCATCCGCTACAACATTCGCTTTTCCTGGGTGGTAACTAATAGTCACATCATAGTCTTTGACAAGCTCTAACCACAGTCTCTGTCGCATATTGAGTTCTTTCTGAGAAAACAAATACTTCAAACTCTTGTGGTCCGTGAAAATTTCACACTTTTCGCCATACAAATAATGTCTCCAAATTTTCAGGGCGAAACCCACAGCTGCCAATTCCAGATCATGCGTAGGATAATTCTTCTCGTAGTCCTTCAACTGGCGAGAACCATAGGCTATAACCTTTCCTCGTTGCATCAGCACTGCACCAAGACGCTTCTTCGACGCATCGGTATAAACAACAAAGTCCTCTGAACCACTGGGCAATGCAAGTACCAGAGCTGTCGTCAATCTATCTTTCAACTCTTGGAATCCACTTTGGCATTCATTGGACCACTCAAACTTCACAGTTTTCCTCGTCAAATTGGTTAACGGCAGGGCAATCTTGGAAAAATCTGAAATAAAACGACGATAATAACCCGTCAAACCAAGGAAACTGCGTACCTCTGATACAGTGGTAGGGATAGGCCACTTCTGTATCGCCTTAACTTTTACTGGATCAACCGCTATACCATCCTTCGAGACAACATGGCCTAAGAAAGAACTCTGCTCCAACCAGAACTCACATTTCTTCAACTTAGCATACAGCCTCTTCTCTCTCAACAACTGAAGCACAACTCTGAGGTGCTCTGAATGAAGCTCTCTGGTCTTGGAATAAATCAATATCTCATCGATGAAAACAATGACAAAGCTATCCAAATACGGCTTGAACACTCGGTTCATCAGATACATGAAGACTGAAGGAGCATTAGTCAGAGCAAAAGACATCACAAGAAATTCATAATGACCATACCTGGTCCGAAATGCCGTCTTAGGGATATCAGACTCCCTAACCTTCAACTGATAATAGCCAGATCGCAGATCAATCTTCGAAAACACTGTAGCCCCTTGCAGTTGGTCAAAAAGATCGTTTATCTTTGGCAACATATACTTATTCTTGATAGTCACTTTGTTGATCTCTCTGTAATCAATGCAAAGCCGCAAAGACCCATCTTTCTTTTTAACAAAAAGAACCGGAGCTCCCCAAGGCGAAGAACTCGGCCGAATGAAACCTTTATCCAAAAGATCCTGCAACTGCGTCTTCAACTCTTTCATCTCTGTTGGGGCCATTCTATACGGAGCCTTAGAAATAGGAACCGTACCTGGAACTAGATCAATCACAAACTCTACATCTCTGTCCGGCGGTAAACCCGGCACATCATCCTCAAATACCTCGGGAAACTCTCTCACAACATCAATATCATAAAAATTCAACTTCACAATTCTATCCATATCAACAATTAAAGCCAAAAACCCATCACAACCTCTAAACAACAACTTCTTGGCCTCAAGACGCGAAATAAAAGGAAGGACCAGCGAAGTACTTGCACTGGCGAGCATACATTCCTTATTGCCATCATCTACAAATTTCACCGTCTTAGCAACGTAATCAATCACTGCACGATAGGTTGATAGCCAATCCATGCCAAGTATAATATCAAACGCAACCATCGGAATAACAATCAAATCGGCAAAAACCACTCGCTCATCAATTTGAACAGAGCACGCATACACAATAGATGTCGGGCACAACACATCCCTCGAAGGTAAAACAACATTAAACTGGAGGGGAATAACAGAAGGAACTATACCCAAAGATCTCAAAAATAGTTCAGACATAAAAGAATGAGTAGCACCTGTATCAATCAATGTCGTAGCTACTCTGCCTGAAATTAAAATAGTGCTAGAGATCACAGAAGAATCATGGTTTATACCTTCCTTTGTCATGGTGAAGATGCGACCCTGCACCTTCTCTTTACTCGATCCTCTTGGACAATCCTTGGCAATATGGTCTACAGTGCCACATCGATAACAAGTATGAGTACCAAATCTGCACTCTCCCCGATGATGCCTACTGCACTTGGGACACAATGGCTTCTCGGGATCAAATGGAACTGCCGGTGCTTTCAGACTCGACTCTATCTTGCCTTTCCCCTTGAAATTGCCCTTACCTCTTTGGTTCGAACCCTGGCCTCTTTGAGCAATAGCCTGATGCCTCGCCTGTCTCTCTTAGAAATATCTTTCTCATCTTGCTCGGCCAACAAAGCCTTAGCCACAATCTCTTTGAATGTCACCTCCTTTGACATATTGATGTCCCTTCTGATTTCTGCTCTAAGGCCTCTAATGAAATGAGCACCCTTGTCTTTGTCATTGGAAGCAATATATGGGGCAAACAGACAGCCCTCCTCGAATTTCAGAATATACTCATCAAAATTCATACCTCCCTGTTGAAGCTCTAAAAACTCAGTCACCTTCCGAGCTCGAAGTGCATCAGGGAAGTACTTGTCATAAAAAAGATCAGTGAAATCTTGCCACTTTAATGCCGGAACATCAACACCTACCTTGGTAGCATTCCACCAAATGCATGCAGCTTTGACTAACATGAACGCTGCACAATCAATTCTGTCTTTGTCTTCATACTTGAGATGATCAAATATAGCCTCAAGTGCTTTAACCCACTCTACAACCACCAATGGATCGGTGCTTCCTGCAAACTCAGGCGGATCCATCCTCTTGAAAGCAGTAAATATCCCATCGGTTCCAACTGCTTGAACCACTTGACCTCTCCCTTGACCTCTACCTTGGCCTGAACCTTGCAAACGTAGCAACTGTTGGATCTGCTCACTGTGGACCTTGGCTTGCTCTTTCAGTAATTTGCTGAACTCGTCGTCAACTCTAGAGGAAGAACTATCCTCACCCTCTGAAGCCTTTCTCTTAGGAGGCATACTCCTACAATGTGCTCACAAAATACATATTAATAGATAACAATGAATAGATATAGAAGAAGACATACCCGGACTGTTGAAAGTAGACGAAGTCATATGCATTGGTTCGAACAACGGTGCTCTGATACCACTAAATGTAACGCTCTGACCGACTTTGATAAAATAGCAGCGGAATACTAAAAATTTCTTTGAAGGGAGGAAGGATTAAAAATTTCTTGACATAAAAACATTTAGAATCAAAAGTATATACATGATCAATGAAATGATACAACAAAATATCATTTTTGTGATCATGTCCAAAATGCTAGCAAAAGTAGCCTTCTTCCTTCCCTCTCCTATGCATATGACTCCGGCCCCAATCAACGTCCCGGCTCGTCGCTCTTATCTGCATCACATGAAATAACTGAAATGAGTATAAAACTCAGCAAGTGGAACTCTTACATAGCAATGGACATATATATATATCATACTCTGTAAAACATGGCTTTGAAATCATTAAATACCATCAACTCTTGAAACATTAATAACATAACATAATATAACAATAAGATGATATTTCTCTTTTCTCTGTTGGATTGATATCTATATAGTATCTCTGTCTCTGTACCTATATCCCATCGATATACATTGATAACTCTGAGGGATATAAGCCTACGATCGTTGATCAACTAATTGCATGCAATCTCTGACTATGTATCTATCAATCCAATAAATCATTTAAACTCTCTCTTTGGCATTAAATCAAACACCTTGAAGACTCTTTTCTCTTGCATTCCCTTTTTAACAATTGAGACATAAAATGCCTCCATAATATACAACAAAGTGTATCAATACATATCACGAATCAAATGAAGGGAATAGCACATTAAAACCATAGAAACACCATATATATATTATCATGTGAGCACAAGGAATGAAAATCCACTTACAACCAATAGAACCCTTGAATATAATCTCTTGGTACACAACCTACAACAATAAACCATGTATTGCATCATTATCATCTCAATAATCACAAACCCATACCATTAAATCCATAAAACCAACACAATCCACAAACCCAATACTTCTCCCAACACCAAAATCAAGAAATAAACAAACCCATAAGCTTACCTTAACTCTTAGAACCCACAATAACTTTGCTCACACTACAAAACTCCAACAAGATGCAAGAATCAAAGAGATGAAGTGAAAGGAAATAGAACCCTAGCCTTCACTTGATCTGCAAACCGAGAAATGAGAAGAGAAATGAGGAAACAAGAGTCTACACTTGCATTTAAAAACTTAAAATCTCAAAACACGACTTTACTGTTCATCGACCGCGGGTGCGCTGCCTTCTACACCGCGGGTGCGCTATGCCTTCGGCATCTCATCCAAAAATCCATAAATGACGACCGCGGGTGCGGTAAATCTTACACCGCGGGTGCGGTGTGTCTTCGGCAACTCGATCAAAAATCTGAAATAACGACCGCGGGTGCGGTCTTCTTTTGACCGCGTGTGCGGTCTCAGCTGAACCAACAATACTCTTCGCAACTAAACCGAATCGCAACGTCACTTCTCTTCATATATTGGAAATACTCTCAACAAGAAAGTTGCACCTCTATAACATATCTAACCACTCCAATTGGCCTCATACCAATCGGCTCAACATACAAATTACCATGAATTAAATCGCAACGACGCTACAATATAACCACACAACATCTATAATCAACAATACTATAAACCATAGATCACAACTCTTAACATCTAAACCATGCTTAAACTTGACCAAATAGTCCATAAACATACAAAATCTTAAATCGTACCGTTCACCAGGCTTGAATATTACATGAATCACACATTTCAGCCGTATCTGGATCAGTTTATCATAGAATTTAAGATGATATTCTTATTAGTCGAGGACAGAGAATAGCACCGTCAGCACTTAAGAACGGCACTACAGATATTGAAAGATAGAAAGTTATTCGCTAAGTTTAGCAAGTGCGAGTTTTGGCTCGCGAGAGTGACATTATTAGGCCACATTATCTCTTGAGATTGAGTTGAGGTTGATATGTGAGAACCCGAAATTTCCAAAGAAGATCATGTGAGAAATAAAACTCGAAAATTAAGCTCAAAACTTTAAACTTAATTATAAGAATCAATTATAAACTTAATTTTTAGCTAACACAACTCGAGGAATTAGCTCAGAAGCTCGGAGATGAACTAAAAAGAGATCTACGCCATATGGAACCGCATCAATTGAAGAGCCGTCACTAGAAGAGAAATCCCCCAGCTCAAGGACTCAATCTTTTAGCTCAAAGAAGCTCAACTTTTCTTGTCCTAAAAGAACCAAAAAGGGAGCTAAAGGAAGAGCTAAGAGAATGGACAAATTTATTGTGCAAGAATTGTCCCTTTAGAAAACCAAGGTGACTCTTGAAAAATGGATAGAATTTTGACTACATTTATATCCATTCTTGGGCTTCAAGAATTCAGCTATGGGGGAGGTTAAAAGCCATTTTTGGCATCTATAAATATCCCATCCTATGCTACAAACTCACACCAAAAAGCTCCCACAAAGCACCCAAAATTCGGCCAAGGCAAGGAAAGAAAAAGAGGGAAGCTTCGTGATGTTCGTGTGAATAGCAATTACGTCGAAATGCTGTTGGATTGGCGGCATAATTTACTCAAGTAATAGGCGAAGTGCTGCCCAATTTTCGGGTGAAACCTCGTTTAAGAATCAAGAAAATTTTCGGACCACGTCTTCGAATTTCTGTAAGTGGGTTTTGTTACTTATTTTCTGTAATTTTAAACTTTGCATAAAAATAACATGACATGCTTGTATGTGTGTCCTTATTTTTGAAAATAAGTATTTATGTAATTTAAAATTTCGATCGATGTACATTATGTTATTTCCGGTTTCAATATTCATTGACTCCGTTGAATTCCTTTCAAATTTTTGATAGGTTCTGTTCGATAAATCTGAATTCCGTAATACACTATTACAAATCGAATTAGATATGGAATGATAATTGTAATTTTTTCCGGGCCCCATCTGTTGGTATAAAACTGTGTTCTGGCCCCCATCAGTGGGTATAAAACTGTGTTCTGTTTGGCCCCCATCAGGGAGTATAAAATTGTGTTCTGGCCACACCCCTTAGAGGACTAACATATTGGGGACAATTTGACCATGGAAAATGAGATGAATAACAATGTTGTGTTTGTTCTGATTTGCTTTGAATCATCTGATTATCTTTGTCTCATATCTGATTCGGTTCTGTTATGATAAGTCAAAAGTAATAAGTTTTGAAAGTTTGTTAAAGAGACGCTTTAAAAGTTCTATATGTATCTTTGGAAATCGATCGGCCCCCACATGCTGAATGTTTCACAAAACACTCACCCCTTACAACTTTCAGATAAGAATGGAGAGTAAATGAACGAGGAGGAACAAGAAGCTTTCTGGGATGGTGATCAAATGAAAAGAATGAGAATTCAAGAATTTACAATTTCTTTTTGTATTTCGCTTTTGCATTTCTGATGTAATTTTTATTCCATTGTCATTGTAAATACAATATTTTGTTATATGAAAAAATTAGTTTTGGCCATTTGCTACGAGGCTCAATTGTTTTTAAGTAATTGTTAAACAATGCCGCAAGTCACCGACGCCTCGGTTTCTGGGCGTGTCATGATCCTAGCAAGGTCGAGGCAGTTAGAGAGTGGCCAGTACCTAAGAGCGTGACCGGGATCTACAGTTTCTTGGGTCTAGCTGGCTACTATCAGAAGTTCATTCAAGGTTTCTGTTCTATTGCAGTACCCCTGACCGCCTTGACGAAGAAAAATTTGATGTTTATTTGGGGATCAAACTGCCAGGAGAGTTTTGAGAAGCTGAAGCAAGCTTTGACTTCAGCGCCAGTTCTATAGATACCATCAGTGTAACACCTCTAACCGATTTAAAATGATAACAGCGGAATTTATCTAAAATTTATTTGAAGGGAGGAAGGATTTAAAATTTTCTTGACATAAAACATTTACAATCAAAAGTATATACATGATCAATCACAAAATACAAAATATCATTTTTGATCATGTCAAAATGCTAACAAAATAGCCTTCTTCCTTCCATCTCTTGTATGCATATGACCCCGGTTTCAATCAACGTCCTGGCCCGTCACTCTTATCTGCATCACATGAAATAACTGGAATGAGTATAAAACTCAGCAAGTGGAACTCTTACATAACAATCTACATATATCATACTCTGTAAAACATGACTTTGAAATCATTAAATACCATCCAACTCTTGAAACATGAATAACATGGTATAGCATAAAAATAACGATGGTATTTCTCTTTTCTCTGGTGGATTGATATTTAAATAGTATCTCTGTCTCTGTACCTATATCCCATCGATATAAATCGATACTCTGTTGGGATATAAGTCTATGGTCGTTGATCAACTAATTGCATGCAATCTCTGACTATCTCTCTATCAATCCAATAAATCATTTGAACTCTCTTTTGGGCATTAAACCAAACACTTTGTATACTCTTTTCTTTTGTATTCCCTTTTACACAATTGAGACATATAAAGCCTCTCATATACAACATGGTATATCTATACATAATATGAATCAAATGGAAGGGAATAACATGTTAAATCATTGGAACACAATACATATATTATCATGTGAGCACAAGGAAATGAATTCCACTTACTACATTTGGAGCATTTGATTCAAAACTCTTAGTACAAAAACTACAACAATAAACCATGTATTGTACCATCAACAACTCAATAATCCAACAACCAAACCATAACATCCATAAAACCAACACAATCAACAAACCCATGATTTCTCCCCAACACCAAAATCCAAGAATAAACAAAACCACAAGCTTACCTTAGCTCCTTGAACCCAAAATAATCTTTCTCTCACTTCAACAACCTAACAAGTAGCTTGAATCAAAGGAAATGAAGAAGGAATGAGAACCCTAGCTCTCCCTTGAAGTGAAGAACCGAGAAGAATGGAGGAAATGAGAGGAATGAGGGCAAACAATTGTATTTAAACACTAAAAATACCAAAACACGACTTTTAAACATTGCTGGCCGCCCGGCGAACATCTTTTTCTGCCCGGGCGCGGAACTCTTGGCCGGAAATCCAAAATTTTCGAACTAGTCTCGCCCGGGCGCACATCTTTTTCGGCCCGGGCGCGCTCTGCGCACAGCTACATCAAAAATTGCTTCCGAAATGCCTCTTTTCTTCAGAATTAGGAAAAGTGGTAAACAGAAAAGTTGTAGCCCTATGTCGTTTTTTAAATCTCCCGAAATTTCAGATCATTTGGAGGTCTGAGTAAAAAGTTATGCTCAATCTCCCAACATGTGTCACTAGAGGAACGACGAAACACACGACACACTTCGGGGCACTTTTGGCTTATCTTCCACAATGATTTGAACAAAACCCATAACAAGAAAGTTATAGCCTTATGTCTTATATTTCTAATGGAAGTGGCCTCACCTCATTTGGATCAATATATAAATTATCATGAATTTAATCGTAACGCCGCTACTATAACACTACATGTCATCTATAACCAACCATACTATAAATCATAAATCGAAACTCTTAACATCAAAACTATACTTAAACTTGACCAAGTAGTCAATAAACGTATGAAATCTTAAACCGTACTGTTCACCAGGCTTGGATATTACAATCAGGGAAAGGAGAATATGTTTTCTATGTAGATGCTTCGAAGCTTGGTTTAGGCACAGTTCTGATGCAGAATGATCGAGTGATAGCATATGCGTCTAGACAGCTGAAGTTTCATGAGAAGAATTTCCCGACTCATGACCTCGAGTTTGCATCAGTAGTATTTGCTCTGATAGTCTGGAGACATTACTTATATGGGGAGAAGTGCAAGATTTTAATTGATCATAAAAACTTGAAGTACTTCTTCACCCAAAAAGAGTTGAATATGAGGCCATAGAGGTGGTTAGAGCTGGTGAAGGATTACGACTGCGATATTAGCTACCATCTGGAAAAGGCTTACATGGTCGTTGACATTTTGAGTAGAAAGACAGTTGTCATTGCTCAATCTACAGTTCAGAAAAAAGTGCAAGCAGAGATTCAACAAGTCGAGCTTGCAGTGTATGCTAGGAGCAAGGCTCCAAATCTTTCTACTATGATAGTTCAGTCGGCCTTGAGGGATATAATTTGTGAAGGTTAGTCTGCTGATGAGCAATTACAGAAATGGAGACTGAGAGATGAATCTATGGGTTATAAGCTGTATTCGGAGGAGGATGGCATAGTTCGATATCAAGATCGACTTTGGCTTCCTAGTGGTGATTCACTGGGAGAAGTTATTATGAAGGAAGCCCATAATACTCTGTACTCCATTCATTCTGGAAATTACGAGGATGTATAAAGATTTGCAAACATTGTATTGGTGGCCGAGCATGAAACGAGACATGTTACGTTTTATGTCCGAGTGTTTGACATGCCGGCAAGTTAAGGCAGAACACTAGAGGATAGAAGGGAAGCTTAAGTTACTTTATATTCTCAAGTGGAAATGGGAAAATATCACGATGTATTTTGTAGTGGGATTGTCAAGGACTATCAGGGGATTCAATGCCATTTGGATGATAGTTGATCTTCTTAAAAAGTTACCGCACTTTCTACCTATTAAGATGACATTCACCATGAAACAATATGCAGAGCTGTACATCCATGAGATAGTCCGATTGCACGGAATTCCAATGTCTATTGTTTCGGACAGAGATCAAAGGTTCACATCGTCCTTCTGGAAGATTCTTCATTCAGCTATGGGAGCGAAGTTGTTGTTCAGCACAGCGTGTCATCCTCAGACCGACGGTCAGTCTGAAAGGGTGATTCAGATTCTGGAGGATCTACTCCGAGCTTGTGTGATCGATTTCCACGACAGCTGAGAACCAAAGTTACCTCTAGTGGATTCACCTATAACAATAGCTACCAGTCTTCTATAGGTATGGCTCCTTACGAGGCACTTTAAGAGAGGAAATTTAGATCACCGATACATTAGTATGAGGTTGGTGAAAGAGGAGAATTAGGACAGGGCTTGATCAAGCAGACAGCGGAGCTAGTATTCAATATTCTCGATAGGATTAAGACTGCTCAAAGCCACCAGAAAAGCTATGCTGATAAGCGGCAAAGGGAGCTAGAGTTTGCAGTGGGTAACCACGTGTTTGTGAAAGTAGCACCTATGAAGGATATTATGAGATTTGACAAGAAAGGAAAACTCAGTTCGAGGTTCATAAGATCATTCGAGGTTCTAGAGAAGATTGAAATATTAGCTTATAGAGTGTTGTTGCCACCGATATTGGCTGGAGTGCACAATGTGTTTCATATCTCGATGCTGCGAAACTACATGTCGAATCCTTCACACGTGCTGAATTATGAACCTGTTGGAACATTTCATGTTCGCAATCTTGATTTTGATATTAATAAAACTTGTTTATTTGTTTCTAATGAGTTTAACTAAGTGCGCAGAAACTGAAACTGATCAGGCTTCGAAATGATCAGTTACCAAGCTTAAACTGAAGTTATCGAGACGCAAAATGAAAGTGCCAACTAATTGATCAAATTGAACCAGTACAACTGAAGTATCGAGAGCAGGTCAACTGACTGTCCAGTTGATAGGTGGTTCAGCAGAAGACTTTCATAAGTCCGGCCAGCTGATGAAGTGATTCAACTGATGAAGAGCCCAACTGACCAGTTCGATTGAATCAGTGAAATCTGTTCATCTGACGAGTCAACTGATTTCACCTAACTAGTTCAAAACATGTTCAGAACATCAGTTAGGAGCGAATCAGTTTGTAGATACGACAAGCTTAATCTAGCTGTGCACAAAGACTCAAAAGCTATTGTACGATCAAGGTACAATATAAGACGTTGCAGCATCGTTTAAAGCCAAATGTTCCAGATATCTATTTTGGGGAACAAATTTAAACTGAAATAGAGTCATTCACTGAGTCTCACTGTATGCTCGACCAAACGTCTATAAATAGAAGTTGAAGCTCAGCGAAGACCAGGTTGAGAGTTGACGAGTGAAAAGATAAAATACAGAGATGGCACGCTTAATGCTTATCAGCTTTGAAAAAGCAATCAGCCTAGAGGGAACACTTCAACGAGTTATCAGCTTAGTTTTAGAAGCATATTTCCCTTAGTGTGTGAGAACAATTTTGGGTAGTTTTCAGAGATCAGTTCTCACACACACAATCATCACCACTCAAATTCCGTCTTGCACAATGACATAAAATATGTGTATATAGTCTTTGACACACAGACGTTAAACATGTTCCAGGTGAGGCCTTTAGTCTAGACTAGGAGTTCAGTTAGGCAGTGGGTAAGTACTAAGTTGGGTGGGTTATTACACTTGTTGTAATTAATCAAAGTCTTTTAGTGGTACCTACCCGAGGAGGTAGAAGGGGTGACGTAGGAGCAATTGAAGTCTTCGAACATCCGTAAACATATCTAGTGTTATTTTCGTTTAACTGCTTGTTTTTGTTCATAACTGATTCGATCATTTCAGCTAATATCAGTTCTATTCTGTCCATAACTGATCTGATATAATCCAGAACTGATCCAATGTAATTTTCAGTTATTCAGTTGCACAAGTTATAAAACCGATCACTTTTCTTAACAAATGATTAATTCGAGTATTTTTCGCTTGGTTTGTAACTAAACTCGATTTAATTCATCAGTGTATACATTCTTAGAACACGAGCTATTTTCTCTCATTGAGAATATTCGTGTCTTTGAAGCATCACATGTATTGGGTGCTCAAACGATTACGATCCATCAATTGGTATCAGAGCTAGCTTTTCTGAGAAGGATAATTGAAAACTGATTTTTTTTTTTAAAATGCTTTTAAAATGGTTTTCAAAACCCTCTGACAATATTTATATGTTTGATGTGCTATTTTCTTGTTTAGCTGTTTGTAGGATTTTTGAGTTTCAACTGACAACAAGATAGCTAAACTGATCAGCGGACAAGATTTTAGTTGCCAGCTTACCAGTTCAACTGATCAACAGACGAAACCCAACTACCAGCTGAAACTGATGAGTTAAGTGGAGCTTAATCATCAGAAGTGCCGCCACTTCATTGCCATATCAGATCCTAGTAGTTGATATTTGCGGTTAAGCATCAGTTGAGTCCAGTTCGTATCGGTTAGACTAGTTAGCCAGCACAAAGATCAAGTCAAAGGCAATTAGCTGTTCTTATGGCAAAAGAAACTCAAAATCGATGCAGCATTCCAAGATTCTAGGCGACAAATTGTTGATACACTCAATTCTATTTTATATAAACTAACTGATACTTGATGTTATTTGATATTTGCTAACTGTAGTAGCAATTCCATTACATAAGATGGTGTGCTTTATATTAATACAAGGGACGCGTAATGGATTAAATTAACATCATGTGTATCTAGTTAAGTTTGCATGTAACTGAACTGATTTTTCAAGTTTATATGTTTCCTTAACTGCTTGATTGTTTATTGCTTTAACTTCTTTTTAAAATTGTGCAACGATTTTATTTTTGAGGAGGAGTTTCTTATTCAGTTCTTGATGGGGAGCTATTATTTAAAATTTATTTTAAATTTGCTATCCCTCGAACTGTAAATTTTTTTGAAATCGTTTATTTAGTTGTTGATGGAGAGCTTTTCTTTCTGATATCTCTCGAACTGAAAGTTCTTATATTCGCTTTATTGTTTTTAAACGTTTTTTATTCTCACAAAAGGGGGGAATTACTAACTGTTTAAATTTATTTTAAATCGTTTTAACTATTTAAGTTTTGTGATTATCAAAAAGGGGGAGATTGTTGGAACATTTCATTTCGCAATCTTGATTTGATGTTAACAAAAATTGTTTATTTGTTTCTAATGAGTTTACCTAAGTGCGCAGAAACTGAAACTGATTAGGCTTCGAACTGATTAGTTACCGAGCTTAAACTGAAGCTATCGAGGCAGAAATTGAAAGTGCCAACTGATTGATCGAATTGAACCCGTAAAACTGAAGTATCAAGAGCAGTTCAACTGAATATCCAGTTTATAGGTGGTTCAGCAAAAGACCTTCAGAAGTCCGGCCAGCTGATGAAGTGATTCATCTTATAAAGAGCCCAACTGACTAGTTCGACTGAATAAGTGAAATCAGTTTAGCTGACAAGTCAACTGATTTCACCTCACTAGTTCAAGACCAGTTCAACTGACCAGTTCAGAACATCAGTTAGGAACTAACCAGTTTGCAGATACGACAAGCTTAATCCAGCTGTGCACAAAGACAAAAGCTATTGTACGATCAAGGAGCAATAAGTGTGTATGTCTTTGTGTGTGTGTGTGTGTATATATATATATGTTTCGGCCATTCCTTTAAAAAAAATTAGAGTATACTTTAAAGAAAACGAGTTAGAGACGTTTCATGAATAATTCCTTTCAGACTCAGATCGACCTCATTATGGACAAAATCAATGAATATGCTGAGCTGATGGAGCATTACAATGAGTTGGTACAGTTCAGGAACGTGACCCTCGCCAAGCAGCTGAAAAAGAAATCAGTCCTCAAAAGATTCACTTCATTTGAATCAGTACTAAAGGCAGTCAAAGAAACTTCAATCGCCCAAGCTATGGAGAGAAAGGTAGTCAAAGCAACTTAATAGCTCAAGCTATGGAGAGAAGTGCATATTTCTTTGATTTGATGAGAATCAAGCGGTTGACTGATGTAACTGCTGAGTTAAATGCCCACAGAGCATTTTTCCAATAACTGGATTCTGATCTCAACACCATCCAAATAAAAGTAAAGAATTGTGAGATGGGATAGAAGCTGCACATTCCAGTAGAAACCAGTAGTCCAACTGAAGAGTTCAACCAAGCTACTGCAGCTTCTAAGCACTCCACTTGACCAGTTGAAGTGAAATCAGTTTTGGCACCTCCTGCTACAAAGGCAGTTCCTCAACTAATTTTTGAAGAAACTCAACCTTCTTTCTCCACTGCGATCATTGTCCCACCACCTTCTGAATAAACAGCCCCACTCACCACGTATACAGATGAACTATCTTTAGCTAACGTGGATAAGCTACTGCTATCGGTTGCTTAAGATATTTAGTAGGAATACAAAGAAGAGCAGGCCACTGAAGAATTTGTTGTTGAACAACTTATGAGGCAGTAACTGAACCGGATGCAGCTGAGATGGTCACAAGAGAATTTAAGTTGGGAACTGAACAAATATTTGCTGCTGAAGCCAAGCCATCAGTCCAAGAACTATCAGTTTCAATGGGATTGATCTCCACTACATTGATGGTTCCTGAGACTTTTTTTTTAAAAAAATTCTGAAGCCTCTCAACAGCTGATTTCTGCTACAAAGAAGACTGTTGAGGAACCAAGTGAAAGGGGATCGATTATTGGTGCTCGGAATGCGCAACGAAAGTTTTAAAAACATAGTTTCAATTAACAAAACCAAGCACCCCTCATTAGTGTGTGACAAATACAAAAACACAAACACAAACATACATAGGGTGTTTTAGTGTTTTATCTATAAATCACAAGGATTGATGATAGCTCAAACTAAGTTGTTAAACAACTTAGCTATTCAATGGGTAGACAACTCAACAAGCTTACCTTGAGCACTTCTTGCTCAAAATCAATCCCACGACCAACAAGCTAGAACCACCTTACAATTGCAGTAGGAAATGCAAGGCATTTTTCTTTGAGAATTTTGCTATTATTTCGTCAAATGAAGAAGCAAATATTTATAAGAAAAAGGGTGAGGATTTTGGCTAAGTGAAGGGAGGAGAGAAGAAGGGAAGTCTATTCTTGGTTCTTGAAAAAGTGGATGCGTGTTCCAAAGGCACGCTTGCCTTCAATTCAAAAGTTGACTTCAACCTTTCACCTCCCTAGCATGTTATTTATTTGGGCTTGTAACATTTACAAAGCACATAGACTTTTATTTAAATAACTCAAACACATTGAGATCAATTAAATCTTACTTGAATTTACTATAAGCCCACTAGTTAAATTATTATTTTCAATTGGGCTCTACAAGACCAAATGTTATCTAATTAATTCAACACTTGAATTAATTTAATTTATTGGAATCTATTAGTTCCACTAGTGTTTATTTAAATCAACACTGGAATTAATTAAATTTAGTCCATAACAATGTTTATGAAAATCACAATTTTCAAATACATCATTTATTTGGTCAACTTTTAATTTAGGAACACTTCTACAAATTAAAAGTTACATTCCCCATATAGAAGTCCTAATTCTAATTTTTTTCTCGTACTTATAAACTCTTTTATAATCCGTTCAACACATTGAACTAATTTCCTTCTCAACGAGATCTAGAAAGCTAATACTTGTGTCGCCCTCAATAGTTCATTGATACAACTAGCAGTGAGTTCACATCTAAATTTGATTCAGGACTAAACATGTCCTTATTGGAGCATACCCCACTTGCTTCATTCTTATTTATCAACTCCTTGATAATAAGAACTTCAGAACTCAAGTCTGATAGTACCCAAGCAATCATGTTAAACGCCTAGCAGCATCGCTAAAATGTTTCCATAGGTATCAAATGATAGTGCCTGCAAGAACCATTCCATTATGGTTAGCGTACAGTACGGTCCCTTAATCTCATATATCCCGACCGATTCGACAACTTTGGTATATCGAGAGTTGTCAAAGAATCGATACTATGTGTCATGTTGTAGTTGCATCAATACTATTATATAAGAAACCCCTTTCTTAATTACCACCAACACTCTGATTAGAGATTTCAAACTACATACACATGAGATCACATATGATATCCATACCCGAAGGTAAGCGGTGAATCCCCAAATACAATGCATAGACTCCTATATGTTTCGACAAAACATCCAACCTTGCCACCTGATGACCCCATATGAGTCGGTAAACAAGTCAAAGTGCAAAGCTAGCATATACAGTCACAATGTTGTCCCAGGTCATAAGGACTAATGGTGTACAACCATAAACTAGGACGTTTCCGCTCGATAAGTAAGAACCACTTGGAAAGTTCTTTTTGGACGGTTGTTCATTTCACTCTAAAAGGAGCACCTATCTGCATGTTCGGACATCACAATGTCCCATACCAATGAAACATGGTACTCACATAGCAGATATTAGTTTCAAACTTGAGCGGCCTTTATCCTTCTTAACGGCTGCTGAATCGACTAGGAACTGTTTAGAGTATACAGTATTTCAAATACGACTTTAATGATACTCATCATATGAGCATCTCATATTCTTTCTACTATTTGTATATTCAAAAACTTTATCTATGCAACAAGCATGGGTATACAGATAAAGATGTGCCAAACAATAATTTTAAATTTTATTAAAATAAAAATTGTTTATACATAGAGTTTCAATGTGAACCCTCGGCCAACACTTGGCTCGACGGGCACCTACTCTAACAATTTCGCACTTGCAGCTAACTACCCATATGCTTCAAACCCGTCGATTCGCAATGCTTCTCGAATAATGGTCCAGGTAAAGGCAGTTAGTGGATCAACAACATTATCTGCGGAGCGGACTTTGTCAATCGACACTTCTCCTCTTTCCACAACTCTTGAATGATGTGGTAATTTCTCAATACATGTTTGGATTTATGATTAGACCTTGGCTCATTTGCCTGAGCAACGGCTCCCGTGTTGTCACAAAACACCGAGATTGGAGCAACTCCATTAGGAATGACGCCCTACTCTTGGACGAAATTCCTTAACCAAACAGCTTCCTTTGCCGCAGCAGATGCAGCAATGTATTCGGCCTCAGTGGTGGAATCTGCAGTACTGTCTTGCTTGGAACTCTTCCAAGATATAGCAGTACCATTGAGCATGAATACAAACCCAGAGATTGACTTTGAGTCATCGATATCGCTTTGGAAGCTAAAGTCGGTATAACTTTCCAATTTCAGTTCTCCACCCCCATAGACCAATAAAAACTTATTGGTCCTTCTCAAATACTTGAGGATGTCTTTCACAGCTTTCGAGTGTAGAAGACAAGGGTTCGATTGATATCTACTCACTACACTTAGTGCAAAAGCCACGACAGGACGTGTAGATAACATCAGATACATGATACTACCAATTGCATATGGATAAGGAATGCTTGTCATCGCCGCTATCTATGCTTCAGTCTTGGGAGACATAGACATGGATAGGGACATGCTATGACACATTGGTAGATGTCCTCTCTTGGACTCATCCATCGAGAACCTCTTAACGATGGTATCAATGTATGTGGACTGGGTGAGACCAAGCAATCTTCTTGATCTATCTTTATAGATTTGTATCCCTAATACAAAAGATGATTCACCTAAGTCCTGCATCGAGAACTTACTCGCTAACTATATTTTAGTTGATTGTAACATCCCTACATCATTCTCAATGAGTAAAATGTCATTAACATAAAGTACCAGGAATGTCACAGCACTCCCACTGACCTTCTTATACACACAGGGTTCCTCAGGATTCTTAGTAAAACCAAACTCTTTGATTGAACTATCGAATCTGAGGTTCCAACTTCAAGATGCCTGCTTTAGACCATAAATAGATATGTGAAGTTTGCTTACCATATGCTCACTTTCGATAGATGTAAACCTTTCAGGTTGAGACATGTAAATCTCTTCCTTAATATCCCCATTAAGAAGGGATGTCTTTACATCCATCTGCCATATCTTATAGTCATACCATGCAGCTATGGCTAGCAATCTCCTTATAGACTTGAACATTGCAACTGGAGAAAAGGTCTCCTCATAGCCAACTCCTTGTCTCTGAGTATAGCCTTTTGCTACCAATTGCGCCTTGAAGGTTAAAACCTTCCCATCCGCCCCAAGTTTCCTCTTGTAAATCCATTTATACCCTATGGGAACAGTTCTCTCAGGTGGATCCACAAGATTCCACACTTGGTTCGAATGCATGGAATTCATCTCAAATTCCATTGCTTCAAGCCACTTGGATGAATCGTAGTCAGATAACGCTTCCGGGGAAGATTAACAAGGCGGAAAATAAAAGACAGGGAGGGGGAGCATCATCTTATTCTCTTCACGAGAACTTCTAGATCGGAGAAGCATTTGGAACGGGCTCCGCGTTCATTTAGTTGGCAGAAACGATCCAATCCATAAACATGGAAACGAGATTATTGGATCACATACATGGTTAGGCTCATCATGGCCCTATTCAAGAAGCAAACCATACCTCATCGGTGGTCTCGAGGCTCTCTCGGATCTTCTAGGAGCTTGTATATCCTATCTTGGCTCTTTGGGTGTGGGTTCTACAATTGTGGGTGTCTCTCGAACCTCTTCGAGTTCTATCATCTCCCTTTTTCTATCCAATATAACTTCTTTTTTCAAAAAGGTTGCATGCCTAGAAACAAACAATTTTGTTTCTTGGGGATGGTAGAAATAATAACCAATTTAATTTTTTGGATATCCGACAAAGTAACATAAAATGGATCGATTATCGAATTTATCTCCCACTACCTACTTCACATGAGCAGGGCATCCCCATATTCTAAGATAAGAATATTTGGTACCTATCCATATCTCATATGGTGTTTTATCAACTACATTTGAATGAACATTGTTCAACAACAGTGCCGCTGTCTCAAGCGCATATCCCCAAAAGGATGACGGCAACTCCGTGAACCCCATCATAGACCGAACCATGTCCATTGAAGTCCGGTTACGACGCTCTGAAACACCATTTAATTGCAGGTGTAGCAGGCGGAGTCCACTGCGAGAGAATTTCATTCTCCCTAAGATAATCTTGGAACTCGGCACTCAAGTACCCACCACCTTGATCCGATCGAAGTGACTTGATGTTTCGTCCCAACTGTTTCTCTACTTCATTTTTGAACTATTTGAACCTTTCAAAGGCTTCAGATTAGTATTTCATCAAATACACATACTCATACCTCGAAAAATCATCGGTAAAGGTGATAAAGTAGGCATGTCCATGCTTGATGGTGATGCCAAGTTGATCGCTCACATCGGTATGAATCAAATCCAATAATCCTTTGCCTCACTCCACGTGGTCCTTAAAGGGAAATTTGATCACCTTTCCTTTTAGACAGGATTCACAAGTCGTGAGAGAATTAATATCAGATATATCAAACATGCCTACTCCAACTAGCTTGTTCATTCTTCTTAGGGAAATATGCCCTAATCGAGCATGCCATAATTGTGTCGAATTTAGAGTATCTTGCTTTCGCTTGTTTGTTGTTGTTATTGCTTGGACATTGTTTAGTGGAATATCTTTCAATTTTAAGCTATAGAGATCATTTTCAAGTTCTCCCGTACCAATCAAACATTCATTCTTGTAAATGTTGCAAACACATTTGCTAAATAAACAAGAATATCCATCTTTATCAAGCACAAAAATGGAAACAATGTTTTTCACAAAATCAGCTACAAACAAAACATCTCTTATAATAACTTAAAACCATTGTTCAACAATAAGTAAACATCTCCAATAGCCTTGGCAGCAACCCTTGCTCCATTGTTCATCCTCAAGAAGGTCTAACCTTCCCTAAGTCTTCTACTTCTTCCCATCACCTGCAAATCATTACAGAGATGTGAGCCACAGCCGGTATCTAATACCCAAGATGTAGAGTTAATTGAAATGTTCACTTCAATGTAGGAATTACTATTTCTAGAACCTTTCTGGGCAAGATATTCTCTGCAATTATGCCTAATGTCCAGGCTTCTTGTATTGATGACAGATATCAATAGTCTTTAAGCCTTAACTGGTATGAATTCCACAACGGGACTTAGAGCTTTCCTCTTCAAGGGAACATTCTTCTTGGGATGTTGGAAAGAACGCTTCTTTCCCTTCCCATGTGGACCAGTCTGTGTACTAGATGAAGAACCCACATAAAGAACCGACTTCTCTTTCTTGATGGTGGAATCAAAGGTAACAGGAATATTTACCAACTCCTCAAGGGTAGGCTCTAGCTTGTTCATGTTGAAATTCACCACAAAAGGATCAAATGAGCTAGGTAGTGACAAGAGCAACACGTGAGTGGTCAACTTCGATGGCAACGTAAGATCCATGCCAACGAGCTTGTCCACAAGCCCAATCATCTTTAGGTCATGCTCATGGACCGAAGCCCCATCTCGCATGCGTAAAGTGATTAGCTTTTTGATGATAGCATGCCTAAGAAGTCTTGTTTGCTCACCAAACAGCTCTTTTAGATGCAAATGAATGTCAGCAGCACTCTTAGCATCCTCAAAACGCCTCTGCAGCTCATCATTCATAGAAGCCTGCATATAACACTTGGCTTTCAAGTCATGGTCACACCAATCCTTGTAATTCTACAATTCCTGAGGAGTGAAACTAGTCAGAGTCTCAACAGGGGGCGACTCAGTGAGTGTATATGCTATCCTTTCCAAATTTAAGACGATTTTCAGGTTTCTTAACCAATTGAGGTAATTAGGTCCGGTTAAAATGTGTTGTCGAGTATTGCAAATAATGGGTTGCGAAATGAAGACATTGTCAAATTTGTATTGAAAAGTAAAAACAGATAAATATTAATGATTATTTTAAAATATTTAGTAAGATATAAAGTATGGACTTTTACTTCATAAATTTTCACTCCCACGGTTTTGACAACTTTCACTACCCTCTAGTGAAAACAGAAACTCCTTTCCTCGGTAGGTACGAAAGGCTCAATTAACAAATTATGATCCGGAATAATATTAGCCAATCATAATTCCTAAAAGTTAGTTTCCAATTTCATCTCCATGCAACTATTTACGTAAACTTTTGTCTCACGTTTGATTAGGACCCAATAATATGACATCGTTCATCTTTACGTGTCAAGCCTTACATATAGATATTGAACCTTAATGGATGGTTGCCATGAGTTCCCTCAATAATATGAGCCGAAATCATGGGAGTTCCACGTAGTTCACATCACCATGTCAATGGATATCACAACTTTCCGCCGTCCAGGGCTCCCCCAATAATATGAGCCGAGCACTGAGCATCGGTAGCGTTCATCATGCATCCATTTTTGATGAAGACATGAAAATTATAAACACCTTTATAATTCCTATTTTCGGGTTTGATATTGTGGGGACCCGGGTTCTAACTCAATTGTCTTTGGGATTAATTGGATCTTTGCTAGAAAATGTGGGTCAAAATTTTTGCTTTTAGTATCAAAAACAATTGTATAAAAATCATACACAAATAATACCTCTATTTTATTTTCAACAACGTAGGTACATGTCTTGTTTCATTACATACTTACACAAACTAGTATTTGCAATACATTACATATGAAATGTAAAAACTACTAGTCCATCTTCTACGCCCGTAATCACCATGCTATCTCGATCTCTCATCTTTGTCTCGACCCTGATCTTGTCTCATCTGTTGTCATGCACACATACAGACACAACAACAGCCGAAAACTCTGGTGAGAACAAATCCCAGTATAAAACATGTACACATGCATATACACAATATAAATCATGAACATACTATCATGAATGAAATCAATATAAGGCAAGCAAATTAAATCAAACTCGTATCTTTGACTCGACTCGTATCTAAGTCCAGGGATCCCGGTGTGAATAAGACGTAACAAGTCTCCCACCTACTCTCTCAATCGTGGTGGCGGTACGTCTTATTCCTAGACTTCGGTCCTGTCTGTATCGAATATTTACAATCGGAGTCGATCTTCTCCTATGCCTCGATACCACCGAACGTCTAGAAACTTGGCATATCTGCCAATGACACTCCTATCTTAATGCTTGTATATAAATAAATATAAAGCACAACATAACAAGGTATAGGAATCTAGTACATGATTTGTGGGAAAACTCAAACCGGATCTGATTCGAGTTATATCTCCCCAATCAAACATTGAATTATACCTTTCGTTGTTCAATCTTTATCGATGTCAAAGTTTTGATGTCGAAGCTTGTCAAGACCAATCTGAAATGACATTTATGACATGTACCATATCAATCTCCAACTCAAAGGAATACATCTACGGATCAATATTCAATCTCGGTACATTTTGACGGCCTAACAGTGTAATCTCGCGATACCGGTAAACTCAAACATCAATAATCAATAACAATAGCTCCTAATTCTCATCATAATACATCTACTATGCTGAAATCTGCATAATCTCATACACATATATGCTGAAACATTGTAATAATCATATACGGCAAAATTTCATCGATCCGGTTTCGAATATACGTATCTCGTAATCTCAAGAACATATTTTAGAATTCAAATTATACTTCCTTCCATATATCAATTTCGAAACATGCCAAAATGGAGTAAAACTTCCTTCCTTTCGTAGCCGGTGATGAGAGGAGCATAAATATAGACTCGGATTCAAATTCGGTTGGCCGGATCTTGCACAAGCTAAATTCTAAGATAGAAGGAACTTTGAACCTTTCATGGGAGTTTTGCCTCATTTCTGTAGTTGCAAAGGTGAAGAATGAAGACTCAGCATCTATATTGCAAGGAAAGGGACACATGGTTTCATTCTTTATCCCGCACGTCACACCGCGGGTGCGCTGAGCGTTCGGTAATACTTCCACAAATTCAGAAGACACGACCGCGGGTGCGGTGGCTCTTTTACCGGGGGTGCGCTCCTGTCTCGGTGCATTTACCGTAGGTGCGGTCCTGTTCTTACCGCGGGTGCAGTCAGGCTACTGTAAACCTTCAATATTATATGAGAAACGATCGCGGGTGCACTGTCTTTTGAACCGCTGGTGCACTTCCTCTGCTGCCCCAACAATATACTTTGTAACTAAACTCAAATTGCCACGTCGCTTCCTCGTGTCTGTTCTTCCATTCCCTTATTCATAATACATAGTAACTCAAATGTATTACACAAAATCTTAGGCGTTACATTTCTCCCCCTCTTAGATATGAGTTCGTCCTCGAACTCGCAGGCAATCAATAACTCAAAGCAGGTAAAAGAAGCAGTATAATCAAAAGCTAAATAAACACTAACATCAGGGAAATAACTCTGGATATCTCTGTCTCATCTCTGATTCTGTCTCTCAAGTTGCTTCTTCAGTGCCATGACGACTCCACTAGACTTGCACTAGCGGAATAGTCTTCGTTCTGAATTGTTTTTCTTTCCAATCAAGAATCTGAATTGGATATTCAATATAACTCAGAGTGTCGTCAAGCTCGGCTTCATCAGGTTGAATAACATGAGACACATCAGGCATATATCTACGCAGCATCGATACATGAAAGACATCATGTATCCCAGATAGAGAAGGAGGAAGCGCAAGTCGATATGCACGATCACCAATCTTCTCAAGAATCTCGTATGGACCGATGTATCTAGGAGACAACTTTTCATGTTTTCCAAATCTGACAACGCCTTTGAATGGAGAAATCTTCAAGGATACTCTATCTCCCTATTCAAACACTAACGGTCTACGTCTGATGTTCGCATACTTGGCTTGTCTATCCTGCGCTGTCATCATTTTCTTCTGAATCATCTTCACTTTCTCTGCCATTTCACGAATCATATCAGGTCCAAGTTCTGGTTCTTCAGATATATCATCATAATACAGCAGAGATCTGCACTTCTTACCATATAATGCTTCAAACGGTGCCATCTCGATGCTTGTCTGATAGCTGCTGTTGTACGAGAATTCACCAAGAGATAGTGAATCTTGCCAACTAGTGCAAAAATCTAGCACTACAGCTCTCAGCATATCCTCTAATATCTGGATAGTCCGCTCTGACTGTCCATCTGTCTGGGGATGGTAGGCAGTACTCAGGTGCAATGTCATACCTAAGGCCTGCTGCAAACTTCCAGAAATGTGAAGTGAATCGGGGATCATGATCTGATACGATAGATTTCGGCACACCATGCAATCTAACTACCTCTCGTACATATATCTCTGCCATCTGATCGTATCGGTACGTCATTCTGTACGGAATAAAGCATGCTGATTTGGTCAATCTGTCAATTACGACCCAAATGCATCACAGCCCCGGGATGATCGTGGTAACTTCGTAACAAAATCCATGGAAATGTGATCCCATTTCCATTCAGGAATAGATTAACTCTGAAGTAAACCTCCGGGTTTCTTCCTCTCGGCTTTCACCTGTTGGCAATTTAGGCATTTAGATACAAATTCTGCAATGTATGATTTCATCTTTTTCCACCAAAACTGTATCTTTAGATCATTGTACATCTTTCTACCACCAGGATGAATACTGAACCGACTACAGTGCGCTTCTGCTAAAATCTGTTGTTTCAAATCGGAAACATCTGGCACTACAAGACGATTATTCACATACAAAACATGATCATGTACCTGATACTCTGAATGATGTCCTGATCTGACCATCTCAACTGACTTCTGAATATTCTGATCAGTTCTTTGTGCTTCTTTAATTCTCAAAATCAAATCTGGCTCAACTTGAATCATAGCAAGTTGTAGTGGTCTACTATTTGTATCAAATGCTAATTCAGACAAACAGCAATCTTCAATCATATTCGAAATACCTATCGTCGATAAGGATAAGGAACATACCTTCCGACTCAAGGCATCCGCTGCTGCATTAGACTTTCCTGGATAATACTTGATCTCGCAATCAAAGTCCTTCAATAAATCGAGCCATCTACGCTGTCTCATATTCAATTCTGACTGTGAAAACAGGTATTTCAAGCTTTTATGATCAGAATATATTTCAAACTTCTCGCCGTAGAGATAGTGTCGTCATCTCTTTAGTGCGAACACGATGGCTGCCAATTCAAGATCAGGAATTGGGTAGCGAGTCTCGTGGGGCTTCAACTATCTCGAGGCATATGCAATCACATGTCCTCGCTGCATAAGAATACATCCTAGCCCTCTGTGAGATGCAACACAATATACAACAAAATCACCAGTACCTGAAGGGATAGTCAATACAGGAGCACTGGTCAATCGTTTCTTTAACTCCAAGAATCTAGACTCACAAGCTTCAAACCATACAAATGGCACATTCTTTTGTGTCAACTGGGTAATCGGCTTTGCAATACTGGAGAAATCTTTAATAAATCGTCGATATTACCCTGCCAAACCCATGAAACTGCGTATCTCTGGTACAGAAGTCGGTCGAGGCCAACTAATCACAGTTTCAACTTTACTTGGATCAACAGAAATACCGTCTTCAGATATGATATGCCCCAAAAAGACAATCTGTCTCAGCCAAAACTCACATTTTGACAGTTTCGCATATAATTTCTCATTTCTTAGTGTTTGCAACACAATTCTTAAATGTCCCGCATGCTCAATCATACTCTTGGAATAAACCAAAATATCATCAATAAAAACAATAACAAACTCATCCAGATATTTTTGAAAAACACGATTCATCAATCCCATAAACACCGCTGGAGCATTCGTTAAACCAAAAGGCATGACAATAAACTCATAATGTCCATACCTGGTTCGGAACGCTGTCTTCGGAATATCAACATCTCGAACTCTCAGCTGGTGATATCTAGATCTCAGATGGATCTTGGAATAGACAGAGAATCCCTGCAACTGATCAAATAAATCGTCGATACGGGGCAAGGGATATTTGTTCTTTATTGTCGCTTTATTCAATTGTCGATAATCAATACACAATCTCATTGAACCATATTTCTTCCGAACAAATATTACCGGAGCACCCCAAGGAGACACACTCGGTCTAATGTTACCCTTGGCCAATAAATCTTCGAGTTGTTCCTTCAATTCTTTCAATTCAATAGGCGCCATTCTATAGGGAGCTCGAGATATAGGAACGGTACCTAGTAGAAGATCAATACTGAAATCTACCTCTCGGACTGGAGGTAACCCTGGAATCTCATCTGGGAATACATCCGCAAACTCGTACACCACTAACAGATCTGCCAATGCTAGGCTCGATTTCAGCAGATCTAATGAATATACAAGGAACCCTTCTGCAACAATCGACTCATAGTCAACACAGATATCAAGGGAATCCGAGCTCTGGAACCCTTACCGTAGAATTTCCACTCATAAGTCATTTCTGGTCTGAATCTGACAATCTTCTGGAAACAATCTACAGTGGCTCTGTACTTGGTTAACATATCGATCCCAACAATACAATCAAAATCAGACAATCCAAGTACAATGCAATATAAGTCAATCTCATGACCCTCGAACTGTAGCATACAATATCTAACCGAAGTCACGGATATAAGACCACTTCCCAACGGAGAAGAAATCGATACTACAGCAGATAATGACTTGACAGGTAAAGCATGAATCAATGCAAAACGCTCAGAAATGAAGGTATGAGATGCACCTGTATCTATCAATACATAAGCAGGATAACCGCAAAGAAAACAGTTACCTGCTATAACGTCATCTGGTGCATCTTGGGCCTGCTCCTCTGTCAGTGCAAATACTCGAGCCTGCTGTCTGGGAGGTTGACTCACTGTCTGGCTACCTCTGGCTCGGGGCTGGGTCTGGGTAGGTGTCGGCTGAAAGGAATGAACAGATGAAGCTTGCCTCTCAGGCTGAGTTATTGAACCAGATGCTCCTACACTCTGAGCTTGTTGTACCCCTTTCTGTGGACAAACTCTGGCAAAATTTCCTTGCTGTTTGCAGATATTGCATCGCCCCATCATACCCTGACACTGCTTGGTGGCATGTCTGCCTCCACAAGAACTGCAATACACACCTGTATACTCTGTACTCTGGCCAGGACCTCTCTGTCGTGATCCACTGGAGCTCGACGAACTGCTCCCAGATCTCTTGAACTGTTTTCCTTTTGCTTTCAGCTGGTCTTTCCTCCCGCTGCTGCTACCACCGCTCTCAAATCTGGGAGGGGGTTGAATTGAGGGTGGTGGCGGTCTAGGAGTCGGAGCGACATAGGAAGTGCTTCGTTGCCTAAACAATCCAGCTTCTTCCCCCTTGGCACGGTTCAATGCATCAGCAAAGTTGTTCGGTCTACCGGTATTCACCAAGATAAAGATATCAGGATTCAGCCATTTATAAATTGATCTGCAATGGCCTCGTCATTTTCTGCCACGTGAGGAGCAAATCGAAGCAATGTCAAAAACTTAGCAACATATTCTTCGATATTCAGTTGTCCCTGTCTCAAATTTGCAAATTCAGCACCCTTTTCTTTTCGGTAGGACACGGGAAAGAAACGTTGATAAAACTCTACTTTAAAAACTTTCCAGGTAATTTCTGTGCCACGATGCTCCAATGCTTTCTTGGTGGTAAGCCACCAGTTCTTTGCAACTTCTTGCAGTTGATGCCCAATAAGTTTAACTCGTCGCTCGTCGGTGTAGTCTAGAGACTCAAATAACATCTCGATGTCATCAAGCCAATTTTCACACTCAACTGAACTTTCTGTGCCCTTCGGTGTCGGTGGTCGAAACGACTGAAACCTTTTCAGCAAAGTCTCCATCGGTGTAGCGGTCACATCCATCGGATCATTGGAAGTACTGCCCTGTTCTGGTGCTCGACCTGCTACTGGTTGCGGTACTCGTCGAGGCGGCATATCTCATTATCAAACAGATTAGTACACAATCTATACAATCTGTCTCAGTCCTCCTCTGATCATATACCTCTGATCGAGAATCGGTTCTGATTCAGTCTTTGCAAATACATTCTGTAATCAACTCAGACAACAATACAACATGTAATAGGGAAAGCAATAAATCATGGTAGCACAATAAAAGCAAGGAAGACGACTCGATCTACCCCGCTCATTTACTTCTATTTCAGTTTACAGAACCTACTGCTCTGATACCACCTGTTGTGGCGACCCAGGTTCTAACTCAATTGTCTTTGGGATTAATTGGATCTTTGCTAGAAAATGTGGGTAAAAATTTTTTCTTTTAATATCAAAAATAATTGTATAAAAATCATACACAAATAATACCTCTATTTTATTTTCAACAACGTAGGTACATGTCTTGTTTCATTACATACTTACACAAACTAGTATTTGCAATACATTACATATCAAATGTAAAAACTATCCATCTTCTACGCCAGTAATCACCACGCTATCTCGATCTCTCATCTTTGTCTCCACCCTGATCCTGTCCCATCTGTTGTCATGCACACATACAGACACAACAACAGCCGAAAACTCCAGTGAGAACAAATCACAGTATAAAACATGTACACATGCATATACACAATATAAATCATGAACATACTATCATGAATGAAATCAATATAAGGCAAGCAACTTAAATCAAACTCGTATCTTTGACTCGACTCGTATCAAGTGTAGGGATCCCGGTGTGAATAAGACGTAACAAGTCTCCCACCTAATCTCCCAATCGTGGTGGTGGTACGTCTTATTCCTAGACTTCGGTCCTGTCTGTATCGAATATCTACAATCGGAGTCGATCTTCTCCTATGCCTCGATACCACCGAACGTATAGAAACTTGGCATATCTGCCAATGACACTCCTATCTTAATGCTTGTATATAAATCAATATAAAGCACAACATAACAAGGTATAGGAATCTAGTATGTGATTTGTGGGAAAACTCAAACCGGATCTGATTCGAGTTATATCTCCCCAATCAAACATTGAATTATACCTTTCGTTGTTCAATCTTTATCGATGTCGAAGTTTTGATGTCGAAGCTTGTCAAGACCAATCTGAAATGACATTTATGACATGTACCATATCAATCTCCAACTCAAAGGAATACATCTACGGATCAATATTCAATCTCGGTACATTTTGACGGCCTCACGGTGTAATCTCGCCATACCGGTCAACTCAAACATCAATAATCTATAACAATAGCTCCTAATTCTCATCATAATACATCTACTATGCTGAAATCTGCATAATCTCATACACATATATGCTGAAACATCGTAATAATCATATACGGTAAGATTTCATCGATCCGGTTTTGAATATACGTATCTCGTAATCTCAAGAACATATTTTAGAGTTCAAATTATACTTCCTTCCATATATCAATTTCGAAACATGCCGAAATGGAGTAAAACTTACATCCTTTCGTAGCCGGTGATGAGAGGAGCACAAATATAGACTCGGATTCAAATTCGGTTGGCCGGATCTTGCACAAGCTAAATTCTAAGATAGAAGGAACTTTGAACATTTCATGGGAGTTTTACCTCGTTTCTGTAGTTGCAAAGGTGAAGAATGAAGACTCAGCATCTATATTGCATGGCAAGGGACACATGGTTTCATTCTTTATCCCACACATCACACCGTGGGTGCGATCATTCTGCACCGCGGGTGCGCTGAGCGTACGGTAATACTTCCACAAATTCAGAAGACACGACCGCGGGTGCGGTGGCTCTTTTACCGCGGGTGCGCTCCTGTCTTGGTGCATCTACCGCAAGTGCGGTCCTGTTCTTACCGCGAGTGCAGTCAGGCTACTGTAAACCTTCAATATTTCATGAGAAACGATTGCGGGTGCACTGCCTTTTGAACCGCGGGTGCACTGTCTCTGCTGCCCCAACAATATACTTTGCAACTAAACTCAAATTGCCACGTCGCTTCCTCGTGTCTGTTCTTCCATTCCCTTATTCATAATACATAGTAAATCAAACCTATTACACAAAATCTTGGGCGTTACAGATATTAATTTTGAATCTTATTCAAAATGAGTGTTTTTTAATTTTGAAATGTCTCATCATTAATTTTATGTATATGCTCGTCATGTTTGATCGTATGTTTGCCGGATTCATGGAACTTATTTATTATTATAATAATAACTCACATACTCATTATTTATAATATATCATGCATATATTATAAACAGTAAAATAACAAGGATGATCAATCGCCCCAATACTAATGACCCGTGTGAGCCAAACATGGGCCTAGATCCAATCCTAGGGAATGCATGAGATGAAAATGCATAATTACATTAGCATCCAATATTTACATGTCTTTGATCTTCATAATCATCAAGGCCCATCTTCTTCCAATCTTGATCTTCCACTATACTAATATTTACAAATAAATATCCATGGCAAATAGGGATACATCTTGTAACGTCTACTCATTTTAAAAGTGAGAATTTTTTTTAAAAGCTCACATTTTTGAAATAACATTAACAAAAATGATCTTAAACATTTGACAGTAAAAATGATGCAGTTTAAATTAATCAAACTCATCCAAAATCATATGTAAACATGAACGAATAAAAATCTTAGAATCATCAACGTATGAAAATGTCGTCTCCTCTCAAAACTCATGAATCATAATGCGGAAAACATGTGGTCCTCGGGTCGTGTCACCGCACCAGGTTTGCCTACTCAGAGTTCGGCACCTCCAGGCCCCTCACCATCAAGCTCACTTGCATGACACACGCATAGTGAGTCTAAAAACTCAACACACATGTACCAGAAATAACAAGTACATATACATGGCACACAGCAGTGAAAAACACCACACTCAACATATAGTTCGTGGACTCAAAAGCATGAACATAAACGTGTCATGTAAAATCATATCGTGTCAAAACATGTTTTAATATACGTATACATTTTCTTTCAATTGAATTTAGTTCATTAGTTGTGACTTTCGTATCAGCTCTATTCGATGGATCCATCTACGTATAACCACAGTACCGGGCGGCGGGGTCATTAGCGACAGAATTACCAGTCCACTAAGCCTTGGCCTTAGCTCATCATATCTCATGTCATCGTATACATATACATCGTCAGTCACAATCAATTTTCATCCTTCAAAAACGTCATCATATTCACCACTTAATAAAATATGCATATACATAAAACGAAGCATGCACCGTATATATCATAATTTTATAAAAATCAAAAACATGATGCGTAAAAATTTAAAACATGATAAAATGTGGTCCGGGTGCTGCTAGGATTAAAATCTCGACTCGGGTGCAAAATGACCATTTTGCCCCTGAAACCCAAAATGATCGTTTTATCCCTGGACCTCAACATTTGGACCTGAAGCTTACCAAAAACCTTAAAACATCCCAAAACATACTAAAATGAACTTCATAGACGTAAACTCTAGCTCGGTTCAAAACTTAACCGATTCGTTTTAAAACTTGGACCGGAGTCCTAGTTTTAGCCCGACTCAACCCGAAACTTAACCAAAATTTCCTCAACTTAAACCGTGACTCAAACCTCCATGAACATCCTCCAAACCATTTATTTCATACCACTTAGGACCTAGAAACAAGCCCAAAGGTTGCTGGAAATCTCCAGCATATGCGAACAAATTTTTCCAGCTTGAGCGATTTTACGATAAAAATCATATCTCCCTCGTTTCTTTTCAGAAAATTACGAATTTGCTGTTGAATAAAAGATAACAGAGAGTACTACAAATCATATGTTGAAAAAGTTTCCACAAAACCAACCAATAAGTCGTAAAATTTGAAATAACAGAATGTGACGGGTTTTGAGACACAGAAATTCCATGGCTTGAGCGACTTTACGATAAAAATCATATCTCCCTCGTTTCTAATAAGAAAATATGAATTTGCTACCGAAACAAAGATAACAGAGGGTACTACAAATCATATGTTGAAATCATTTCCAAAAAACCAACCAATAAGTCGCAGAAGTTGAAATAATCGAAGGTGACGGGTTTTGAGACACAAAAATTACACAGCTTGAGCGACTTTATGATAAAAATAATATCTCCCTCATTTCTAATCATAAAATTAAGAATTTGCTATCGAATCGAATATAATAGAGAGAAATACAAATCATATGTTGAACGCATTTCCAGAAAACCGACCAATAAGTCTCAGTAGTTGAAATAATCAAAGGTGACATGTTTTGAGACACAGAAATTACACAGCTTGAGCGACTTTACGATAAAAATCATATCTCCCTCGTTTCTAATCAGAAAATTACGAATTTGCTATCGAATAGAAGATAACAGAGAGTAATACAAATCATATGTTGAAAACAATTCCAGAAAACTAACCAATAAGCCGCAGAATTTGAAATGACAGAGGGTGATGGGTTTTGAGACACACTTCAACAAAAAAAACCGATCGACCCTTGACTTAACCCATCTAACCATCGACCCTAACACGAGCTGCCTTCTTCCTATCTGAAACCAGCTGGTTAATTGCCTTCCCTAGTCTCAGTTGGACCTTCCTGGATCGCCCCTCAGCATGGTGGAGCCCCCACACAACCGAGCCTCTTCTAATAAACCACAAACACGCATCGAACCCATCCGATTTGAATAAAAGGCTTCGGCCTTCACCCAAAACCGAGCATACCTAGGCTCCCCTTATCTAGTCACATTAAAACACGGCACTCTCACCATAAAAAAAAAAAAACAGAAGTCGACAGCCCCTTGAAAAAAGGATCATAAAAACGTGAGCAACATGTAAAGGAACCGAAATTTCATGTCAAACTTTCTCAAAAACGCAAGTATGGTGTAGATCATACAATTCTCATACAAATATATTAAATTCAGTATATATATGATGCGTAAGATGAGGAATTGAAAATACAAGCGTGCCTTGATTACATAAGAACGAAAGCTTGAAGAATTTCGCGTCCGGAGAGGCGGGAAGAAGACGTGTTTGCAAAAGAATGGATGACCGAAGCTACAAGCTGGAGGTTTACGTGAAAAAGGCTGAATAAGTGAGGGTGTCGGCTGATGGAAAAGAATATTAGGTTTAGTGGAGTGTAGGGTACTAATTAAATAATATAATAAGCTCTAATGGGCTATTAATTATTGTTTAAAGAGTTTACAAAGAGTTTCAAACCCAATAAACTTAAAAGTAGGCCCATTAAGTCCAAAAATACTCCCGGATAATATTTTGTGTTGACAAATTTTTGAAAATATTACCCGAACCCTCAAAAAGTCCTCCGAATCGTTAAAATTCGTGTACCGGTTAAAAATATACACCGATGGGTAAAATACCCAACCAAGGCCCATTTTCAAAAATCATACTTAAAAACACCTCATATTAAATAATTAAAAATAATTATTCAATAAAAATATTTTTCCTGAATATCTCCGGTCTCCGTTCCTTGATCGAGCGCGGACTGAAACTAAAAATCCTAATGCGTGAAACTTTAAACTAACCTTGAATTTAAACACAAATTAATGAACTAAACATATATTTAATGCTTTAAAAGAATTGAATAAAATACCAAAGAAATTTAATAACTTGCATGTATGTGGTTCACATGGACCTTCAAATTTTCGTGACGTTACACATCTCATGAGGTGGAAACGGGCTATAAACCAAGCACACTTATAAATTGATAATTATTATAATCATTTAACACAAAATATCCTATCATACACCTACCAAATTGGGCTTGGGCTTTTAATCATCCTTCATAAATAATATCACATATCATACACCATCAATTAATTATCACAATAATCAATTGATCCAATATTATATATATATCTTGATCAAATCGCTAACCGTCACGATTATAAATTAAATCAATAAAGTAAACAAATTCTTTTGTTTACTTTCTAATTAATTTATTTATAACCGAATTTATTGTAAATCACCATTTACTATAAATAATTAAAGTACAATTTTATTTATTTATTTTATGAGAAAATATATACAATTTTGTAGATTTAAACTTAAGGGCTCAAAAGATATTTTTCACAAAAAAATTATTTGGCCCATTTAAATTTCACAAAATATGTCAATCATCTAACAGTCCAACAACTCAAGGCCTGTGAAAATTTGATATTCCAAAACACTTTTGGAAACCCTAGTCATTATCGCCGTTGCCATAGCTTCGTCGCGGGATTCCGGCCAACACAAATTTTTTTAAAAAAATTGTAGGGGCGTTTCGGGCAGCCCCTTGCTGTCCGAAATGGGCAGCCCTCGGGCAGCAAAAATATGCCCAAAACAGCTCCTCAACGGCCCTCGATTTGTTGTGTCGAATATTCTCATACGGTTAGAAATAAGTTCTGAATATAATATCATGTATTTGCTACCAAAAAAGTCACCTAAACTCTAATACCACTTGAAAAGGGATCGATTATTGGTGCTCGGAATGCGCAACGAAAGTTTTAAAAACATATTTTCAAGTAACAAAACCAAGCACCCCTCACTAGTGTGTAGCAAATACAAAAACACAAACACAAACATACATTGGGTGTTTTAGTGTTTTACCTTTCAATAACAAGGATTGATAATGGCTCCAACTAAGTTGTTAAACAAATTATCTCTTCAATAGATAGACAACTCTACAAGCTTTCTGATTGTAACATTTCATGTTCGCAATCTTAATTTTGATGTAACAAAACTTGTTTATTTGTTTTTAAGAATCTACCTTTGTGCGCAGATAGCTGAAGCTGAAATAATCAGTTATGAGCCAAAAATGAAGCTGTCGAAGATGCCAACTGAAAGCATCAACTGATCAACCAAACTAGACCAGTTCAACTGATGTATCCTAAATGAGTTCAACTGATTATTCAGTTGATAGGTGGTTCAGCAGGAGAACCTCAGAAGCCCGGCCAGTCGAAGGAGTGTTCAACTGATGAAGAGCCCAACTGAGATCAGTTCAACTGAACAAGAGTGAAATCAGTTCAACTGATGAGTCAACTGATTCACCAGCCCAACTGAAGACCAGTTCAACTTACCAGTTCAGAACATCAGTTAGGAGCAATCGATTACAGATCAAGACAAGCTGAACTAAGTGGAGTACAGCTGTGCGCAAAGGTACACAAAATTTTGTCCAGTCAAAGGACAATAATGGACGTGGCATCAGAGCTTAAAGACAAAAGTGTTCCAGAAAGAACACGACAAATTTCGAGGAACAGATTCAAAATGCAACTGATACAATAATTGAGTCTCACTGTACGATCAAACATCACGCCTATAAATAGAGATGGAAGATCAAGGAAGATATACAACACAAGACAGAAAAGAAAAGGACACGCTTCAAAGTCATATCGGCTTAAAGAGAGAAGCATTCAGCCCAGTTGAGGGAACACTTAAACGTGTTATCAGCTTTAGATTAGAAACATTTTTCCCTCAGTGTGTGAGAACACTTTCGGGTAGTTTTCAAATATCAGCTCTCACAGACACACACACACCACCACTCAAATACAGTCTTGCAGAAAGACATTAAACTTGTGTATGTAGTCTTTCTCACATAGACATTAAAGAAGTGTTGACTGGAAGGTGCTGTCTTCAGTTTGGTCTAGGATTTCAGTTTAGGCAGTGGTGTAAGTCCTAGCTGGGTGGGTTTGTACAAAGTGTTGTACAGATCAAAGTCTTCTGGTGAATCCTACCCGAGGTGGTAGAAGGAGTGACGTAGGAGCACTTGAAGTCTCCGAATATCCATAAATATATCTTGTGTATTTAGTGTTTTAAGCTATTGTTTTCAAACTGATTTAACTAGTTAGAGCATCCGTTGGTTCAGTTATCACAATAACTGAAAAATGAATGCAAAAACTAATCTAGTCTTTTGGTTATTCAGTTACACAAGGTATACAAATATATCAGTATTTCTTAACGAAGAATTATTTCGAGTGTTTTCTGCTTGGTTCTGTACTGTAATGTACCGTACTTTTACTACTCAAAATTTGCGGAAGAATTAAATTTTTTCCTAAATAAACGTGAACATTCAAATTTTGCTAAAATAAATAAACTGTACGCCTCACAAGTTGTCGCAACAACAGATTTGAAAGTTAAAGTTTGACAAAAGTGTTTAATATTTTCATAAAGCTTAAAACATGGCAGTCCTCGGGTTTAGCCTCCCGCTCAGTCCAAGCCTGCTCCTTGGTCCCCACCTTCGGTCTCTTCATAAACATCCTCACCTGCATCGATCAAGTCTTGTGAGTCTAAAGACTCAACACGTATAAACTGGAAGTAACGAGTAGTACATAATAAAATCACATGCAACTTTAAAATAGGACATACATACTGAAAACTTGAACTTGCATAATAAAACTGAACATACGTACATACATACTTAGACGTGCTATCAACATAAACTTTTCTTAAACGTGCTTGAATACATGAACATACTTGAACATACATAACTTCTTCATTTTGCGTAGATGATGTTTCAAAGCAAGTGACCCATAACATAATTCGCCTGATCAGACTAAACCAGAGTACTGGGATGACAGGGGCGAACCCACTGCCACATACATGAGATCCCCGTTCATGCTTTAATGGGTGGATTGGTCCCCGTTCATGCTTTAACGCTTTCCAATCCTGATCTAAACCCGTTCATGCTTTAACGGGGTGGAGAGGTCCTCGGCCACGTTCACCGACTTCCAAACCCATTCATAATTTGGTCACAAGTTATTTAGCATACCTCAAAACTTGAAATATTTTCTTTTGCACGTCAACATACTTACTTGGCGTTGAGGGATTCGTTGGACTTCAATTGGGGCCGTTGCTGCACATACTAATCAAGAATTTACATGCTTAACTTGCATAACTTAGACGTAGGTAATCATGCTTACTTACGAGTTCATTCAATTCCTTAGGGCGTTCTAAAATTCCCATGACCCGACCTTGTAAATCATCGTACTAAACCATGACATCAAACCCCGAACATGCTATATAAAATTTTTCCCAAAATATGAAGGACACGGACCCCGTGCCTAGTTCCGGGTAGGGGTCCGTGTTCGTGCGCTAAAATGTGTCGTGCAGAAGGAGGAAGGCACGGACCCTATGTCTAGGTCCGTGTGTGTGCGCAAATTGACACCGAAAAGAATACAAAGACATGGACCCCGTGCTCTGGTCCGTGTGAAGGTCCATGTCCGTGCGCAAAAATGACGATCAAGAAAAGACAAAGACACGGACCCCGTGCCAGGGTCCGTTTTCGAGTCCGTGTATTCTCGTTGGACGCGAACTCACGAAAATCCTGTACGTGTCATGCTTAACATTCTAGACTCGTTTGTACGGACCAAGAACCGACACCTCGAGACACATCCTAACATGCCAAAACATCAAACCAATTACATACAAGCACCCAAAGCAACGACGTTCACCCTACGACACATACAATTCAAAAATGTGGCAATTGACACCAAATCGGTTCCTACAACTTCTAGTGTATTCGAGGGCCTAACAACACTAAACGACATGTCAAATAACAACCCAACATCATACTAATCATACCTAGACGCAGCAACAATCACCCGTCAATTCCAACGAAGCCTGCAACAATAAAATCTCAAAAACGAATCAACACATAATTTTTTGAAAAACGAAGTTTGAGCAGTCCCACGAAAAACATCATAACTAACTCAATTTTTATCCAAATATTTTGAATTTTATATGAAATCGAAGGTATCGAAAAATTCTACAATTTTTACTTTGAAAGTTTTCTCATAATCCCGACCAAAAAATCTCAGTTTTCAAAAGAACAGCAAAAACGGGATTTAAGATCTAAACTTATTTCAAAACTGATCCAAATCGTTTTCCGCTCAAACAACGAACGTCACCCATGAATTTTTACACATAAATAACAAAGCAATGCATAATATGACGAGATCGATGCAGAAATAACAGAATATACGTGCCTTATGATATTTAAAATACCGTAACGATGATACCGAAGCGGAGACGGAGTGAGGGTCGATCCGAGACGAACGTGGCGCTAAAATTCTTGAAGAAAACCAATGAAAACTCGCTAAGAAATATAGAGGGGTGGGGCGGCTGCTTCTAGGAGTAAGAACCCTAGTAATTCTACTCTCAAAAGTAATAAAAACTGAATGAAATAAGTGTGTGTGTGTTTTGATCGGTTCTAGGTGTGTGTAAAAGTGTGTGTGTGTGTGATTAGTAATTTAGGGAAAAATTGCTTAATTAAATAATAAATAAAACTATTTAAAATACTAACACTCTTTAAACTTTAATAAAATCCCTCAATTAAAATAATGCACACAAAAATGCTAATTTTAAAAGTTTTAAACTCTTAAATCACTAAACACTTATATGAGGCTTTAAAATGCTAAACTAATTAAATTATTTAAAATGCCCCTTCCTAGCCTTTAAAATAAAATACCGCATTTTTAATTGCCAAGAATCATCCCCGGTCTTTTCCTCGATCCCGCCTCGAATAATTGTCTGAAACATGAAACTCGAAAAACATTTTAACGTGCATCGCATAAATATAATTAATTTAACATAATGCACTTAAATAAATCATGCATGACTAAAACTCAATTTAAACTTAAATAAATGCTTTAATAATTAAATAAATTCATGGGTTATACATACGTGTATTGAATTTGGGAACTACATTTCCTCCCCCACTTATATTAATTTCGTCCTCGAAATTAAATCTTACCGAAAAACTCCGGGTAGTGAATTCTCATGTCCGCTTCTGCCTCCCAAGCGGCTTCCTCCACTGATTGATTCAGCCACTTGACTTTGACCAGCTTGGTCACTTTGTTTCGAAGCCTCTGCTCCTGTCTGTCTAGGATTTGGACCGGTCTCTCCTCATAAGACAGGTCTGGAGCCAACTGTAACGGTTCATAGCTCAATACGTGCGAAGGATTTGCTAGGTACTTCCTCAGCATCGAGACATGGAACACATTGTGTACCCCGGCCAGATTTGGTGGAAGGGAAACACGATAAGCTAGTGTTCCAACTCTGTCCAAAATTTCGAACGGTCCAATAAACCTCGGACTCAATTTGCCTCTTTTCCCGAATCTCATAACACCCTTCATAGGTGCTATCTTTATGAAAACGTGATCACCTATGGCAAACTCGAGATCTCTTCTCCTCTTATCGGCATAGCTCTTTTGGTGACTCTGGGCGGTCTTCATTCTGTCCCGGATCTTGACCACCACATCTGCAGTCTGCTGAACTATCTCCGGGCCAAGTTATGCTCTTTCACCAACTTCATCTCAATGAACTGGTGATCTGCACTTTCTTCCATACAACGCCTCGTAGGGAGCCATACCTATCGATGATTGGAAGCTGTTGTTGTAGGTAAACTCCACTAGAGGTATCTTCGATTCCCAAGTCCCCTGGAAATCGATCATACATGCTCGCAATAAGTCCTCCAAAATCTGAATCACTCGCTCAGACTGGCCATCTATCTGCGGGTGAAAACCGATACTGAAAAGCAACTTCTTCCCCATGGCTGCATGTAGGCTCTTCCAAAAGGACGATGTAAATCTCGGGTCCCTGTTGGACACGATAGAAACTGGGATTCCATGCAATCGAACAATCTCCCGGATATAAAGCTCCGCGTACTGCGTCATGGAGAAAGTCGTCTTCACTGGCAAAATGTGCGCTGATTTAGTGAGTCGGTCCACTATAACCAAAATGGAATTCGATCACCTGACTGACTTTGGCAACCCAACCACAAAGTCCATTGTAATATTCTCCCATTTCCACTCTGGGATGGGGAGTGACTTAATCAATGCTGCTGGCCTCTGATGCTCTGCCTTCACCTGCTGGCAAGTGAGGCATTCAGACACAAATTTACGAATGTCTCTCTTCATCCATGGCCACCAATACAAAATCTGTAGGTCCTTGTACATCTTGGTACCTCCTGGATGACTGGAATACAGAGATGCGTGTACCTCTGTCAGAATATCCTCTCTGATCGCATCAACACTGGGCACCCACATTCTACCTCTGTATCTCACGATGCCATCTGACTTTGTGTAGAGCACACTACCCTTGGCTTCATCCTTCAGCCTCCACTTCTGCAACTGCTCGTCTAGAGGCTGGCCCGCACGAATGCGGTCTAGCAAAGAAGATTGGACTGTCAGATTAGACAGCCTTGGAGCTCTTCTCTTGCGATAAACTTCTAAATCAAACCTCTGAATCTCAGACTGAAGAGGTCTCTGTTCTGATAACTTTGCTACAACTGCCACTATTCTGCTCAGGGCGTCTGCGACGACATTAGCCTTCCCCGGATGGTAGCTAATCTCGCAGTCGTAGTCTTTCACCAATTCTAACCACCGTCTCTGTCTCATGTTCAGTTCCTTCTGCGTGAAGAAATACTTGAGACTCTTGTGATCGGTAAATATCTGACATTTCTCGCCGTACAAGTAATGTCTCCAAATCTTCAACGCAAAGACAACGGCGGCTAATTCCAGGTCGTGAGTCAGGTAGTTCTTCTCATGCACTTTCATCTGCCTGGAAGCATTAGCTATAACTCGACCCTGCTGCATCAACACTCCGCCTAACCCGAGCTTAGATGCATCGGTGTATAGCACAAAATCACCTTGCCCTGTCGGCATGACAAACACTGGCGCTGAAATAAGAGCTTGTTTCAGAGTATCGAAGCTCTTCTGACACTCGCCACTCCACACGGGCTTAGCATTCTTCTTGGTCAGTGAAGTGAGTGGCACTGCTATCGAAGAAAACCCCTGAATAAACTTACGGTAGTAACCGGCTAAACCCAGAAAGCTGCGGATCTCTGAAGCGTTCTTCGATTCAACCCATTCATTAACTGCTGCTACCTTAGCTGGATCCACCTCGATACCACTACTAGATATTACACGACCCAAAAAACGCTACCTTCTCCAACTAGAATTCACACTTACTAAATTTTGCAAACAACTTGTGTCTCTGCAAAATCTGCAACATTGTACTCAAATGCTGAACGTGCTCCTCATGGCTCTTCGAGTAGATAAGAATGTAGTCAATGAGCACTATGATGAACTGATCTAGGTAGGGCAAAATACTCGGTTCATCAAGTCCTTAAAAAATAGCTGGAGCATTAGTCGCTAAAAACTCGTAATGTTCATATCTAGTCCTGAAGGTTGCCTTAGTTTTACTTTATTATGACCTCGAATTCTGACTTTTCTCACAATTCCCAATATTAGAAATGGAGGTTCAAACTTGTCTTATCTCACTTTCCTTATACTATACCCGTAATGTTCATCGATCTATTACCTTAGCATTTATGCAGTTCAACCTAAGAAATCTTAGCACCAAAAGTTACTGATCAACTTCTATCCTTGGTTCTACACTCAAAAGTTAAACCTTATCTTAACCCAGTAATAACATTGACCTAAGATCCTTGAATCGAATCTTTACCTTACGACACCAAACTTACGTAACTTAGCCATTTATAAGTACATCACAAATAAAGATTGTTGCAAATCTTAAATTTCGAGTAACATTAATCCATAAAACCCCAAAATATACATTATCGATATTCTGCTTAGATAATAAAACCTTCATAGCATCAAACACATGCTGAAACTATTTCCTTCCCAATTACATTATAGTTGAGGCATAAGAAACTTAAACCCTCCTCATTGGAACGAATGTCACAATTTGACGTATCCTCAGTACTTAATTCTTTCTAACGTATAAAGCTTAATAAGTTTTCCTATGTTAATGATGGACTAATTCTAATAAATCAACTACGCTTATAACCCACAGAATTCTACAATCCTCATATAAAGATTTTAAACTTCTTACTCGATAAAAATCATAATATTCGACCATTGCTAACCTATGTTGAATACAACTAATTCCCTTTTGTTTTTATTTCATCAAATATCCCCGTATAATCACCTATTTCATAAACTTGAAATTAAAGCTTACACAACCAAAGTAGTCTTAGATAACCTAATTCCAGTACTCATATCCACATAATCCTAAGTTTCTTAATGACTTACGAAGATTCCTCAAGACGAGGTGCCTGATAGGGCCTCTTGCCCTGCCTATCGACCTCAATGTCCCTCTAGTCCTGCTCTGTCGCCAAAATTCTCGACACGGCAACTGCATAATTCGTCGGACCAGCATCCCTCACATCACGACGCAAGATCGGCCATAACCTACAATAAAATGCCTCAACTTCTCCCGCGCATCATTCGCAATCAAGGTACAAAGTGACACCCCCTCTCAAACTCCGCAACGTTGCTATCCCCCTAACGCAACGTCATAAACTCCCTAGTCAGTCTGGATCGTACTTCCTCATTGAAGTAATTGGAGTAAAAGACCTCCTTGAAGCCATTCCATGGCAACACCTGCAAGTTGACAGCCACTGATGCACTCTCCCACCATAATCTGGCGTCCCTTGTCAGAAGGAACGTGGCACACCTGACCCTATCTGCATCGGTCAGTTCCATAAAGTCAAAAATTGCCTCGATGGACTTAATCCATTCCTCAGCTATCATCGGGTCGGTGGTACCCGAAGACTCCTTAGGGCTCATCCTCCTAAATCTCTCATACACAACCTCGGGTCCGGGCCTCGCCCCTGCATCAACTGCAGCTTGGTTCCCCGCAAACTGTGCGAAGAACTAAGTCATGCCTGCAAGCATCTGTGCCTACATGTCTGGAGATGGAGGTGGAGGATTGGCCCTCTCCTCACCTCGAGGCTCTTGGCCCTCTTCCCTTGCTTCACGGTCAACCACACGTCTAGGAGGCATTCTGTTCCAACAATTTAACCAACACGTAAACCCAATATGCATGAACATGATATCAATGACATAAGATGCACGTACTACAACTTTAAAATTTGCACATGCTGAAATCAGAACTTAATGCTTACTACATAACATAAATTTGAAACCTTAAAACTTACAGACTTGAGGTGTGACTTCGTGAGTTTCTTGCGACTGGCAGTAGGCATAACTCTTTACAAGAACACGGCTCTGATACCAACTGTAACGTACCGTACTTTTACTACTCAAAATTTGCGGAAGAAGTAAAATTTTTCTTAAATAAACGTTAACATTCAAAATTTGCTAAAATAAATAAACTGTACGCCTCACAAGTTGTCGCAACAACAGATTTGAAAGTTAAAGTTTGACAAAAGTGTTCAATATTTTCATAAAGCTTAAAACATGGCGGTCCTTGGGTTTAGCCTCCCGCTCAATCCAAGCCTGCTCCTCGGCCCCCACCTTCGGTCTCCTCATAAACATCCTCACCTGCATCGATCAAGTCTTGTGAGTCTAAAGACTCAACACGTATAAACTGGAAGTAACGAGTAGTACATAATAAAATCACATGCAACTTTAAAATAGGACATACATACTGAAAACTTGAACTTGCTTAATAAAACTGAACATACGTACATACATACTTAGACGTGCCATCAACATAAACTTTTCTTAAACGTGCTTGCATACATGAACATACTTGAACATACATAACTTCATCATTTTGCGTAGAGGATGTTTCAATGCAAGTGATCCATAACATAATTCGCCTGATCAGACTAAACCACAGTACTGGGATGACAGGCGCAAACCCACTGCGACATACATGAGATCCCCGTTCATGCTTTAACGGGTGGATTGGTCCCCGTTCATGCTTTAACGCTTTCCAATCCTGATCTAAACCCGTTCATGCTTTAACGGGGTGGAGAGGTCCTCGGCCACGTTTACCGACTTCCAAACCCATTCATAATTTGGTCACAAGTCATTTAGCATACCTCAAAACTTGAAATATTTTCTTTTGCACGTCAACATACTTACTTGGCGTTGAGGGATTCGTTGGACTTCGATTGGGGTCATAGCTGCACATACTAATCATGAATTTACATGCTTAACTTGCATAACTTAGACGTAGGTAATCATGCTTACTTACGAGTTCATTCAATTCCTTAGGACGTTCTAAAATTCCTATGACCCGACCTTGTAAATCATCGTACTAAACCATGACATCAAACCCCGAACATGCTACATAAAATTTTTCCCAAAATATGAAGGACACGGACCCCGTGCCTAGGTCCGGGTAGGGGTCTGTGTTCGTGCGCTAAAATGTGTCGTGCAGAAGTAGGAAGGCACGGACCCCGTGTCTAGGTCCGTGTAAGGGTCCGTGTGTTTGCGCAAATTGACACCGAAAAGAATACAAAGGCAGGGACCCCGTGTTCTGGTCCGTGTGGAGGTCCGTGTCCGTGCGCAAAAATGATGATCAAGAATAGACAAAGACACGGACCCCGTGCCAGGGTCCGTGTATTCTCGTTGGACGCGAACTCACGAAAATCATGTACGTGTCATGCTTAACATTCTAGACTCGTTTGTACGGACCAAGAACCGACACCTCGAGACACATCCTAACATGCCAAAACATCGAACCAATTACATACAAGCACCCAAAGCAACGACGTTCACCCTACGACACACAATTCAAAAACGTGGCAATTGACACCAAATCGGTTCCTACGACTTCTACTGTATTCGAGTTTGACACCAAATCGGTTCCTACGACTTCTACTGTATTCGAGGGCCTAACAACACCGAACGACATGTCAAATAACAACCCAACATCATACTAATCACACCTAGATGCAGCAACGATCACCCGTCAATTCTCAACGAAGCCTGCAACAATAAAATCTCGAAAACGCATCAACACATAATTTTCTGAAAAATGAAGTTTGAGCAGTCCTACGAAAAACGTCATAACTCACTCAATGTTTATCCAAATATTTCGAATTTTATATCAAATCGAAGGTATTAAAAAATTATACAATTTTCATGTTGAAAGTTTTCTAAGAATCCAGACCGAAAAATCTCAGTATTTAAAAGAACAGCAAAAACGGGATTTGAGATCTAAACTTATTTCAAAACTGATCCAAATCGTTTTCCGCTCAAACAACGAACGTCACCCATGAATTTTTACACATAAATAACAACGCAACGCATAATATGACAAGATTGATGCAGAAATAACAGAATATACGTGTTTTTGATATTTAAAATACCGTAACGATGATACCGAAGCGGAGACGGAGTGAGGGTCGATCCGGGACGAACGTGGCGCTAAAATTCTTGAATAAAACCAACAAAAACTTGCTAGGAAATATAGAGGGATGGGGCGGCTGCTTCTAGGAGTAAGAACCCTAGTAATTCCCCTCTCAAAAGTAATAAAAACTGAATGAAATAAGTGTGTGTTTTGATCGGTTCTAGGTGTGTGTAAAAGTGTGTGTGTGATTAGTAATTTAGGGAAAAATTGCTTAATTAAATAATAAATAAAACTATTTAAAATACTAACACTCTTTAAACTTTAATAAAATCCCTCAATTAAAATAATGCACACAAAAATGCTAATTTTAAAAGTTTTAAACTCTTAAATCACTAAACACATAAATGAGGCTTTAAAATGCTAAACTAATTAAATTATTTAAAATGCCCCTTCCTAGCCTTTAAAATAAAATACCGCATTTTAAATTGCCAAGAATCGTCCCCGGTCTTTTCCTCGATCCCACCTCGAATAATCGCCTGAAACATGAAACTCGAAAAACATTTTAACGTGAATCGCATAAACATAATTAATTTAACATAATGCACTTAAATAAATCATGCATGGTTAAAACTCAATTTAAACTTAAATAAATATTTAATAATTAAATAAATGCATGAGTTATACGTGTATTGCATTTGGGCACTACATGCACCAAACTTAATCTAATTAATCAGTGTATACATTCTTAGAACACGAGCTATTGCAGCTCTTGGAGAATATTTTGCTTGAAGCACCACAAGGTGCTCTGCAAACGATCCTTCAATTGGTATCAGAGATAGTTGTTCTAAGAAGGACATTTGAAAACATATATTTTAAAACATATTTTAAAATGTTATTTAAAATAGATTTTAAAATCATCTTAAATATTTTATGCGCTTGTCATGAGAAGAGAGAAGGTTTTTAGCTCTGGAACTAACATCGCAGCTACTTTTCTCGACTCATTAAAGTTGTTGTTTTACGTATCTTGCAGGATTTTGAGTTCAGTTGACAACAGTTCAACTAAACTGCTCTACAGACAAGATTTCAGTTGCAAGCCTATCAGTTCAACTGATCATCAGACGAAACCCAACTACCATCTGAAACTGATGAGTTAAGTGGAGCTTAAACATCAATAATGCTCCCGCTTAATTGCCATATCAGATCAAATAAAGATGATCAATGCGGTTCAGCACTAGTTGAGTCAAGTTTGACTCAGCTCGACAAGTTAGACAGCACAAATATCAAATCCAAAGGCAAATTAGCTGATCATCTGGAAAAAGTAACTCAAAATCTTTGCAACATTCAAAGCATTCAAGGCGACTAGTTGTTACTACATTCAGTTCTATTATGTGTAAATTAACTGATGTTTGATGTTATTTAAAGTCTGCTAGTGTAGTAGCAATTTCCCTTACATTGGTTGATATGCGCAGATGTATAATACAAGGGACACTTATTTGATTAAATAAACATCTTGTTCAACAAGTTAGCCTTTACATAATTGAACTGCTATTTTAAGATTTGTTGCCTAAAGTGCTTGATTGATAACAAAACTTCATTAATCGCGTAAATGATTATATTTTTGAAGGGGAGTTTTTCATTCAGTTTCTGAGGGGGAGTTTTGTTTAGAATTATCCCTCGAACTGAAAAATTGTTTTCAAATTATTTCATTCAGTTGTTGAGGGGGAGCATTTCTTTCTCCTATTCCTCGAACTGAAAAACTTATTCTTTATTTCTTTGATTCTCTCATTGGGGAGAACTTCTTTTTAAACTTCAATTGTACAAGTTTTGTGATCATCAAAAAGGGGGAGATTGTTGGAACATTTCATGTTCGCAATCATAATTTTGATGTTAACAAAACTTGTTTATTTGTTTTAATAATCTACCTTAGTGCGCAGATAGCTGAAACTGAAATAATAAGTTACGAGTCAAAACTGAAGCTGTCGAAGATGCCAACTGAAAGCATCAACTGATCAACCAAACTAGACCAGTTCAACTGATGTATCGTAGATGAGTTCAACTGATTGTTCAGCTGATAGGTGGTTCAGTGGGAGAACCTCCGAAGCCCGGCCATCTGAAGGAGTGTTCATCTGATGAAGAGCCCAACTGAGACCAGTTCAACTGAACAAGAGTGAAATCAGTTCAACTGACGAGTCATCTAATTTCACCAGCCCAACTGAAGGCCAGTTCAACTTACCAGTTCGGAAGATCTGTTAGGAGCAATTGGTTGCAGATCAAGACAAGCTGAACTAAGTGAAGTACAGTTTTGCGCAAAGGTACACAAACTTTTGTCCAGTCAAAGGACAATAATGGACGTTGTATCACAGCTTAAAGACAAAAGTGTTCCAGAAAGAACAAGACAAATTTCGAGGACCAGATTCAAAATGCAACAGATACAATAATTGAGTCTCACTGTACGATCAAAATTCGCGCCTATAAATAGAGAGCAAAGATCAGTGAAGATGAAAAGGCCCTGGAACTCCTTGCTTGAAAATTTGCGGAAAATTAAAAATTTTTCTTTTTAAAAGAACTTAAATGGCCTCATTCATAAAATCGACTGATGAATCAAGTTCAATGTTTAAAATAATAGCAGCGGAAGAAAATAAAGTTTTGCCAACAATAACAATTTAAAAATTATCCAACGACTGATAAAAATTGTTTGCGGAATAAAATAACAACTGCTGCACTGAGGTCCCCGGGTGCCACTACTGCCGACCCAAGCTGGCTCACTGGTCCCCGCCCTCGGCCCTAGCCTCATCAGTACCTACAACAATCAAGTCTAGTGAGCCTAAAGACTCAGCATGCATATATCGCATCTAACGAGTAAAAATCGGAATTAAAATATGCATGAGATAAAATATCATGTCCTGAGGCATGCTGAAAATAATCTATACTGAGCAATTATAATACGTGCATGAAGATCGCTGGCGCATTCGTCAGACCGAACGGCATCACACGGAACTCGTAGTGGCCATAACGAGTCCTGAAAGCTGTCTTCGAAATCTAGGTGGAATGGAGGCCAAAACACGAAACTCTCTTTCGAGAGTCAATTTGGCACATTGCACCGTAAATTCTCGTACGACCTCAAAAATGATCCGAATCACGAACGGTCAAAAACATGACCTTCCCAACTCAATGAGGCACTGTCCAGTCCAAGGCCATGGGCTAAAAGCCAACCAAAAACTCAAACAAGCCTTCTAAACAACACAGCAACTTGCTGTAAATTTCCAGCAGCTGCACACCCGTGTAACTTGTGTTGTTTTCGAGACTACCGGCCATTGGGGCGTGAACCACCGACCAGAGACTCTTACCAACATCCCAAGGAATGATTTGAACCATGGCTAAGGGCCCTAGGCCAGCCACAATCCGCATCACACCATAACTCAACCGAAGGGTCCAACCGAGAGCCAACGTGCATGCGTGTGTAGTGTTTTGCTTAGATCGATGTCTTGCGTCGTTCCAGTGGCCATTTGATTGACCATGGCACGATCTAGACATCTAGGAGCATGATATGAACCGTGGCTAAGGGCCATAGGCCAACCAAGATCCATACCAAGCAACCAAAAGAAACGAACCAAAAGCTGTCCAACCGACGTAGCCGAAGGGGTATAGGGGCTGTTCATGTTGATTTGATTAAAAACCGATGAGCCATGGACCAAGCCACAAAAAGGGCAACTTAGTCACGTCTTAGACATGCTAGGGGAGTGATCCAACCATGGCTAAGAGTCCTCAGGGCAGCCAAGATCAGATCCAACCCCTTAACATAAAAACTGAAATTTTTCGAACTCAAAAAGGGACACAAATGGTGTTGCTGTCATTTCTGTTTTTCCAGCAAGCATGGGACTGAAATAAACATTCTAAAATGGCCCTAACATGTCCTAGTACATGTCCATATGCAGCCTTGAGCCCCTGGAATGATCCATCCCTGAAATCGAAACAGAACATACCAATCGTGAAGCATGGAAGTCGATAAAAAATGGTGTTGCTGTCATTTCTGTTTTTCCAGCAAGCATGGGACTGAAATAAACGTTCTAACATGGCCCTAACATGTCCTAGTACATGTCCATATGCAGCCTCGAGCTCCTGGAACGATCCATCCCTGAAATCGAAACAGAACATGCCAATCGTGAAGCATGGAAGTCGATAAAAAAATCTGTGCAGAATTTTCGTTTCTTGTCTACTGGAAATTTCGGTTTTTGAAATGATAAATCTTGATCATGTACTGAAAAATAAATGATAATATGACTTGAATGAGGTTTTGAAAGAATCTAGACATGCCTGGTTTCGTTTCGAAAGAAAACGAACGAAACGACGACGACGCGGCACGGAGGAGATGGAGCGCTTCTCTTGTTTTCTTTACTCTCGATTTTTTTCTTGCCTTTCTCCCTAGCTATGGCTCACGATTTTTCTACTGAAAAAGGGTCTGATTTCACTCTGAATTTTCGAAAAGGAGAGGGGGGGAAAAATGGTTAGGAGGGTGAGGGAAGTGGGTGCAAGATATAAGGAAAGAATCAAGACCAAGTCTTCTCATTTTGAATTTTGAATTATGGTTTGATATCAAATATATGTTGGGTGTTTCTAGAATGGTGATGGCCGATTATTGCTTTTTTTTTAGTTTATGATATGTCCATTTATTTAATTAAATTGTGCTCCCAAAAATCCTAGAATTATCCTACTAATTACATGCAAAGAATTGGTCAAAGTTGATGAGTTGGAAAATGAGTCTTCTAGCAACTAGGGGTGGCCGAAAATGCATGATAAAATAAAGGGAAAATGTTGTTTATTTACTAAATTAATAACTCTTAAAAGCCTCACTAATCCCTTAAATAATTTAGTGAGCTAACCCCTTAATTAAATAACTTAAATGAGCTTATTTTCTACTCACCTCAAGTAACTTAAATTAAATCCTCAAAACATTATTACTAACTTAAATGAACTTACTTGCTAGCTAAATTAACTTCTGGAAATATTTTCTGGATCTTAAATTCTATCTCAAAACTCCAACTCCGGTCCGGCCTCACTGAAATAACTGAAATGCTAAAAATCAAACTACTAAATTGAAATAATGAATAATTAACTTCAAATAAATGCATTTAAAATAATCATGCAATGAAGTCAATTAAATTATAAAAATCTAGAATTATGCATGGCTTATACGTCTACTGATTTACGGGTTCTACAATCCTTCCCCCCTTAAAAGAAATTTCGTCCTCAAAATTAGAACTCACCGAATAACTCGGGGTAACGCTCCTCATCTCTGACTCAGACTCCCACGTAGCTTCCTCCTCAGAATGGTTAAGCCATTTAACTTTTACTCGCTTAACAAGCTTGTTCCGAAGCTTTTTCTCTTGCCTGTCTAGGATCTGCACGGGTCTCTCCTCATAAGATAAGTTCGGAGTAAGCTGCAACGGCTCGAAATTCAGCACATGCGAAGGATTTGTCATATACTTCCTCAGCATGGAGACGTGGAACACATTGTGTACTCCGGCCAGATTCGGCGGAAGAGCCACACGATACGCTAGCGTCCCAACTCTGTCGAGGATCTCAAACGGTCCAATGAATCTCGGACTGAGCTTCCCTTTCTTCCCAAATCTCATGACACCCTTCATAGGTGCCACTTTCACGAAAACATGATCGCCCACAGCAAACTCTAAGTCTCTCCTCCGCTGATCGGCATAACTCTTCTGTCGCCTCTGAGCAGTCCTCATCCTATCACGGATCTTGACTACTAAATCTGCTGCCTGCTGAACAATCTCTGGTCCCAACTCTGCTCTCTCTCCTACTTCATCCCAATGAACAGGAGATCTACACTTGCGGCCATACAGTGCTTCCTACGGAGCTATACCTATAGAAGACTGGAAACTGTTGTTATAGGTGAACTCTACCAATGGTAAGTTCGACTCCCAACTCCCAGAGAAATCAATGACGCAAGCACGGAGAAGATCCTCTAGGATCTGAATAACTCGCTCCGACTGTCCATCTGTCTGCGGATGGAAAGCTGTGCTAAACAGCAACTTCATACCCATAGTCAAATGCAAACTCTTCCAAAACGAGGAAGTGAATCTGGGATCTCTGTCGGATACGATCGAAACTGGAATACCACGGAGTCGGACTATCTCTTGGATATACAGCTCTGCATACTGAACCATGGTGAAAGTCGTCTTAATAGGCAAGAAGTGCGCTGATTTGGTAAGACGATCTACAATCACCCAGATGGCATTCGATCCTCTGGTTGACCTCGCCAATCCGGTCACAAAGTCCATGGTAACATTCTCCCACTTCCACTCGGGAATAGGGAGAGGCTTGAGCAAACCTGCTGGTCTCTGATGCTCGGCCTTCACTAACTGGCAAGTCAGACACTCGGACACAAATCGCCTGATGTCCTTCTTCATCCCTGGCCACCAATACAATAGCTGCAGATCCTTGTACATCTTCATACTCCCAGGGTGAATGGAGTACGGGGACATGTGGGCCTCTAATAGAATATCTGCTCGGATAGAACCACTGCTAGGAACCCTCATCCTGTCTCGGTATCTCACAATACCGTCGCTGACTGTATACAAAACACTGCCCTTGGCTTCATCTCTCTTCTTCCACTGTGCCAACTGCTCATCTGCTGCCTGACCGCTGCGAATACGGTCAATAAGAGAGGATTGGATAGTCAAGGTAGATAAACGAGGAACTCTACCTCGAGGATAAGTCTCAAGATCAAACCTCTGCATCTCAATCTGAAGAGGTTTCTGCATCGTCAAATGAGCCATCACTGCGACTTTCTTGCTCAGTGCATCTGCAACTACATTAGCCTTACCCGGGTGGTAGCTAATGTCACAGTCGTAATCTTTCACAAGCTCCAACCAACGCCTCTGACGCATGTTCAGCTCCTTCTGCGTAAAAAAATACTTGAGGCTCTTGTGGTCGGTAAAGATCTGGCACTTCTCCCCATACAAATAGTGCCTCCAAATCTTCAAGGCAAAAACTACTGCGGCCAACTCTAGATCATGGGTGGGGTAGTTCTTCTCGTGGATTTTCAGCTGTCGAGAAGCATACGCTATCACTCTCCCATGCTGCATCAAAACTGCACCTAAACCAAGCTTCGAAGCATCGGTATACAGAACAAACTCACCAGATCCTGACGGTACAGCCAAAACGAGTGCTGAGATAAGAGCTTGCTTCAAAGTATCGAAGCTCTTCTGACACTCCTCGCTCCACACAAACTTCACATTTTTCTTGGTCAGTGCTGTGAGTGGAACTGCAATCGAAGAGAACCCCTTAATCAACTTCCGATAATATCCTGCTAGCCCAAGAAAACTGCGGATCTCGGATGCATTCTAGGGCTCAACCCAATCTCTGACTGCAGCGACTTTCGCCGGGTCTACCTCAATGCCACTGCTAGAAACAATGTGGCCCAAGAACGCCACCTTCTCTAATCAAAATTCGCACTTACTGAACTTTGCGAATAGTTTGTGCTTCTGCAATGTCTGCAACACTGTGGTCAGATGCCTGCTGTGCTCCTCCCGACTCTTGGAGTAGACGAGAATTTCATCTATGAACACTATCACAAACTGGTCGAGGTACGGCTGAAATACGCGATTCATGAGATCCATGAAGATCGCTGGCGCATTCGTCAGACCGAACGGCATCACACGGAACTCGTAGTGGCCATAACGAGTCCTGAAAGCTGTCTTCGAAATATCAGCATCTCTCACCCTCAACTGGTGATAACCGGAACGCAGATCTATCTTGGAGAAAATCGAAGCTCCCTACAACTGGTCAAACAGATCCTCAATCCTCGGCAGTGGGTATTTATTCTTCACTGTAACCCTGTTCAACTCCCGATAGTCAATGCAAAGCCTCATCGAGCCATCCTTCTTTTTCACAAATAAGACTGGCGCGCCCCATGGTGAAAAGCTCGGGCGAATGAACTACTTGTCGAGAAGTTCCTGAATCTGCTTCTTAAGCTCTGTCATCTCTGTCGGTGCTAATTGGTACGGCGCTTTGGATATCGGAGCCGTACCTGGCATAAGCTCAATGGAAAACTCCACCTCTCTCTCGGGTGGCATATCAGAGACTTCTTCGGGAAAAACCTCTAAGAAATCTCTGACAATCGGAACATCTGAAGCTGCCTGGCTGGGTTCCTCGGGGATAGATAAAAAGGTCGCTAGAAATGCCCGACACCCTCTATGCATGAGCTTCCTTGCCTGAACATATGGAATAATGCGTGGTAAAGGAAAGTACCTGTCCGGCTCAAATAAGAACTGCTCCATTCCAGGCGGTCGGACAAGAACAGATCTCCGCTGGAAGTTTATCAACACTCTGTTCCTCAATAGCCAGTCCATTCCTAGGATGATGTCAAATTCTGGCATCGGTAGCACAATCAGATCCGCATAAACAAGATTACCGTGCAGCTCAAGGTCTATATCTAGGATAACATTAGTGGCTGCCATCTCCTCGCCTGACGGCAACACTACTGAAAAGGCTGTATCTAGCCCAATGGTCTTGATCCTGAGAAAATTTGCAAAGACCTCCGAAATAAACGAGTGAGTGGCCCCTGAATCTATCAAGGTCTTGGTAGCAGAACCAGATATAAAAATTCTCCCTGAAAGATCGGAACTCTAAGTTGAATCCCACTACAAGATCTAAACTTATAGACATGCAAAGGTCAAGGTTCTTCTAGCTTAATTTCCCCCAAAATAAATCTGAGTAGCGCATGCAATCCTATAACAGTTCTAAGTTCAAAAATCTAAATCCCGATTCCCAACATGCTGAAATTCGAATAATAACTCAATGCTTAAAGGTACGTGTCAACAACATAGTCTCCGGGTTGGTTTCTGCGGCATGGAGAGCAAAAACCCTGCCCTGAGTAGGCAGATTCCTCTGAGGGTACTGCAGCAACATGTGGTCTGGAATGCCACACTTAAAACACTTTCCTGAGCCAGCCATACATGCTCCAGGATGGCGACGTGAGCACCTGGGACAAACTGGGTGCTCCTGAGTCCTCGGGGCTGGGCGTCCCCGCTGCTGCTGCTGCTGGCCTCGGTTACTGGGCGGTCCATGAAAAGGCCTCTTATTCTGCTGCTGAGGCTGATGAGGAGGAGGGTGGTGCGGTGCCTGGACTGGGCGCTTGCCCTGGCGATCCCTCTCGATATCCCGCAGATCCTGCTCTGCGGCTAAGGCCTTGGAGACGGCAATCTCATAAGTAGCAGGGTCAGATACCCTAACATCCCGGCGCAAGATCGGCCGTAAACCCACCAGGAAGTGCATCAGCTTGGCTCTGGCATCATTCGCGATCAGGGGCACAAAGTGACAGCCCCTCTCGAACTTACGGATAAACTCCGTAACCGTCATATCCCCCTGTCTCAGACTCATGAACTCGGTGGTCAGCCTGGTGCGAACCTCCTCAACAAAATACTTGGAGTAGAAAACCTCCGTAAAGCGGGTCCAAGAAAGTGTAGCCAAAGTCAGGGCTACCGAAGCTCCTTCCCACCATAAGCGGGCGTCTCCAGTGAATAGGTAGGTGGCACACCGGACTCGGTCTGCGTCCCTCAGCTCCACAAACTCAAAGATGACCTCGAGGGATTTGATCCATCCCTCGGAAACCATGGGGTCAGATGTCCCAGAGAATTCCTTCGGGCGCATCTTCATGAATCGCTCATAAACAGCCTCGGGCCCTGTCGGCCTGGCTGGGGCTGCGGCTACGGCTGCGGCATTGCCCCCCGCAAACTATGCGAAGAACTGTGCCATCCCAGCTAACATCTGGTCACTCATGTCCGGTGGGGGCGGTGGAGGATGTGGTAGGTCTCCCTCCGATCTACGCTCCTCCCTGTCTTCTCGGCGAGGCTCCTCCTCTCTGTTGCGCTCTAAAATGCGTCTAGGGGGCATACTGTTCCAACATAACCCATACGTAACTAACATGCATAATTCCATAATTTATTTTAAATGAACACTGAAGTACTGAAAATCTGGAAGCATGCTGACAAATTAATTCATGCTTTAAATAAAATGCTGAACAAAATGCTGAACTGAAAATCTTACAGACCGAAGACGTGGCTTCGTGAGCTTCTCGCGGTCAGTAAAAGTGAAACCCTATACAGAACCACCGCTCTGATACCAACTGAAAAGGCCCTGGAACTCCTTGCTTGAAAATTTGCGGAAAATTAAAAATTTTTCTTTTTAAAAGAACTTAAATGGCCTCATTCATAAAATCGACTGATGAATCAAGTTCAATGTTTAAAATAATATCAGCGGAAGAAAATAAAGTTTTGCCAACAATAACAATTTAAAAATTATCCAACGACTGATAAAAATTGTTTGCGGAATAAAATAACAACTGCTGCACTGAGGTCCCCGGGTGCCACTACTGCCGACCAAAGCTGGCTCACTGATCCCCGCCCTCGGCCTTGGCCTCATCAGTACCTACAACAATCAATTCTAGTGAGCCTAAAGACTCAGCATGCATATATCGCATCTAACGAGTAAAAATCGGAAGTAAAATATGCATGGGATAAAATATCATGTCCTGAGGCATGCTGAAAATAATCTATACTGAGCAATTATAATACGTGCATAACTGAACTGATAATCACAGTAAAAATGTTTGCTCCTTGGAGCCTGTACTGAAATAACTGGTAAAATTTTCTGTTGAGATTATGTTTTACGCCTGTGGCCCCTGCACTAAGCTGAACTGATCGGTAACTGGCTACCGGGGAGGCTGAAACTGAACTGAGCTGGCCGGTCACTGGTGACCGGGTGGTACCATACTGAACTGATCGGTCACTGGCGACCGTATAAAATAACACTCCCACATAGTGAATGAACCACAAGCCATATCGCATAAATCTCAAAAATAATCATTTTCTATTTAATGCACGTAAAATAATTAACTGGCGTAATGAAAATTCCTGTAATTTTACCAACTGGATTGGATTGGATCGTCCCCATGCTCGCTGCAACCTAACTGTGCCATGAAAAATATGCAATAGCTTAAACTTGACCAACTATGCAATTTACGTTCAAAAGATGCGACTATGACGCCTAATGACTTCGCATTTAATCATGACTCCGAGCCAACCTGAACCGACACCGAACCGACGTATAGTCATGATTAAAATACGCTAAAAAATCATAAAATAATGCTCTTAAAATGATAGGGTCGAAATCTAGGTGGAATGGAGGCCAAAACACGAAACTCTCTTTCGAGAGTCAATTTGGCACATTGCACCGTAAATTCTCGTACGACCTCAAAAATGATCCGAATCACGAACGGTCAAAAACATGACCTTCCCAACTCAATGAGGCACTGTCCAGTCCAAGGCCATGGGCTAAAAGCCAACCAAAAACTCAAACAAGCCTTCTAAACAACACAGCAACTTGCTGTAAATTTCCAGCAGCTGCACACCCGTGTAACTTGTGTTTTTTTCGAGACTACCGGCCATTGGGGCGTGAACCACCGACCAGAGACTCTTACCAACATCCCAAGGAATGATTTGAACCATGGCTAAGGGCCCTAGGCCAGCCACAATCCGCATCACACCATAACTCAACCGAAGGGTCCAACCGAGAGCCAACGTGCATGCGTGTGTAGTGTTTTGCTTAGATCGATGTCTTGCGTCGTTCCAGTGGCCATTTGATTGACCATGGCACGATCTAGACATCTAGGAGCATGATATGAACCGTGGCTAAGGGCCATAGGCCAACCAAGATCCATACCAAGCAACCAAAAGAAACGAACCAAAAGCTGTCCAACCGACGTAGCCGAAGGGGTATAGGGGCTGTTCATGTTGATTTGATTAAAAACCGATGAGCCATGGACCAAGCCACAAAAAGGGCAACTTAGTCACGTCTTAGACATGCTAGGGGAGTGATCCAACCATGGCTAAGAGTCCTCAGGGCAGCCAAGATCAGATCCAACCCCTTAACATAAAAACTGAAATTTTTCGAACTCAAAAAGGGACACAAATGGTGTTGCTGTCATTTCTGTTTTTCCAGCAAGCATGGGACTGAAATAAACATTCTAAAATGGCCCTAACATGTCCTAGTACATGTCCATATGCAGCCTTGAGCCCCTGGAATGATCCATCCCTGAAATCGAAACAGAACATACCAATCGTGAAGCATGGAAGTCGATAAAAAATGGTGTTGCTGTCATTTCTGTTTTTCCAGCAAGCATGGGACTGAAATAAACGTTCTAACATGGCCCTAACATGTCCTAGTACATGTCCATATGCAGCCTCGAGCTCCTGGAACGATCCATCCCTGAAATCGAAACAGAACATGCCAATCGTGAAGCATGGAAGTCGATAAAAAAATCTGTGCAGAATTTTCGTTTCTTGTCTACTGGAAATTTCGGTTTTTGAAATGATAAATCTTGATCATGTACTGAAAAATAAATGATAATATGACTTGAATGAGGTTTTGAAAGAATCTAGACATGCCTGGTTTCGTTTCGAAAGAAAACGAACGAAACGACGACGACGCGGCACGGAGGAGATGGAGCGCTTCTCTTGTTTTCTTTACTCTCGATTTTTTTCTTGCCTTTCTCCCTAGCTATGGCTCACGATTTTTCTACTGAAAAAGGGTCTGATTTCACTCTGAATTTTCGAAAAGGAGAGGGGGGGAAAAATGGTTAGGAGGGTGAGGGAAGTGGGTGCAAGATATAAGGAAAGAATCAAGACCAAGTCTTCTCATTTTGAATTTTGAATTATGGTTTGATATCAAATATATGTTGGGTGTTTCTAGAATGGTGATGGCCGATTATTGCTTTTTTTTTAGTTTATGATATGTCCATTTATTTAATTAAATTGTGCTCCCAAAAATCCTAGAATTATCCTACTAATTACATGCAAAGAATTGGTCAAAGTTGATGAGTTGGAAAATGAGTCTTCTAGCAACTAGGGGTGGCCGAAAATGCATGATAAAATAAAGGGAAAATGTTGTTTATTTACTAAATTAATAACTCTTAAAAGCCTCACTAATCCCTTAAATAATTTAGTGAGCTAACCCCTTAATTAAATAACTTAAATGAGCTTATTTTCTACTCACCTCAAGTAACTTAAATTAAATCCTCAAAACATTATTACTAACTTAAATGAACTTACTTGCTAGCTAAATTAACTTCTGGAAATATTTTCTGGATCTTAAATTCTATCTCAAAACTCCAACTCCGGTCCGGCCTCACTGAAATAACTGAAATGCTAAAAATCAAACTACTAAATTGAAATAATGAATAATTAACTTCAAATAAATGCATTTAAAATAATCATGCAATGAAGTCAATTAAATTATAAAAATCTAGAATTATGCATGGCTTATACGTCTACTGATTTACGGGTTCTACAATCCTTCCCCCCTTAAAAGAAATTTCGTCCTCAAAATTAGAACTCACCGAATAACTCGGGGTAACGCTCCTCATCTCTGACTCAGACTCCCACGTAGCTTCCTCCTCAGAATGGTTAAGCCATTTAACTTTTACTCGCTTAACAAGCTTGTTCCGAAGCTTTTTCTCTTGCCTGTCTAGGATCTGCACGGGTCTCTCCTCATAAGATAAGTTCGGAGTAAGCTGCAACGGCTCGAAATTCAGCACATGCGAAGGATTTGTCATATAATTCCTCAGCATGGAGACGTGGAACACATTGTGTACTCCGGCCAGATTCGGCGGAAGAGCCACACGATACGCTAGCGTCCCAACTCTGTCGAGGATCTCAAACGGTCCAATGAATCTCGGACTGAGCTTCCCTTTCTTCCCAAATCTCATGACACCCTTCATAGGTGCCACTTTCACGAAAACATGATCGCCCACAGCAAACTCTAAGTCTCTCCTCCGCTGATCGGCATAACTCTTCTGTCGGCTCTGAGCAGTCCTCATCCTATCACGGATCTTGACTACTAAATCTGCTGCCTGCTGAACAATCTCTGGTCCCAACTCTGCTCTCTCTCCTACTTCATCCCAATGAACAGGAGATCTACACTTGCGGCCATACAGTGCTTCCTACGGAGCTATACCTATAGAAGACTGGAAACTGTTGTTATAGGTGAACTCTACCAATGGTAAGTTCGACTCCCAACTCCCAGAGAAATCAATGACGCAAGCACGGAGAAGATCCTCTAGGATCTGAATAACTCGCTCCGACTGTCCATCTGTCTGCGGATGGAAAGCTGTGCTAAACAGCAACTTCATACCCATAGTCAAATGCAAACTCTTCCAAAACGAGGAAGTGAATCTGGGATCTCTGTCGGATACGATCGAAACTGGAATACCACGGAGTCGGACTATCTCTTGGATATACAGCTCTGCATACTGAACCATGGTGAAAGTCGTCTTAATAGGCAAGAAGTGCGCTGATTTGGTAAGACGATCTACAATCACCCAGATGGCATTCGATCCTCTGGCTGACCTCGCCAATCCGGTCACAAAGTCCATGGTAACATTCTCCCACTTCCACTCGGGAATAGGGAGAGGCTTGAGCAAACCTGCTGGTCTCTGATGCTCGGCCTTCACTAACTGGCAAGTCAGACACTCGGACACAAATCGCCTGATGTCCTTCTTCATCCCTGGCCACCAATACAATAGCTGCAGATCCTTGTACATCTTCATACTCCCAGGGTGAATGGAGTACGGGGACATGTGGGCCTCTAATAGAATATCTGCTCGGATAGAACCACTGCTAGGAACCCTCATCCTGTCTCGGTATCTCACAATACCGTCGCTGACTGTATACAAAACACTGCCCTTGGCTTCATCTCTCTTCTTCCACTGTGCCAACTGCTCATCTGCTGCCTGACCGCTGCGAATACGGTCAATAAGAGAGGATTGGATAGTCAAGGTAGATAAACGAGGAACTCTACCTCGAGGATAAGTCTCAAGATCAAACCTCTGCATCTCAATCTGAAGAGGTTTCTGCATCGTCAAATGAGCCATCACTGCGACTTTCTTGCTCAGTGCATCTGCAACTACATTAGCCTTACCCGGGTGGTAGCTAATGTCACAGTCGTAATCTTTCACAAGCTCCAACCAACGCCTCTGACGCATGTTCAGCTCCTTCTGCGTAAAAAAATACTTGAGGCTCTTGTGGTCGGTAAAGATCTGGCACTTCTCCCCATACAAATAGTGCCTCCAAATCTTCAAGGCAAAAACTACTGCGGCCAACTCTAGATCATGGGTGGGGTAGTTCTTCTCGTGGATTTTCAGCTGTCGAGAAGCATACGCTATCACTCTCCCATGCTGCATCAAAACTGCACCTAAACCAAGCTTCGAAGCATCGGTATACAGAACAAACTCACCAGATCCTGACGGTACAGCCAAAACGAGTGCTGAGATAAGAGCTTGCTTCAAAGTATCGAAGCTCTTCTGACACTCCTCGCTCCACACAAACTTCACATTTTTCTTGGTCAGTGCTGTGAGTGGAACTGCAATCGAAGAGAACCCCTTAATCAACTTCCGATAATATCCTGCTAGCCCAAGAAAACTGCGGATCTCGGATGCATTCTAGGGCTCAACCCAATCTCTGACTGCAGCGACTTTCGCCGGGTCTACCTCAATGCCACTGCTAGAAACAATGTGGCCCAAGAACGCCACCTTCTCTAATCAAAATTCGCACTTACTGAACTTTGCGAATAGTTTGTGCTTCTGCAATGTCTGCAACACTGTGGTCAGATGCCTGCTGTGCTCCTCCCGACTCTTGGAGTAGACGAGAATTTCATCTATGAACACTATCACAAACTGGTCGAGGTACGGCTGAAATACGCGATTCATGAGATCCATGAAGATCGCTGGCGCATTCGTCAGACCGAACGGCATCACACGGAACTCGTAGTGGCCATAACGAGTCCTGAAAGCTGTCTTCGAAATATCAGCATCTCTCACCCTCAACTGGTGATAACCGGAACGCAGATCTATCTTGGAGAAAATCGAAGCTCCCTACAACTGGTCAAACAGATCCTCAATCCTCGGCAGTGGGTATTTATTCTTCACTGTAACCCTGTTCAACTCCCGATAGTCAATGCAAAGCCTCATCGAGCCATCCTTCTTTTTCACAAATAAGACTGGCGCGCCCCATGGTGAAAAGCTCGGGCGAATGAACTACTTGTCGAGAAGTTCCTGAATCTGCTTCTTAAGCTCTGTCATCTCTGTCGGTGCTAATTGGTACGGCGCTTTGGATATCGGAGCCGTACCTGGCATAAGCTCAATGGAAAACTCCACCTCTCTCTCGGGTGGCATATCAGAGACTTCTTCGGGAAAAACCTCTAAGAAATCTCTGACAATCGGAACATCTGAAGCTGCCTGGCTGGGTTCCTCGGGGATAGATAAAAAGGTCGCTAGAAATGCCCGACACCCTCTATGCATGAGCTTCCTTGCCTGAACATATGGAATAATGCGTGGTAAAGGAAAGTACCTGTCCGGCTCAAATAAGAACTGCTCCATTCCAGGCGGTCGGACAAGAACAGATCTCCGCTGGAAGTTTATCAACACTCTGTTCCTCAATAGCCAGTCCATTCCTAGGATGATGTCAAATTCTGGCATCGGTAGCACAATCAGATCCGCATAAACAAGATTACCGTGCAGCTCAAGGTCTATATCTAGGATAACATTAGTGGCTGCCATCTCCTCGCCTGACGGCAACACTACTGAAAAGGCTGTATCTAGCCCAATGGTCTTGATCCTGAGAAAATTTGCAAAGACCTCCGAAATAAACGAGTGAGTGGCCCCTGAATCTATCAAGGTCTTGGTAGCAGAACCAGATATAAAAATTCTCCCTGAAAGATCGGAACTCTAAGTTGAATCCCACTACAAGATCTAAACTTATAGACATGCAAAGGTCAAGGTTCTTCTAGCTTAATTTCCCCCAAAATAAATCTGAGTAGCGCATGCAATCCTATAACAGTTCTAAGTTCAAAAATCTAAATCCCGATTCCCAACATGCTGAAATTCGAATAATAACTCAATGCTTAAAGGTACGTGTCAACAACATAGTCTCCGGGTTGGTTTCTGCGGCATGGAGAGCAAAAACCCTGCCCTGAGTAGGCAGATTCCTCTGAGGGTACTGCAGCAACATGTGGTCTGGAATGCCACACTTAAAACACTTTCCTGAGCCAGCCATACATGCTCCAGGATGGCGACGTGAGCACCTGGGACAAACTGGGTGCTCCTGAGTCCTCGGGGCTGGGCGTCCCCGCTGCTGCTGCTGCTGGCCTCGGTTACTGGGCGGTCCATGAAAAGGCCTCTTATTCTGCTGCTGAGGCTGATGAGGAGGAGGGTGGTGCGGTGCCTGGACTGGGCGCTTGCCCTGGCGATCCCTCTCGATATCCCGCAGATCCTGCTCTGCGGCTAAGGCCTTGGAGACGGCAATCTCATAAGTAGCAGGGTCAGATACCCTAACATCCCGGCGCAAGATCGGCCGTAAACCCACCAGGAAGTGCATCAGCTTGGCTCTGGCATCATTCGCGATCAGGGGCACAAAGTGACAGCCCCTCTCGAACTTACGGATAAACTCCGTAACCGTCATATCCCCCTGTCTCAGACTCATGAACTCGGTGGTCAGCCTGGTGCGAACCTCCTCAACAAAATACTTGGAGTAGAAAACCTCCGTAAAGCGGGTCCAAGAAAGTGTAGCCAAAGTCAGGGCTACCGAAGCTCCTTCCCACCATAAGCGGGCGTCTCCAGTGAATAGGTAGGTGGCACACCGGACTCGGTCTGCGTCCCTCAGCTCCACAAACTCAAAGATGACCTCGAGGGATTTGATCCATCCCTCGGAAACCATGGGGTCAGATGTCCCAGAGAATTCCTTCGGGCGCATCTTCATGAATCGCTCATAAACAGCCTCGGGCCCTGTCGGCCTGGCTGGGGCTGCGGCTACGGCTGCGGCATTGCCCCCCGCAAACTATGCGAAGAACTGTGCCATCCCAGCTAACATCTGGGCACTCATGTCCGGTGGGGGCGGTGGAGGATGTGGTAGGTCTCCCTCCGATCTACGCTCCTCCCTGTCTTCTCGGCGAGGCTCCTCCTCTCTGTTGCGCTCTAAAATGCGTCTAGGGGGCATACTGTTCCAACATAACCCATACGTAACTAACATGCATAATTCCATAATTTATTTTAAATAAACACTGAAGTACTGAAAATCTGGAAGCATGCTGACAAATTAATTCATGCTTTAAATAAAATGCTGAACAAAATGCTGAACTGAAAATCTTACAGACCGAAGACGTGGCTTCGTGAGCTTCTCGCGGTCAGTAAAAGTTAAACCCTATACAGAACCACCGCTCTGATACCAACTGAAAAGGCCCTGGAACTCCTTGCTTGAAAATTTGCGGAAAATTAAAAATTTTTCTTTTTAAAAGAACTTAAATGGCCTCATTCATAAAATCGACTGATGAATCAAGTTCAATGTTTAAAATAATATCAGCGGAAGAAAATAAAGTTTTGCCAACATAACAATTTAAAAATTATCCAACGACTGATAAAAATTGTTTGCGGAATAAAATAACAACTGCTGCACTGAGGTCCCCGGGTGCCACTACTGCCGACCAAAGCTGGCTCACTGATCCCCGCCCTCGGCCTTGGCCTCATCAGTACCTACAACAATCAATTCTAGTGAGCCTAAAGACTCAGCATGCATATATCGCATCTAACGAGTAAAAATCGGAAGTAAAATATGCATGGGATAAAATATCATGTCCTGAGGCATGCTGAAAATAATCTATACTGAGCAATTATAATACGTGCATAACTGAACTGATAATCACAGTAAAAATGTTTGCTCCTTGGAGCCTGTACTGAAATAACTGGTAAAATTTTCTGTTGAGATTATGTTTTACGCCTGTGGCCCCTGCACTAAGCTGAACTGATCGGTAACTGGCTACCGGGGAGGCTGAAACTGAACTGAGTTGGCCGGTCACTGGTGACCGGGTGGTACCATACTGAACTGATCGGTCACTGGCGACCGTATAAAATAACACTCCCACATAGTGAATGAACCACAAGCCATATCGCATAAATCTCAAAAATAATCATTTTCTATTTAATGCACGTAAAATAATTAACTGGCGTAATGAAAATTCCTGTAATTTTACCAACTGGATTGGATTGGATCGTCCCCAGGCTCGCTGCAACCTAACTGTGCCATGAAAAAAATGCAATAGCTTAAACTTGACCAACTATGCAATTTACGTTCAAAAGATGCGACTATGACGCCTAATGACTTCGCATTTAATCATGACTCCGAGCCAACCTGAACCGACACCGAACCGACGTATAGTCATGATTAAAATACGCTAAAAAATCATAAAATAATGCTCTTAAAATGATAGGGTCGAAATCTAGGTGGAATGGAGGCCAAAACACGAAACGCTCTTTCGAGAGTGAATTTGGCACATTGCACCGTAAATTCTCGTACGACCTCAAAAATGATCCGAATCACGAACGGTCAAAAACATGACCTTCCCAACTCAATGAGGCACTGTCCAGTCCAAGGCCATGGGCTAAAAGCCAACCAAAAACTCAAACGAGCCTTCTAAACAACACAGCAACTTGCTGTAAATTTCCAGCAGCTGCACACCCGTGTAACTTGTGTTGTTTTCGAGACTACCGGCCATTGGGGCGTGAACCACCGACCAGAGACTCTTACCAACATCCCAAGGAATGATTTGAACCATGGCTAAGGGCCCTAGGCCAGCCACAATCCGCATCACACCATAACTCAACCGAAGGGTACAACCGAGAGCCACGTGCATGCGTGTGTAGTGTTTTGCTTAGATCGATGTCTTGCGTCGTTCCAGTGGCCATTTGATTGACCATGGCACGATCTAGACATCTAGGAGCATGATATGAACCGTGGCTAAGGGCCATAGGCCAACCAAGATCCATACCAAGCAACCAAAAGAAACGAACCAAAAGCTGTCCAACCGACGTAGCCGAAGGGGTATAGGGGCTGTTCATGTTGATTTGATTAAAAACCGATGAGCCATGGACCAAGCCACAAAAAGGGCAACTTAGTCACGTCTTAGACATGCTAGGGGAGTGATCCAACCATGGCTAAGAGCCCTCAGGGTAGCCAAGATCAGATCCAACCCCTTGACATAAAAACTGAAATTTTTCGAACTCAAAAAGGGACACAAATGGTGTTGCTGTCATTTCTGTTTTTCCAGCAAGCATGGGACTGAAATAAACATTCTAAAATGGCCCTAACATGTCCTAGTACATGTCCATATGCAGCCTTGAGCCCCTGGAATGATCCATCCCTGAAATCGAAACAGAACATACCAATCGTGAAGCATGGAAGTCGATAAAAAATGGTGTTGCTGTCATTTCTGTTTTTCCAGCAAGCATGGGACTGAAATAAACGTTCTAACATGGCCCTAACATGTCCTAGTACATGTCCATATGCAGCCTCGAGCTCCTGGAACGATCCATCCCTGAAATCGAAACAGAAATACCAATCGTGAAGCATGGAAGTCGATAAAAAAATCTGTGCAGAATTTTCGTTTCTTGTCTACTGGAAATTTCGGTTTTTGAAATGATAAATCTTGATCATGTACTGAAAAATAAATGATAATATGACTTGATTGAGGTTTTGAAAGAATCTAGACATGCTTGGTTTCGTTTCGAAAGAAAACGAACGAAACGACGACGACGCGGCACGGAGGAGATGGAGCGCTTCTCTTGTTTTCTTTACTCTCGATTTTTTTCTTGCCTTTCTCCCTAGCTATGGCTCACGATTTTTCTACTGAAAAGGGGTCTGATTTCACTCTGAATTTTCGAAAAGGAGAGGGGGGGAAAAATGGTTAGGAGGGTGAGGAAAGTGGGTGCAAGATATAAGGAAAGAATCAAGACCAAGTCTTCTCATTTTGAATTTTGAATTATGGTTTGATATCAAATCTATGTTGGGTGTTTGTAGAATAGTGATGGCCGATTATTGCTTATTTTCTAGTCTAGGATATGTCAATTTATTTAATTAAATTGTGCTCCCAAAAATCCTAGAATTATCCTACTAATTACATGCAAAGAATTGGTCAAAGTTGATGAGTTGGAAAATGAGTCTTCTAGCAACTAGGGGTGGCCGAAAATGCATGATAAAATAAAGGGGAAATGTTGTTTATTTACTAAATTAATAACTCTTAAAAGCCTCACTAATCCCTTAAATAATTTATGAGCTAACCCCTTAATTAAATAACTTAAATGAGCTTATTTTCTACTCACCTCAAGTAACTTAAATTAAATCCTCAAAACATCCTTACTAACTTAAATGAACTTACTTGCTAGCTAAATTAACTTCTGGAAATATTTTCTGGATCTTAAATTCTATCTCAAAACTCCAACTTCGGTCCGGCCTCACTGAAATAACTGAAATGCTAAAAATCAAACTACTGAATTGAAATAATAAATAATTAACTTCAAATAAATGCATTTAATATAATCATGCAATGAAGTCAATTAAATTATAAAAATCTAGAATTATGCATGGCTTATACGTCTACTTATTTACGGGTTCTACAGAAGATATAAAACGCAAGAGAGAAAAGAAAAGGGCCCGCTTCAAAGTCATATCAGCTTAAAGAGAGAAGCATTCATCCCAGCTGAGGGAACACTTAAACGTGTTATCAGCTTTAGATTATAATCATTTTTCCCTCAGTGTGTGAGAACACTTTCGGGTAGTTTTTAGAGATCAGTTCACACACATGCACACCACCACTCAAATACAGTCTTTCACAAAGACATTAAACTTGTGTATGTATTCTTTCTCACATAGACATTAAAGAAGTGTTGATTGGAAGGTGTTGCCTTCAATTTAGTCTAGGAGTTCAGTTTAGGCAGTGGTGTAAGTTCTAGCTGGGTGGGTTTGTACAAAGTGTTGTATAGATCAAAGTCTTCTAGTCAATCCTACCCGAGGTGGTAGAAGGGTTGACGTAGGAGCACTTGAAGTCTCCGAACATCCATAAAAATATCTTGTGTATTTAATGTTTTAACTATTGTTTTCAAACTGATTTAACTAGTTAGAGCATCAGTTAGTTCAGTTATCACCATAACTGAATAAATGAATGCAAAAATTAATCTAGTCTTTTGGTTGTTCAGTTACACAATATATACAAATATATCAGTATTTCTTAACGAAGAATTATTTCGAGTGTTTTCCGCTTGGTTCTATGCCAAACTCGATCTAATTCATCTGGGTATACATTCTTAGAACACGAGCTATTGCAGCTCTGGGAGAATATTTTGCTTGAAGCACCACAAGGTGCTCTGCAAACGATCCTTCAATTGGTATCACAGCTAGCTGTTCTAAGGACATTTGAAAACTGATATTTTAAAGCATATTTTAAAATGTTATTTAAAATAGATTTCAAAATCCTCTTAAATATTTTATGCGATTGTCGTGAGAAGAGAGAAGGTTCTTAGCTCTGGAACTAACATCGCAGCTGCTTCTCTCGAATCATTAAAGTTGTTGTTTTAAGTATCTTGTAGGATTTTGAGTTTAGTTGACAGCAGTTCAACTAAACTACTCTACAGACAAGATTTCAGTTGCAAGCTTACCAGTTCAACTGATCATCAAACGAAACCCAACTACCAGCTGAAACTGATGAGTCAAGTGGAGCTTAATCATCATTAATGCCGCCGCTTAATTGCCATATCATATCAAATATAGATGATCAATGCGGTTCAGCACTAGTTGAGTCCAGTTTGAGTCAGCTCGACAAGTTTGACTGCACAGATATCAAGTCCAAAGGCAAATTAGCTGATCATCTGGAAAAAGTAACTCAAAATCTTTGCAACATTCAAAGCATTCAAGGCGACCAGTTGTTACTACATTCAGTTCTATTATGTGTAAATTAACTGATGTTTGATGTTATTTAAAGTCTGCTAGTGTAGTAGCAATTTCCCTTACATTGGTTGATATGCGCAGATGTATAATACAAGGGACGCTTATTTTGATTAAATTAACATCTTGTCCAACCAGTTAGCATTTACATAACTGAACTGCTATTTTAAGATTTGTTGCCTAAAGTGCTTGATTGATACCAAAACATCATTAATCGCGTAAATGATTATATTTTTGAAGGGGAGTTTTTCATTCAGTTTCTGAGGGGGAGTTTTGTTTAGAATTATCCCTTGAACTGAAAAATTGTTTTCAAATTATTTCATTCAGTTGTTGAGGGGGAGCATTTCTTTCTCCTATTCATCGAACTGAAAAACTTATTCTTTATTTCTTTGATTCTCTCATTGGAGAGAACTTCTTTTTAAACTTCAATTGTACAAAGTTTTGTGATCATAAAAAAGGGGAAGATTTTTGGAACATTTCATGTTCGCAATAATAATTTTGATGTTAACAAAACTTGTTTGTTTGTTTTTAATAATCTAACTTAGTGCGCAGATAGCTGAAACTGAAATAATCAGTTACGAGCCAAAACTGAAGCTGTCGAAGATTAAAACTGAAAGCATCAACTGATCAACCAAACTAGACCAGTTCAACTGATGTATCGTAAATGAGTTCAACTGATTGTTCAGTTGATAGGTGGTTCAGCAGGAGAACCTCAGAAGCCCGGACAGCCGAAGGAGTTTTCAACTGATGAAGAGCCCAACTGAGATCAGTTCAACTGAACAAGAGTGAAATCATTTCAACTGACGAGTCAACTGATTTCACCAGCCAAATTCAAGACCAGTTCAGAACATCAGTTAGGAGCAATCGGTTGCAAATCAAGACAAGCTGAACTAAGTGGAGTATAGGTGTGCGCAAAGGTACACATACTTTTGTCCAGTCAAAGGACAATAATGGACGTTGCATCAGAGCTTAAAGACAAAAGTGTTCCAGAAAGAACAAGACAAATTTCGATGAACAGATTCAAAATGCAACGGATACAATAATTGAATCTCACTGTACGTTCAAACTTCTCGTCTATAAATAGAGAGTGAAGCTCAGTGAAGATATACAACACAAGAGAGAAAAGAAAAGGGCACGATTCAAAGTCATATCAGCTTAAAGAGAGAAGCATTAAGCCTAGTTGAGGGAACACTTAAACGTGTTATCAGCTTTAGATTAAAATCATTTCTCCCTCAGTGTGTGAGAACACTTTTGGGTAGTTTTCAGAGATCAGTTCTCAAACACACACACACCACCACTCGATTACAGTCTTCCACAAAGACATTAAACTTGTGTATGTAGTTTTTCAAACATAGACATTAAAGAAGTGTTGACTGGAAGGTGCTGCCTTCAGTTTAGTCTAGGAGTTCAGTTTAGGCAGTGGTCTAAGTCCTAGCTAGGTCGGGTTGTACAAAGTGTTGTATCGATCAAAGTCTTCTAGTTAATCCTACCCGAGGTGGTAGAAGCGGTGACGAAGGAGCATTTGAAATCTCCGAACATCCATAAACATATCTTGTGTATTTAATGTTTTAATTATTGTTTTCAAACTGATTTAACTAGTTAGAGCATCCGTTGCTTTAGTTATCACCATAACTGAATAAATGAATGCAAAAACTAATATAGTCTTTTGGCTACTCAGTTACACAAGATATACAAATATATCAGTATTTCTTAACGAAGAATTATTTCGAGTGTTTTTCACTTGGTTCTATACCAAACTCGATCTAATTCATCGGTGTATACGTTCTTATAATACGAGCTATTGCAGCTCTTGGTGAATATTTTGCTTGAAGCACCAAAAGATGCTCTGCAAACGATCCTTCAATTGGTATCAAAGCTAGCTGTTCTAAGAAGAATGTTTGAAAACTAATATTTTTTAAAAAAAAATTTTAAAATGTTATTTAAAAAGATTTCAAAATCCAATTAAATATTTTATGCTCTTGTCATGAGAAAAGAGAAGGTTCTTAGCTCTGGAACTAACATCGCAGCTACTTCTCTCGACTCATTAAAGTTGTTGTTTTAAGTAATTTGCAAGATTTTGAGTTCAGTTGACAACAGTTCAACTAAACTGCTCTATAGACAAGATTTTAGTTGCTAGCCTACCAGTTCAACTGATCATCAAACGAAACCCAACTACCAGCTGAAACTGATGAGTCAAGTGGAGCTTAATCATCATTAATGCTGCCGCTTAATTGCCATATCAGATCAAATATAGATGATCAATGCGGTTCAGCACTAGTTGAGTCCAGTTTGAATCAGCTCGACCAATTAGACAGAACAGAGATCAAGTCCAAAGGCAAATTAGTTGATCATCTGGAAAAAGTAACTCAAAATCTTTGCAACATTCAAAGCATTCAAGGCAACCGGTTGTTAGTACATTAAGTTCTATTATGTGTAAATTAACTGATGTTTGATGTTATTTAAAGTCTGCTAGTGTAGTAGTAATTTCCCTTACAGTGGTTGATATGTGCTGATGTATAATACAAGGGACGCTTATTTGATTAAATAAACATCTTGTTCAACCAGTTAGCATTTACATAATTGAACTGCTATTTTAAGATTTGTTGCCTAAAGTGCTTGATTGATAACAAAACTTCATTAATCGCGTAAATGATTATATTTTTGAAGGGGAGTTTTTCATTCAGTTTCAGAGGGGGAGTTTTGTTTAGAATTATCCCTCGAACTGAAAAATTGTTTTCAAATTATTTCATTCAGTTGTTGAGGGAGAGCATTTCTTTCTCCTATTCCTCGAACTGAAAAACTTATTCTTTATTTCTTTGATTCTCTCATTGGGGAGAACTTCTTTTTAAACTTCAATTGTACAAGTTTTGTGATCATCAAAAAGGGGGAGATTGTTGGAACATTTCATGTTCGCAATCATAATTTTGATGTTAACAAAACTTGTTTATTTGTTTTAATAATCTACCTTAGTCCGCAGATAGCTAAAACTGAAATAATAAGTTACGAGTCAAAACTGAAGCTGTCGAAGATGCCAACTGAAAGCATCAACTGATCAACCAAACTAGACCAGTTGAACTGATGTATCGTAGATGACTTCAACTGATTGTTCAGCTGATAGGTGGTTCAGTGGGAGAACCTCCGAAGCCCGGCCAGCTGAAGGAGTGTTCAACTGATGAAGAGCCCAACTGAGACCAGTTCAACTGAACAAGAGTGAAATCAGTTCAACTGACGAGTCAACTGATTTCACCAGCCCAACTGAAGACCAGTTCAACTTACCAGTTCATAACATCAGTTAGGAGCAATCGGTTGCAGATCAAGACAAGCTGAACTAAGTGGAGTACAGCTGTGCGCAAAGGTACACATACTTTTGTCCAGTCAAAAGACAATAATGGACGTTGCATCAGAGCTTAAAGACAAAAGTGTTCCAGAAAGAACAAGACAAATTTCGATGAACAGATTCAAAATGCAACTGATACAATAATTGAATCTTACTGTACGTTCAAACTTCACGCCTATAAATAGAGAGTGAAGCTCAGTGAAGATGTACAACACAAGAGAGAAAAGAAAAGGGCACGCTTCAAAGTCATATCAGCTTAAAGAGATAAGCATTCATCCCAGTTTAGGGAACACTTTAACGTGTTATCAGCTTTAGATTAGATGCATTTATCCCTCAGTGTGTGAGAACACTTTCGGGTAGTTTTCAAATATCAGTTCTCACACACACACCCCACCACTCAAATACAGTCTTGCACAAAGACATTAAACTTGTGTATGTAGTCTTTCTCACATAGACATTAAAGAAGTGTTGATTGGAAGGGGCTGCCTTCATTTTAGTCTAGGAGTTCAGTTTAGGCAGTGGTGTAAGTCCTAGCTGGGTGAGTTTGTACAAAGTGTTGTATAGATCAAAGTCTTCTAGTAAATCCTAACCGAGGTGGTAGAAGGGGTGATGTAGGAGCTCTTGAAGTCTCCGAACATCCATAACCATATCGTGTGTATTTAATGTTTTAACTATTGTTTTCAAACCGATTTAACTAGTTAGAGCATCCGTTGGTTCAGTTATCACCATAACTGAATAAATGAATGCAAAAACTAATCTAGTCTTTTGGATATTCAGTTACACAAGATATACAAGTATATAATTATTTCTTAACGAAGAATTATTTCGAGTGTTTTCCACTTAGTTCTATACCAAACTCGATCTAATTCATCGGTGTATACATTCTTATAACACGAGCTATTGCAGCTCTTGGAGAATATTTTGTTTGAAGCACCACAAGGTGCTCTGCAAACGATCCTTCACTTTCTTTGAGCAATCCTTGCTCAAAATCAAGGTCATTACCAACAAGCTAGAACCACCTTACAATTGCACTAGGAAATGCAAGGTATTTTTCTTTGAGAAGTTTGCTATTCTTTCATCAAATGAAGAAGAAAATATTTATAAGAAAAAGGAGAGGATTTTGTTCAAGTGAAGGGAGGAGAAAAGAAGGGAAGTCTATTCTTGGTTCTTGAAAAAATGGAAGTGTGTTCCAAAGGCATGCTTGCCTTCAATTCAAAAGTTGACTTCCAACCTTTCACCTCCCTAGCATATTATTTATTTGGGCTTGTAACATTTACAAAGCCCATAGACTTTTATTTAAATATCTCAAACACATTTGAGATCAATTAAATTTTACTTGAATTTACTCAAGCCCACTAGTTGAATTATTATTTCCAATTGGGCTTTACAAGACCCATGTTATCCAATTAATTCAACACTTGAATTAATTTAATTATTTGGACTCTACTAGATCCACTAGTGTTTAATTAATTCAACACTTGAGTTAATTAAACTTATTCTGTTAAGAAAATATTATTCCCAAGAATTTTGGTGTATGACAAAAACAAATATTCAACTGCGGTTCGTATATAAGATATGCAGCAGTTCAACCGCTCAGCTGACTGATCAAAGCTCAAATCAGTTTCAACCGCTCACTTCAGACCGTTATCCGAACCGGTCATTAAAGAGAACTAGTTATTACTCAAAGACATTCCCTGACCGGCTTAAATACATTCAAATATTACACCGCTTTGAATTCAACAAATTCTTACATCAGTTCCAAGATTGAACTACATTTAATTATCTTTCCCAGAAAAAGGAAGACCAAGCATAGACCTAAACTTTTGTTGCCCAAAACAATTTCCTTAAAAGAAACTCCTCAATAAAAAGGGCTTCAGACTTACGTTGAGAAAAAAGAACGTCTAAATGCATCAATAAATGCTCATTAAGGCGACAACGACACATATATTCAGGAGGATCAGGTTTACATTAATTGTCCTTCCCGACCGTTAAGTCATTCGGCTATATCAACAGATAAGAATGCAAGTCAGAGATAAGCAAGCATTACTAATCTCTCTCACAGCTGAAAAACTTTTAGCTTGCATACTTGAAGATCTTAGAGCGCTCTCAAAAGTTCATATACTCCATCGCTCAATCAGCACGCACACAAGAGAAATTTATCTGATCATCTAAGGATCATTTTCGTGCTACTAAATCAAAACTATTTATTCACATCAATAACCCTTTGGTTATTTGATTCAGCTTTGATATCTGGTGAACTAAGTGTTCTTAATATCCAGAAGTGTAAAGTGATCACTAAGAGTTCCAATACAGGCAGTGTGATAAGTCTTGGTTGGAGTGGGCTGTTGCAAATATTTTGTAAAGTCAAATTCTTTTAGTGGAATTCTTCCTGAAAGAGGAAGAATGGGTGACGTTGGAGTATTCAATCTCCGAACATCCATAAAAATTCTGTGTCATTTACTTCTCGCAAATTTCATATTTTTCAACCTCATTTTGTCGTCAAGTTTGCTATAGTGTGTGAACTGTCATCCGAGAACTGTGAACCGTTTTCCGCACTTATTAGTGGTTCACGTTTTCGACCGTTTGAGAAAGAATTTTTCAACTGCCTGAAAACGGTTGAAAACAAATTTTAAAAACAAGAAAATTTGAAAGAGTTCATTCACCCCCTTCCCCCTCTAAACTCTTTCACGATCCCAACAAGTGGTATCAGAGCGGGGTTTTTCTCAAATATTGACATTGCTTAAATACTCATGGCATCTTTCAACAAAATTCTCATGTTCTCTAGAGAAGATTATGATGATTGGAAGATTAGTATGCAGGCACATCTAGTAGCCCAAGATGGTGATATGTGGTACATTATCACTGATGGGCCGATGAAAATCCTTAAAGTAAACACAGCTGCTGCTACAATCGAATGTGCTCCTCAGATGGTAGAAAAGCACAAATCCGAATGGATTGCTGAAGATAAGAAGAAAGCTGTTGGAAACTAAATTCCGGCGTTTGACAAAATATGAATCAACTGAAAATACGAACCAACTGATCGAGTAAACTGAACTAAGCAACTGGACTTAATAACTGAAATCAACTGACTGATCAGTTGGAAACTGATCAGTTGATATATTCAGCCGTATGCTAAGCACCCTTCAACTGAACATATCTCGGGAAAGAACAATCAACCGTCAAGAGACATAGAAGATTGCAACGCCGCACTTCAATCAATACAGCTTAGAAAAACGCATTTCGACGAAAGCAATTAAGACGACGCATCACAATAAATGAAGCAAACAATGTCCAAGGAATAATCAACGGATATAAAGATTCAAATTCATCTCAAGTTACCATTGGAGAAAAGAAGCTTATAAATATGACAGAAGAACAGCTGAAAAAAAGGAAGAGTCAACACTATTTAAAAAGCTTGCTGTCACTCTGTCAAAATCTCAGCTCAATCTTACATGATATATTTGTAGCAGTTAAGGCTACAACCCCCCCTTCTAAACACTCTTGATACGTTAATCGATCCTATCAAGTGGCATCAGAGTTGTTGAATCTTGTTCTTGAATACTTTTGATCTAAAAACTTGCCAGCATGACTTCATTCAACAAAATTCCCATGTTCTCCAGAGAAGAATTTGATGATTGGAAAATCAGAATGCAGGCTCATTTGGCTGCACAAGATGACATGTGGTATGTCATAACTGATGGACCCATGAAGATTCTAAAAGCAAATACAGCAGTTGCCATAACAGAAGGGGCACCACAAAGAATAGAAAAGCCCAGAGATGAATGGAAAATTGAAGACAAAAGAAAATCAAATCTTGACAATGTGGCTAAAGACATTCTGTACAAACACTGGACAAAGTAACTTTCAGCAAAATAAAGATGTGTAAAACAGCCAAAGAAATTTGGGAAAAGCTGATCCAGCTGTGTGAAGGAAATGATCAAACCAAAGAAAATAAACTTTCTGTTGCTGTTCAAAAGTTTGATAACATCAAAATGAAAGCAGGAGAATCAATGCATGAGTATGATGAAAGAGTGAGCAGTATCATCAATGAGTTAAATGCACTTGGAAAAGTGTATACCAATAAAGAAATTGCACTAAAAGTAATTAGAGGTCTTCCCAAGGAATGAGATGTCAAGACCATGGCAATGAGGGAGTCCAAAGATCTGAATCAAATTGAACTTCATGATTTGTTTGCTGATTTAAAGGCTTATGAGTTTGAGCTGCAGACCAGAGAAGGAGAACCATCTACCTCTGCAGCCACAACTGCTCTAGCTGCTGTCAGAACTGAACAAATCAGTTTAGTCGAAAAATCTGCTGATCAGTTGAGTAATGATGCTATGTCATTATTCATCAAAAAATTCGGAAGGTTCATGAGAAAGAATCAAGGGAACTTCCAGAAGCCATACCAAAGGAACAATTCCAAAGATGAACCAAATGCCTGCTATAACTGAGGCAAATCAGGTCACTTCTTTGCTGATTGTCCTAAACCCAAGGACAGTCAAGGCTCAACTGACAGAAGAAAGAAATCATATGAACGCAAAAGAAGACCCAAGGAAGATAAGAAGGTCTTCAGAAAGAAACATGAGGTACTCTTAGCTGAAGAAAACAAATCTAAATGGGCAGAAACTGACAGTGAAGAGTCGGAACCAGAAAGCTCATGCAGTTCAAGTGATGATGAGGAAGTAAAGTGCTTGATGGCTAATGATGCAGCAGAAGAATCATCTAGCCAACAGGTATTTGATTTCATCTCAACTGATTTCACACGAGAAGAACTCATTCTAACACTACATGACATGGTAAATGAGTATCAAAAGCTTGCATCATCATTTGAAGAAATCAAAGCAAAGCAAACTGATCCCACAGACAATAAACCCAAAACTGATGAATCAGTCGATGGGTTGAGTCTAAAAAGGGAAATTGCTGAGTTAAAAGCAGAAAAAAACAAAAATCAGTCATTAATACAGAAGTTGATGCTTGAAAACTCAAAACAGACCGAGCTTATTCTGTCTTGGAACAAATCATCTACTGCACTAAATGAAATGCAGATTTCACAAAAATCAGTTTCTGATAAAACTGGTTTAGGGTTCAACACTCAAGGAGAAATATATCCAAATGATACTCAACCAAAGCTAACAATAGACAAAGGAAAATACATTCACTTTGTCAAATCAGCAGTGGTACAAGAACAAACTGAGCCCAGTAAACTGATTGATCAACCTACTGAGAATATGAACAAGGCTAGAAGATATGGGATCGGTTATAGTCAAAAATTCTCAATTGATTCACAAAGTCAGTCATCAAAGAGATTTTACAAAAACTATTCGAATGGCTATTCCAATTACTATAACTGCAAGCCAGTTCAGAAGAGATATAGACTGAACAATCAGTTGAATAAAGCTAAAACACATATTGTATCATTCGTACACTACACAAGCACAAAAAAGCCAGAAAAACCATTTAGAATACAGCTACTGGAAAGCCTGTTAGACTAATCCAAGTATGGGTTCCTAAAGAACTAATCAGTTCAGGACCTAAATAGATATGGGTACCAAATTATATTATGTGTGTGACTGCAGGTAACAGGTACAAACAAGAACTCAATATGGTATTTGGACAGTGGATGTTCGCGACATATGACAGGAGATGCAAGTGTGCTATCTCAACTGATCAAATACAGTGGTCCAAATATCAGTTTTGGGGACAATTCCAAAGGTAGAACTGTGGGTAAGGGTAAGCTTATCCATGGTAACTTTACTTTTAAAGATGTTCTATTAGTAGAAAACCTGAAGTATAACTTGATCAGCATCAGTCAGTTATGCGACAGTGGATTCTCAGTACGTTTTGACAAAAACTCATGTTCAGTCAAAACTTTAACTGATGAAATCATACTAACTGGCAAACGTTATGGAAACACATATAAAATCAGTTGGAATGATCAAACTTATGCACCAGTTTGTTTTATTGCTTCCAAATCATCTAAAAACTGGTTGTGGCATAAGAGACTAAACCATTTAAACTTTAAAACCATTGCCTATCTGAGTAAACATGAACTTGTAACTGGTTTGCCCAAAATAGATTTTTCAAAAGAAAAACTTTGCTCAGCATGTCAGTATGGTAAACAAGTACGATCTTCTTTTAAAAACAAGGGTTGTAAATCTTCATCACGATGCTTAGAACTATTGCACATGGATCTCTTTGGTCCTATATCAGTCATGAGCTTAGGGGGAATGAAATACACCTTGGTAGTCGTAGATGATTTTTCAAGATTTACTTGGGTTATTTTTCTCAAATCTAAAGACCATACTGCTTCACAACTGATAAAGCTCTTCAAAATACTTTTAAATGAAAAATCAGTTGGAATTGATCGAATCAGATCAGATCGAGGAACTGAATTCATCAATCTAACTCTTTCAAATTTTCTAGAGAATGCTGGAATTAAGCATGAGCTCTCAGCAGCCAGAACTCCTCAGCAAAATGGTGTAGCTGAGAGAAGAAATCGGACCCTTAAAGAAGCTGCTAGAACAATGCTTGCTGATTCTGGTATTTCTCAAAGGTTTTGGGCAGAGGCAGTAAACACTGCGTGTTATACTCAGAACAGATCAATGATTAATAAGAATCATATGAAAACACCATATGAGATCTGGCATGGAAGAAAAAGTATAATTACTTATTTCAAAATATTCGGCTGCAGATGTTTTATCCTTGATAATGGTAAAAATTATTTAAAAGCATTTGATGCTAAATCTGTAGAGGGAATATTTCTTGGATACTCATCAGTTAGTATAGCTTATAGAGTCTTCAACAAGAAAACCCTAAGTGTTGAAGAATCAGCTCATGTTGATTTCGATGAAACTGAACTAACTAATAAGCCAACTTATCAAGTTGAGCTAGCTGATCGATTTACAGATATCAGTTTGGAGGATGATGATGAAAAAGACAATCATATTAATCAAAACAATCTCCAAACACCCGAACCAGAAGTGTCAGATCAATCAGCTGAACCAGAAGTCATTCCTAATGATCAGTTGATAGAGCATAATGATAACATTCAAATACCAGTTGACGAAGCACCAACTGAGACTGAAAACTGTGTTCAATTACCAACTGAAAAAATTGCTGATACAACAAATACTGAGTACAGATGGAGAAAATCACATCCACCTGAGCTGATAATAGGAAATCCATCTGATCCAGTAAGAACTCGCAATCAAATGCTAAATTTATTTATCCATTCAGCTTTCGTATCACAACTAGAACCAAAGAAAACTGATGAGGCTCTTGCTGATCATAACTGGGTAAATGCAATGCAAGAAGAGCTAAATCAGTTCACTCATAACAATGTTTGGAACATAGTTCCAAGACCAGTTTCAAAAACTGTTATAGGTACAAAATGGGTTTTCCGGAACAAACTGAACGAAGATGGTTCAGTTGGACGCAACAAAGCAAGATTAGTAGCACAAGGATACAGACAAGAAGAAGGAATTGACTATGATAAGACATATGCTCCAGTTGCAAGACTGGAAGCAATCAGAATGTTTCTTGCTTATGCATCATACAAGAACTTCAAAGTCTATCAAATGGATGTCAAAAGTGCATTCCTAAATGGCCAGCTACAAGAGGAAGTATATGTTGAACAACCCCAGGTTTTGTAAATCACAACTTTCCTGATTATGTATATCATTTGAACAAAGCTTTATATGATCTTAAACAAGCTCCCAAAGCTTGGTACGAAACTCTTTCAAAATTCCTAACTGATCATTATTTTTCTGTTCGATCAGTTGATAAGACCTTGTTCAAATTTACTAAGAATGATCACATTTTATTAGTTCAAATTTATGTTGATGATATCATATTCGGGTCAACTAACCCCAAATTATGCGAGAAATTTGCTAAGCTAATGCAGGATAAGTTTGAAATGAGCATGATGGGTGAACTGACATTCTTTCTTGGACTACAAGTGAAGCAACTGGAAACTGGTACATTCATCAGTCAGAATAAATATACAAAGGAGCTGCTGAAGAAATTTGGCATGGAATCATGTTCAGCTGCGAATACTCCCATGAGCTCATCAGTAAAATTGGACACTGATCAAGGGGGACTATCAGTTGAGGCGACATTATATCGAGGTTTAATAGGGTCATTGTTATACCTAACTGCCAGTCGCCCTGATATTGTATTTGCTGTGTGTATGTGTGCTAGATTTCAAGCAAATCCTAAGCAATCACATTTCTCAACTGCTAAAAAAATTTTGAAATACCCTAAGGGTACACAAAATGTTGGGTTATGGTACTCTAAAGATTCTACTTTCAATTTAGTTGGATATTCAGATGCAGATTATGCAGGATGTAAGCTTGATCGTAAAAGTACAAGTGGATCTTGTCAGTTTCTAGGAGACAGGCTGATCTCTTGGTTCAGCAAGAAGCAGACATCTATAGCTACCTCAACAACTGAAGCAGAATACCTTGCTGCTGGTAGTTGTTGTGCACAACTGATCTGGATCCAGCAACAATTGAGAGATTATGGAGTAATTACAAATAATTCGCCCATATTTTGTGACAATACGAGTACAATTTCCATCACCTATAATCCAGTTCTTCACTCAAGGACAAAGCATATAGATGTCAGACACCACTTCATAAGAGATCATGCTTTGAAGAAGAACATCAGACTGGAGTATATATCAACTGAGCAACAAGCAGCTGACATCTTCATCAAACCATTACCCGAGACTAAGTTTTCTTACTTTCGCAATATTCTTGGTTTAATTGATCTGTCTTAAAATTATTACTAATGTTGCTTTACTAATAGAATTATCTGCAGAAAATAAGAATACAACAAATTAAAAATAATACTTTATTAAGAATACCATCGATCCCAGTTTACAGAAGATATCATTGAACTAACTGAATCCTGCCATTCTCTAATCCAATCATTCAACTCATAAATTTGGATTCTAGAAAATGACCTAGTTGTAGAAATCTTCTCAACCACATGCCATTCCTTCCATAACATTGCTTCTAACAGACATTTGTCATCAATCAGATCTGTAACATGCCTAACTTCAAAACGATCAATGTATTTTCTTGCTGTTGCTGCTTGAGCATGAGTAGGAACAGCACCACTACTACTTACCCTCTGCAAATCATGGATCTTGAACCATGTTGACATCACTTTCATCAAGACATATTCTTCCATTGTCTTCTTCAATTCTTCTAAATAAGGACTTAATTGCTCATTAACTTGAATATGCGAACTACTGCATGCATCAGAGTTACTTGAATCCGACATATTGAACTGTTATTGTCTCACATTCTATCATCTTATTTATAGACAGATGAAATTTAAATGTTGAAGAAACTGAAGAGACTCAAATCAACCGAAGTGTCTTTCTCATTTACCGAGGCTTCTTAACTATCAGTTGTTCATTATCAACTGATATCAGTTTGACATTTATTACTTAACCCTTAACCAATCATCAGTTCATCTGTTTATGATCGTAATTCATATATAATAACTAATGAAACTTATTATTTGCAAGAAAAAGAAAAAAACAAAGTTAAGCCAAAATAAATGTTTCATTCAACCATAAATATTTTCTTGGATTACATCTTCATATTTTTCTTCCACATCAATTATCCACATTTTCAACCAAACGGACAGAGGAGAGGAAGATGTCTTGAGAAAGCTATGGGAAGAAGCTATGCGAGTAAGGATCTCCAGCTCCTTTCGAAGCATCAGCTGATAGATATGACCATCCTTGAAGATGTCCACCCACACAGCTATATTCAAGTGCTCCCGTACTTCTCTCAACTCTGCCATCAATTCAGGAGTGGTAGCCTCTCCAGAATTATACAGGAACGCAAGCTCCTGTAACTTTTCCCAGTAGGGAAGACTCTTGTAGAAGAATTCGTCTTCTATAACAGCCTTCCTAGCTTCCAGAGAAAATGGCAAAGCACTCGAGCTACTCGCATCTGCCATTCTTTCGTCTTGAATATTTTCACCAATATGACTGAAACTAACCGTGTTACTTCTATTTATAGCAGAATATCAAAGAAGCTGAAGGGTCGTCAACGTTTCAGCAAACGAAAATTTTTTTTTGACCTTTAAATTTATTTGCTTTAATTATTTTATGCACTAATTAAGGGAGAATAATGGTTTTAAAAGGTTAACTGAGAAGACAAATGTTAGTAAACTCTCAACTGAAAGGACACAGTCTTACAACTGATCGTTCAGTTGGGTATTTCACTAATCTTCTCATATTAAGTTAACTAATTAAAACATATTATATTCCAAATCAAGTGATGTGACTGTCTATTATCTAATGATGAATCTCATTTTGAAAACGTGGAAGCATTTGAACCGTTTGAATTGTACACACGCTTATAGCACACGAACACACGTTTTTATTCAAAATTTTGATGGACTGACACGTGTCCAGAATCTAAACAGTCACATACATATAAATAATTTCCCGCTTTAATTCAGCTTTCTTTCTTACGGGTACATCATCTCTCAGAGCAAACTCATACACTCAGAGCTTGTATTTCGCAAAATTTCAGGTTTCCTTACTCTCAGCAATGGCGAATCAAATCCCAGCTCACATGTTGAACGCTATGGCCATTGATTTTGAATCAGTTTTATCAGTTCACGAAGCTGAAATTAAGAATGTCTTTCTGAAGATTGAATCTGCTGGTCTCATAATGTTTTTGGGACAATACTCGCAGGAGATTTATCCAAAAGAACTCCAAGACCTCTACTCAAATGGATATATCAACTATGATGGAAACATCATTGCCACTATTAATGGTCAGTCGGTGACCATTTCTGAAGACTCTTTCGGAGAAATCTTTTCATTACCCTCTGATGGATTAGTACACCTTGCTGATGTTAAAGCATCAGATATTGAAGAAATGCAAACTGCACTCTCTGTTGATGGACGGAAAATCAAAGTTTCCGATCCTAAGAAGGAACTGAAGCATGAGGTTCAGTTGCTGGCTGATATCGTAGCCAAAGGGCTATTGGCCAAGGCAGGATCGTATGCTGCCCTGACTTTGGAGAAGTTTCAAGCTATTACGATCATTATGGCTGGAATAAAATTCAACTGGAAGCAACTTATTTTTAGTATCTTGAAGAACATGTTTTCCTCCACCAAGCAATCCAAAGGATTTGCAGTGCCGCTAAGCTATTTGATGAAATTCAAAGGGTTGGTGGCTGATGATTCGGAGCGATTATCTAAATTCAAAATTTTCAATGGGAAGAATATTCTACCACCCAAGACTAAACTAGATATCTCTCCTGATCAGTTAGTGAAGATCAAGAAGGAGATTGGGACACAACAGGCTGCTCCCAAATCAGTTAAACAGGAGAAGACATTGGCTCAACTGAAGACAGTTAAAAGAAAACTGATTATTAGTGAATCCGATTCTGAGAAGACGCCCTCTCCAAAAATTGCCAAGAAACCAAGAACACAAAGGAAAAAATTACCAACCACTGTAGAATCAATTCCTACTGAAAGACTGATATCTTCAGATACCCAACAGCCTATCAAAGCAGTTCCTCTGAAGATTATTCCCCCAGAAATCTCAGCTGGTGCAACAAAGGAAACAGTTAGAATCAAAGCTCCTCTAATCCACATCAATCGTCCTACCGTTCTAGCACCTCCCAGACCCAAAAGTATAAAGATTATAGAACTGGTGGATACTACTCGTACTGGATTGGAAATTCCACACATCCTCAGTACTGAAAAAGGCAAAGGCAAATTGATTGAAGAGCCCAGGCCATCCAATTCAATTCAAACTCATATTGACCTTGTTTGGGAACAGGTTAATAATTTTGCAGCATCAATACTTAAAATCTATGATGACTGGACCGTCTACAGAACTCAAATTTTTGCTAATCAGATGAAAAAGAAATCCCAGCTGAACAAATTTATCAAACTGGAAGCAATTGTCCTCAAAATGGTCAAAGCTGCTACAATTGTTCAGGCTTTGGAGAGAAAAACATATTTTTTTGATCAAATTCGAGCTAAGAAGCTATCTCAACTGCTTGAGAAATTAAAGGCAAACTACATTCCCATTAATCCAACTGCCTATAATGATCGAGCTGTGATCACTCAGCTAGATACAGAACTTACTAGCTTGCAAGCTCAGATAAAAATGTGGGAAATGGATCAGGAGTTAGTTTTTCCTGAGGAAGCCTCTGAAGAAGAAGAAGAAGACCCCTCCTCTCAGCAGAAAGAGCCATCCTCAGAACAAACTATTGTTACAACTGAAGAACCAGTTCAGGATGTGCCACAATCATCTGCTGTGGAACATCAGCTGTACTCTGAAGCCGAGTTGAATTTTGCCAACATTGATGAAATAATTCAAGCAGTAGTGACAGAATCTATGAATAATGAAACCATTTCTGAAGAATTTGATCACTCAACTGATCAAATCACTCAAGAGGTTTCTATATCAACAGAAGCACCAGTTCAGCCTGCTATTTCTGAACTAAAGGAGCAAATAGTGGTGCCTACTCAATCACCAAATAAACAGATTGCTGAAAATATGGAGGCAGTTCATGACCCTTTCACTGAAAATCTTATTCAGCAGGAAAGCCCAACTGTTGATCAACATCAATCTTCATCTCTTCAGTCCAAGTAGCAGTAACTGAAACAGATGTTCAGCACAAACTGTCTCTGAAACGATATTATCTGATAGAACCATGGTGGTCTTTGATCAAGTCTCACATGAAACAAGAATATCTAATCAGTCACCTCCTCTTCAATCCACAGAAATGGATCTTGTTCTTGAAGAAATCCAAAATATGCAGCACAATATGCAGCAGATGATTACTGAAATCAAGAAAATTCAATCCACACAATTTTCTCATACTGTCAAATTGGATTCTTCAATTGAATATGACTCCGCAAAACTGAAAGTCATTCAAGCGAACATGGAGTCTCTTACCCGAACTGTACTTGAGATGAAAAATAACAGAGGTCTAGCTCAAAGTCTCTATACAACTCAGGATATAATCAGTCAACGAGTTGAGCGATTGGAAACTTCAGTTTCTAATAAAATGGAATTGCTGCAGACTTGTTTACAAACTGCTGTCCCAAGTATCTCCGCAGATGTCAAAATTCTTTCCACTGACGTTCGAAAATTATCTGAGAAGATGGATTTGTTTGACAAAAAGGGGGAAGAAATCAAAGATCAAAGAGCATCGTGAAAAACAGCAGAAAACAGCAGAAGCAGTTAATCAGATTATTAGATTCAGCTGTTATTAAATCAAGATCTCTTTCAGTTCAAGAAATTCAATCTCTTATTTTATCTACAATGAGCTCAGATGTTCAGTCATTATTTACTTAGTTTTGTCAAACACCATAAAGGGGGAAATTGTTGGAAACTAAATTCCGGCGTTTGACAAAATATGAATCAACTGAAAATACGAACCAACTGATCGAGTAAACTGAACTCACCAACTGGACTTAATAACTGAAATCAACTGACTGATCAGTTGGAAACTGATCAACTGACTGATCAATTGGAAACTGATCAGTTGATATATTCAGCCGTATGCTAAGCACCCTTCAACTGAACATATCTCGGGAAAAAACAATCAACCGTCAAGAGACATAGAAGATTGCAACGCCGCACTTCAATCAATACAGCTTAGAAAAACGCATTTCGGCGAAAGCAATTAAGACGCCGCACCACAATAAATGAAGCAAACAATGTCCAAGGAATAATCAACGGATACAAAGATTCAAATTCATCTCAAGTTACCGTTGGAGAAAATAAGCTTATAAATATGACAGAAGAACAGCTGAAAAAAGGAAGAGTCAACACTATTCAAAAAGCTTGATGTCACTCTGTCAAAATCTCAGCTCAATCTTACTTGATATATTCGTAGCAGTTAAGGCTACAATTTGAGCTCATTAGCAAGTTGTAATATTTCATGAAATTCGATATTGCTAAGATCAGTTACGCACTGAGAACATTCTGTAATACTAAGAGTTTCAGTTTTTGGCAGTGTTAAGTCCAAACTGAAGTGGGTCAGTACAATTCTTGTATTTGATCAAAGTCTTTTAGTGGATATCCTATCCTTGAGATAGAAGGGGTGACGTAGGAGTAATTAAATTCTCCGAACATCCAGAAACAACCCTTGCCTATTTTATTTCAGTTTCGTATTCTATCTTTCAGTCATCTATTTTTCGCAACTACTTTAGTTTAACTGATTGTCATTGACCAACAAGATTCCGAGAATCAGTTTGTCACCAAACTAAACTCAAAATTCGAAACAATCAGTTTTAATTGTGAGTGTTTATTTAACCCCCCCCCTCCCCCCCCCCCTTCTAAACACTCTTGATACGTTAATCGATCCTATTAAAAGCAAATCTTGATAACATTGCAAAAGATATCATCTATAAGACATTGGATAAAAACATGTTCGCCAAAATCAAGACATGCACCACCGCAAAGGAGATATGGGAGAAACTTACTCAACTATGCGAAGGGAATGATCAGACTAAGGAAAACAAGCTGACCGTGGCTATTCAAAATTTTGATAACGCAAAGATGAAGCCAGGAGAAACTCTTGCAGAATTTGATGAGCGGTTCAGCAGTATCATCATTGAGCTCATTTCACTTGGAAAAGAATATTCTAACAGAGAAATTGCTTTGAAGGTTATGCGAGCTCTTCCCAGAGAATGGGTTGTGAAGACTATAGCAATGCGAGAATCCAACGATCTAAACAAACTGGAACTTCACGATCTCTTTGCTAAACTTGTAGCATATGAGTTCGAGCTTGGTATACGAACTGAAGAAGATCCATCCACCTCTCAGCAGACGAAGGCACTACCAGCTACTATAGTGACTATTCCGGTCGAAGAGTCCTCAAGTAAGAAATCGGCCGAGCAATTAAGCAATGAAGCCATGTCTTTATTCGTTAAAAAATTCAGTAAATTCATGCGTAAAAATCAATCACAGATGAATAAACCTCACTTCAACAAGGACCATACTGATGATGGTCAAGCTTGTTTTAACTGTGGAAATAAAAGACACTTTATTGCATAATGCAACAGGCCAAATAAAGATGAAAAGAAATCAAGTGATAGAAGACGGTTTAAAGACAACAAAAGATACATCAAAAAAAAGAATCAGCGAGTCCTAGTTGCAGAAGAAGATAAAGGCAAATGGACTGATTCAGAATCAGAAAAATCTATTTCTAAAGAATCTTCAAGTGAAAGCGAAGACGAGAAAGTAGAGTGTCTCATGGCCAAAGAAGATCAAGAATCTACTGATGAAGTGGAATTTGACTTTAACTCTAATGAATTCACACGAGAAGATCTTGTCACTGCACTTCACGACATGGTAGATGAGTTTAAGAGGCTATCACAGCAGTTCAATGAAGCCAAAACAGAAAAACAAAACTTGGAAAACAAGTTAACTTTCTCTAGCTGTTCGCAGCAAAAAGAGGTTAACGGTTTGAAAGTGAAGTTAAGTCTGCTAACGGCTGAGAACGATGATCTGCGAAGATTGTTCCATGCTACTTTGAAAGAAAACAAACGGTTGATTAACATAGTCAACACTTGGAACAAGTCCTCTATTTCTCTTAACAAGATGCATGAAATGCAGAAACCAACCGGAGACAAAAACGGAATAGGTTATAGTATTAATGAATGCAGTAGTTCCGGAGTATCAACTCAACCGCTACTAGAGAAAGACAGTTTAAAACCAATTAAATTTGTCAAATCAAGTACGGTATATGAACATGATAAGCCTGAAGTTCAGGGCACTCAAAATGTGAATCTTGAGAACGATGGTAGGCGGCGTGGTTTGGGTTATGTCGAAGTTCAGAGTGATAAATCCAACCGGTATTGGCGCAAACCCAGGCCAAATTCAACCGTTCACAGCGGTTCTCACAGAAGGTCAAGTTCAACTGAATATCACTCAAAAACTAGACCTAACCATTACTACAACAGCCGACTTGTTCAAAAGAGGTACAGATTGTCTGACAGTGACCAAAGGCCGAAACAACATGTATCGCACACACCATCTGATTATGCACCTAATCATGCTCACCTTGGGACACGCCATGAAAAATCCTTTAGGATAATTCAGGTGTGGATTCCTAAGGGTCTAATCAATTTAGGACCCAAATAGAAAAGGGTACCAATTTCTTATTTCAATAATTTCAGGTATTAAAGAAGAAGAACTTGGGAGAATCAACCTAGTTTCTGGATAGCAGATGCTCTAGACACATGATTGGAAATAAAGATCTTTTATCAGAAGTAGTCAACTTCAGAGTACCGACAATCATCTTTGGTGACAATTCTAAAGGTAAAGCTGTGGGTAAAGGTAAGATAATCCACGGCAAAATTATTATTAGAGATGAACTTCTTGTGGAAAATCTGTGTTATAACCTGATAAACATAAGTCAGTTTTGTGACAATGGTTACACCGTGGAATTTCAAAAACATATATGCACTGTAAAAACCACCGCAGGTAATATCATGTTAACTGGTCACAGAGAGCAAAATACATAAAAAGTTAAATGGAATGATGAATGTCTCAGTGCACCTACTTGTTTCGTCGCATTAAATGGAAACAAAAATTGGCTTTGGCATAAGCGTCTCAATCATCTAAATTTCAAATCCATTGCTACTATTAGTAAGCTTAATTTTGTATCTAGATTGCCTAACATTGACTTTGCCAAAGATAGAATATGCAATGTATGTCAACTAGGTAAACAAGTCCGCTCAACATTCAAAAACAAGGGAAGAAACTCATCAGCAAGGTGTCTGGAACTTTTTCATATGGATTTGTTTGGACCTATACCGGTAATGAGCTTAGGGGGAAGGAAATACACCCTTGTGGTAATTGATGATTTCTCCAGATTTACATGGGTATCTTTCCTAAGCTCCAAAGATCAAACCGCTGGTCAATTAATCAAGTTGCTCAAAAGACTTCAAAACGATAAAGGGGTAGCAATTGACAGAATAAAGAGTGACAGAGGAACTGAATTTCTGAACCAATACCTGTCATCTTATCTTGAAGATCATGGCATAAAGCATGAGTTGTCAACTGCAAGATCTCCTCAACAAAACGGAGTGGCTGAAAGAAGAAACCGCACACTGAAAGAAGCAGCTAGGACCATGCTAGCTGAATCAAGTATCTCACAACGATTTTGGGCTGAAGCTATCAACAAAGCTGTTTATACTCAAAATCGGTCCATGATCAATAAAAATCATTAAAAGACTTCATATGAAATCTGGACCGGCAAACAGCATGAAGTCAGATATTTTTGCATATTTGGTTGTAAGTGTTTCATTCATATAAATGGTAAGACACATCTTACTGTATTTGATGCAAAAGCCGAAAATGGCATATTTTTGGGATATTCAGCAGTGAGCAAAACATACAGAGTTTACAATCAAAAAACTCTCACTGTTGAAGAATCCATACATGTTGTGTTTGATGAATCATCTATATGTCATGATTATAGTAATAGTAGCATGCATGATATAATAAATAATCTTGAAGCTGCTAACCTTGAAGCTAGCAGTGATGATGAGATAGATCTAAGAAGAACAGGTGAAATCATCTCCAAAGAAAATCCAACCGGACAAGAACAAAGTCAAAAGATGAATGAACCGTAAGACAATCATCAACCGCCGAATGCACAAATGGAAGAAGGAGCTTTGGAACAAGAAGAAGAAATCATTCAACCAACCGAGCTAAATCCATATGGACCATGTCTCCAGTGGAAAAAGGATCATCCACTTGAGCTGGTCATCGGTAACCCTACTGCTTCTCTTAGAACAAGAAATCAAATGATAAATGAATTTATGCATGCTGCGTTTGTCTCTCAGATAGAACCTAAGAAAATCGATGATGCACTACTTGACACAAATTGGATAAAAGCCATGCAGGAGGAACTTAATCAGTTTGAAACGAGTAAGGTCTGGCATCTAGTTCCTCGGCCAAATAACACTCATGTAATTGGAACTAGATGGGTATTCAGAAAAAAGATGGATGAAAGTGGTTTAATTATTAGAAACAAGGCTAGACTAGTAGCTCAGTGTTATAGACAAGAAGAAGGTATAGACTTTGACGAATCCTTTGCCCATGTGGCAAGGCTAGAGGCCATTAGAATATTTTTAGCATTTGCAGCATTTACAGATTTCAAAGTATATCAAATGGATGTTAAATCTGTTTCTTGAATGGTTTGTTGAATGAGGAAGTTCATGTAGAACAACCACCTGTCTTTATTAATCACACCTTCCCTGAGTATGTTTATAAACTTGACAAAGCTCTATATGAACTAAAACAGGCCCCGAGAGCATGGTATGACACATTAACCAATTTCTTGCTTGATCATGGATTCACAATTGGAACGGTTGATAAAACATTGTTTAAATTCTCAAAAAATGATCAATCACTGTTTGTACAAGTATATGTCGATGAAATTATTTTTGGATCAACTAACCCTAAGCTGTGTGAAAGATTCTCCAAGATAATGCAGGAGCAATTTGAGATGAGCATGATGGACGAATTAAATTAAATTTTAGGACTGCCAGTCAAGCAGTCCGAAGACGGTATATTTATAAATCAAGCCAAATACACTCGAGATATGCTAAAGAAATTTGGCATGGAAAATTGCTCTCCAGCTTCCACCTCAATGAGTTAATCAATTAAGCTGGATAAAGACGAAGGGGGAATCTCTGTTGACACAAAAATGTACAGAGGATTAATTGGTTCCTTATTATATTTGACCGCAAGCCGACCGGATATTATGTTTGCTGTTTGTTTATGTGCACGGTTTCAAGCTCAACCTATGCAATCTCATTTTACTGCTTCTAAACGTATACTTAAATATTTGAAAGGTACTGATGTGGGTCCTTGGTATCCCAAAGATTCAAGTTTTAATCTTGTAGGGTACTCAGACGCAGATTATGCTGGATGCAAGATTGATCGAAAAAGCACGAGCGGTTCATGTCAATTTTTGGATGATCGACTAATATCATGGGCCAGCAAGAAACAAACGTCAATTGCTATAACAACTGCTGAAGATGAATACTTAGCGGCTGGAAATTGTTGCGCTCAGATGCTATGGATACAGCAGCAATTAAAAGATTATGGAATTCAAGCTACTGAATCTCTTATATTCTGCGACAACACTAGCGCAATAGCTATCACATACAACCCTGTCATGCACTCTCGGACCAAACACATTGATATCAAACACCATTTCATCTGAGAACATGTCTTGAAAAAGGAAATACGGCTGGAATATGTTCATACGGATCAACAGATGGCCGATACTTTCACAAAACCATTACCTGAGGCTAAGTTCTCTCATTTTCGTAATACGCTTGGTTTGATTGACTTATCGTGATAAGGATATTTCTTGTGTATACTCAGTTTTACTTTGCAGGAAATAAAAGAAAAGAGTAAGAGACGACTGGAAATACAAAATAAGTCATTTCATTAAAATACTAAAAGAGGCGGGGTAGTACATTCTTAATTTTTTCATCAACGTACCCCCTCCAGAGTGCCAACCAGCCGGTTAGCCCTCCAGTGGAGGTACGTAAAAACTCCTCTGAGATGGCAATCCTCCTCAGAGTGCTCCTCTCCTTATAGAGCATGAGGAGATAAATGCCATCATCAGAAAAGACGTCAGCATTTACGGCAACGCGAAGACGTCGCCGATATCTCCTCAGTGCTGCCATCTCGCTGGAGGTAGCACCTAGTCCGCCCTCAAGGACGGACTGGAGTTTTTGGACCTTAGTCCACACGGCCACCGTCTTCTCCAACATCTTTTCCTCCATAGCTGATTTGCGAGAAGCCACTGCTGCCTTCATAAATTCCTCTGCTAAATCTGGACTGTTATTTCTCTCCATTCTTCTTATCTGATTCGCTTATTTGTTTCAAAGTGACTATATCGCTAACCTCTATGCCTGTATTTATAGATAAAGAACCAAGTGCCGAATTATATGTAATCATGACTGCAGTGGGGAATGTGAAGCGTTCTGTGTTAAGCAACCAATGATTCATTTTCCAAAATTGTTATTTATGCATTTATTTAGGGGGAACAGTGGTTAAGAATAATTAATATATTCTTTAACCGGCTCCTTCCTAGTCATATTATTTATCCGGTTCAAATTCTGTGGACACAATACCTCCACGTCATTTTCATAAACATTACTCCAACTTTTCGACTGCTTCAGTCTTACGTGACGGCTATCTCTTTGAAATTCAAAAATACTCATTTTACCGCCGTCCACATTTTTTAAAAAATTTTAGAAAAATCCTCCACTAACAGTCCTCCACGTGAACTGACTGGTGAGAAATTGAACCGCACATACATACTCTACATTTGCAACCGCGCTAAGCTTACTCGGTTTTTGCTACTCGATCGCACTCTCATCTAACTTGCAGGTGCTGAATTCAAACTCTCTCAGTAAATCAAGACAATGGCTGCCTCTATCACTCAGAACACTATCGCGGTTTACTTCGCATCCATCTTTGCCATGCACAACAAATCAATGAAAGCTATGTTTCGAGATATAGAACACTCTGGGCTTCGCTCATTTCTGGGTTGCAGCTATAAATATTCCGACACACTGCTGAAGGAGTTCTTCGAGTCAGCACACATGAAGAACGGCGAAATTATATGAGTCGTCCAAAACAAAAATCTTCTGTTCACGCAGAAGATGTTTGCTGAATTGTTCAGCCTACCCACTGAAGAAGTGACTGATTTCTCCACACTGCCAAATGGAAATATTGATATCTGTCGCCGTACTTTCTCAGACACAGACTCTCCAATCTCTCAACCAACTTGTCAAAAATGGGACTTAAAGATTGAATTTAGACTTCTGGCAGATATCGTTGCCAAAGGATTGCTCGCCAAAGCTGGAGCTTATGATAAAATCACCCTGGAAAAATTTCTTGTTATGGCTACTATCTCCTCCAAATTACGAGTAAACTGGTCTAACGTTCTTTTTCAGATATTGATGGCCATGATCAACAAGGAAAATCAATCGCAAGGTTTTGCGGTTCAAATATGCCATATGCTTTCTGATGCCGGGGTTCAACCGGTTGATATGATAGATGTTGGCAAAACTAAACTCTTCACCTGGGTGTCGGTTGAAAAGTTCATTAAAAAGAATCGGCCGACAGATGAAGTGTTGGTCTCAATCAAGACGGAAGTCGGGGAAGATTTTGTGAAACAAAAGAAATCATCAAAAATCGGTTCGACTGCCAAGGCAACTAAAAGGAAGCTTGTTCTAAAGACCAGCTCTAATGAAGAGTCCACAGATAACGTTCCAGTTGCTCAGGTCTTTAAGAAAAAGAGAACTACACAACCAGCTAAGATCAAGCTGGTCAAGCATCTTTCGGCACCATTAGTTCCTGCCCCAATTCCTGCAATCGCAATCACTAAGCTGAAGGGAATTCAAATTGCAGAATCAGAAATTCAGTCATCTTATTCTAGAATTCCAATCATTCTATCCTCAGATAAGGGCAAACAGGTCTTGATCAAAAATCCACCGCAAAACAATGCAGTTCATACAGCCATAGTGCTCGCAAGCGAGCGTGTAAATGAGGCCTTTCAGAAAAAGATCAAAATTTTTGATACATGTGTTCAGTACCGGACGACTGTAACTTTTGATTCACTACTTAAATCTGGAAAAATAAAAGCAGCCGCTAAACTAGAGCGGTCCATTTTGGAATGGGCAGAAACGGCTGATATTCAAACCGCCCTTCATCGACGAGACTTTACGGAACTTCAAATGAAGGAAGGCACTCTCTGAATCATTATTCAGCTGAAAAGGCAAAATTTTGATCCTGTTAGCCCTACTGCCATGGATGATTCTGCAGTAATATCTCAACTTGAGATGGACGCTTTGGGACTTACTATGAGAGTCGCTCAGATGCGTCAGGATCTCAATCTTCCAGCTACTGAAACACAGGGCAAGTTTAATTTTGTGATGCAAATTAATGAATAATTGAGTTCAAAACAGTTTCAAACCATCCCTTCCAAAAAGAGTTCTTCATCTAAATCTCCCGGTACAAAACCCTCTTCACCAGCACTTACAATGTCAGCTCAACCGGGTGATGAAGAAACCACTGTACCTCCTTCTGAAAAACCCACGTCTGAAGACCTACTAAGCACTGAACTACAGAGCCATCTGATTGACACTGATATTCCATCTGAGTCTCCAATTGTCTCTGTCATTGAGATGTCTACCCAACTGTCTCAGCCTGATTTTGCAGCTGCTCAACTTGTGTCTACTGATGAGGCAGAAAAGTTTTTATTCGATTTTGATCAAGTTATCAATTTTCAGGATCAAACAGTTTCTCCACCAAGCTCTCCCACCAAAAATGATTCAACAATTCTTCAAGAACAATTGTTGACCTCTCCAAAAGTAGTATAGGACACCGAGCTGATCACATCTTCACTGCCTGCTCCATCTCCTCCAACCAGTCCTTCATCAACAAAGCCTGATCAACCAATTGTACCCAGCACTAAAACCTCGCCTGATGATATTGATAAAATCATTGTGAACATCACTGCTGAAATTCATGAGCCTGAACAATCCAACATTGATGAGAAGCGCTCTTCCTCTGAATTGATTATTCTCAAAGACAGATCACTATCGGAAGAAGGACAACTTGAAGAAGAAGAAGAAGATCTAGAAACAAGTCATCAAAAACAAATTTTGACTAAGTTAAGTACTATGGATCAATCAATTTTGGCTCTCACAAAAACAACTTGATCTCCAAGAAGACCTTCGATCAGTCAAGTTGGCTCTCCGAAATGATCTCTCCACCATGGAAACTGGTTTCTCGATCAAGCAAGCTCAACACAACGCTAAACATATTAACATGTGCCTTGGCCTCTCGGAGCAAATGACCAGTCTTCAGACAAATTTAGAACAACGCCTCGATGTCCAAGGTGCTCAGCTTGCAGAAATCATGACTTTCCTCGTACATTGTGATGTCAAAAAGGGGAAAAGAGAGCGTCAAAAGGCTATTCAAGCTGCTGATATATCGGTCATGAAGGAATTGCACAAGTTAAAAGAAAAGGGAGATGAGGCAAAAAGCAGTGGAACGAAGTAAAAGGTCAATAGTAACTTTTCCTGCACATTTACGAATTACAGCCAGTTACTCGGTTAATAGTAATTTCATTCACATAATGAAATACAATTTTTCTGGCTCTTATATATCTTCGTCTATATCTTAATGTTTTCTGAGCCATTCAGCTTAGTTTTGTCATCACCAAAAAGGGGGAAATTGTTAAGAAAATATTATTCCCAAGAATTTTGGTGTATGACAAAAACAAATATTCAACTGCGGTTCGTATATCAGATATGCAGCAATTCAACCGCTCAGCTGACTGATCAAAGCTCAAAGCAGTTTCAACCGCTCACTTCAGATCGTTTTCTGAACTAGTCATTAAAGTGAACTAGTTATTACTCAAAGACATTCTCTGATCGGCTTAAAAAATACATTCAAGTATTACACCGCTTTGAAGTCAACAAAGTCTTACATCAGTTCCAAGATTGTTCTACATTTAATTATCTTTCCCAGAAAAAGGAAGACCAAGCGTAGACCAAAAGTTCTGTTGCCCAAAACAGTTTTCTTAAAAGGAACTCCTCAAGAAAAGCGCTTCAGACTTACGCTGAGCAAAAAGAACGTTTAAATGCATCAATAAATGCTCATTGAGGCGACATCGACACATCTATTCAGGAGGATCATGTTTATATTAATTGTCCTTCCCGACGTTAAGTCATTCGGTTATATCAACAGAGAAGAATGCAAGTCAGAGATAAGCAAGTATTACTAATCTCTCTCACAGCTGAAAAACTTTTAGCTTGCATACTTGAAGATCTCAGAGCAATCTCAAAAGTTCATATACTCCATCCGTCAATCAGCACGCACACAAGAGAAATTTATCTGATCATCTAAGGATCATTTTCGTACTACTAAATCAAAACTATTTATTCATATCATTAACCCTTTGGTTATTTGATTCAGCTTTGATATCTGGTGAAGTAAGTGTTCTTAATATCCAGAAGTGTAAAGTGATCACTAAGAGTTCCAATACAGGCAGTGTGATAAGTCCTGGTTGGAGTGGGTTGTTGCAAATATTTTGTAAAGTCAAAGTCTTTTAGTGGAATCCTTCCTGAAAGAGGAAGAAGGGGTGACGTATGAGTATTCAATCTCCGAACATCCATAAAAGTTCTGTGTCATTTACTTCTCGCAAATTTCATATTTTTCAACCTCATTTTGTCGTCAAGTTTGCTATAGTGTGTGAACTGTCATCCGAGAACTGTGAACCGTTTTCCGCACTTATTAGTGGTTCACGTTTTCGACCGTTTGAGAAAGAATTTTTCACCCCCCCCCCCCCTCTAAACTCTTTTCCGATCCCAACATAGTCCATAACAATGTTTATGGAAATCACTATTTTCAAATACATTATTTATTTGGTCAGCTTTTAATTTAGGAGTAATTCCACAAATTAAAAGTTACATTTATAATGACCCGAAAATTCATGTTTGAAAATTTGCAGAAAAATTTAAAATTTTCTTTTTAAAATAATTAAAATGCCTCATTCACAAAATAAATTGATAAATCAAGTTTAAGGTTTAAAAATAACAGCGGAAGAAATCATTACTCGCCAAAATAACAAGTTAAAGTATCCAACAACTGATAAAAATTGTTTGAGCATAAAAATGGCAAGTGCTGTAAATGAGGTCCTCGGGTTCCACTACTGCCGACCCAAGCTAGCTCACTGATCCCCGCCCTCGGCCCCGACATCATCAGTACCTACAACAATCAAGTCTAGTGAGTCTAAAGACTCAGCATGCATATATCGTAAATAACGAGTCAATAACATAGTAAAATTTGCATGGGATAAAATATCATGTCATGAGACATAATGTGAAAATAACTTGTCATGAGCAATTATAATACGTGCATAACTGAACTGAAAATCACAGTGAAAATGTTTGCTCCTTGGAGCCCTGAATAAAATAGCATATCATAAAATTTCTGTTGAGATTATGGTCTACGCAAGTGGCCCCTGCACTGAACTGACCGGTAACGGGCGACCGGGTAAAGTAATGAACGTCTGATCAGACTAATGCCACAGTATACTGGGTGGTACATAACTGAACTGACTGGTAACTGGCGACCGGATAATATAATGCTCCCATGATAGTGAAATGGCCACAAGCAATATCGCATAAATCTCAAAAATGAATATTTTTTATTTTTATGCACTTAATATAATTAAATGGCATGATGAAATATCCTGTATTATTTTACCACATGGATTGGATCGTTCCCAGGCTCGCTGCGACCTAAATTTATCATGAAAAATATGCAAATGAATTTTCTTGACCAAACTTTGTAATTGAATCCAAAAACGAGACAATTACGCCCAACGACTTCGTATTTAATCATGAATCCGTGCCATCCCAAACCAACACCTAACCATCATTTAGTCATGATTATAATACACCTAAAATGATGAAATAGTGCTCCTAAAATGATGCAAGTCGAAATCTTGGTGAATGGAGGCCAAAACATGAAACGCTCTTTCGAGAGTCAATTTGGCACATCGCACCGTAATTTCTCGTACGACCTCAAAAATGATCCGAATCACTAACGGCCAAAAAGATGACCTTCCTAACTTGATGAGGCACTGTCCATTCAAGGACATAGGTTAAAAGCCGACCAAGAACTCAAACGAGCCTCCGAACCGAAGCACCAAGTTGCTGCCAGAAAATTCCAGCAACTGCACTTGCGCTTGCATTGCTTCGTTTGCGAGACGATTGGTCATTGGGGGTTGAACCACTGACCAGAGTCTCTTCTCAACATCCTAAGGGATGGCTCGAACCATGGCTAAGGGCCCTAGGCCAACCACAATCCAATCCAACACCTAGGACAACACCAAGCTTCAACTGAGAACACAAAAATCTGTACGGTGATGTTTCTGAAATTTCATTTTCTTGCTGTCATGCATCATACCAATGGCCACATGGTTGGCCATGGCTTGATCTAGACATCATGGGGTATGGTATGAACCATGGCTAAGGGCTAAAGAGCCAACCAAGATCCACACCAACACCCAAAACCGAGAGGACACATGCAGAATTTAAAAGGGTCGAAGGGGCTGTTCTTGTTGTTTGATTTGAAAACCGATTTCACCATGGACCAAGCCTCAAAAGGGCGACTTGGTCACGTCTTAGACATGATAGGGAAGTGTTCTAACCATGGCTATAGGCCCTTAGGGCAGCCAAGATCAGATCCATTTCCCTTTGACATCAAACAAGAAAATCGAATGCAATTGGGACATGTTTGGGGAGTTGCTGTCATTTCAATTTCCAGCAAGCATGGGGGCTGAACTAATGGACCAATGTGGTCCTAATCCATCCTAAAACATGTCTTGATGTAGGCTTGGGAGTCTGGAATCGAACCATCCACCTGTACTCACAAAAACAAGCAAACCGTGAAGCATGAAAGAAGAGCAAAATTCTGCATTACATTTTCGAAAATGGATCATTAATATTTCGGTTTTTGCCTTAAAAAAAACCATGAGTATGATGTTTCAAAATATTAATAGGGCTTGATTGAAGAGCAAACAAGAACATATACATGCCTGGTTTCGTTTTGAAAAGAAACGAACGAAACGCAACGACGCGGCGCGGAGGAGATGGAGCGTTTTCTTTTCTTTCTTGCTACTCGATTATTTTTCTTTAAGAGCTCTCGGTTTTCCTCACTATACCCACGAAAATGCTCTGAAATTCTCTCAATATTTCGGTGATGGGGGAGGGGAAATGGTTAGGAGAGTGAGGGAGATCCAATAATAAAGGGATACAAAGGGTATGACCAAGTCTCCCTCTTTTTGAATTTTGAATTGCTTGATATCAAATGATTTTTGGAGGGCTTAAGGGTGAGTTGTGGCCGATTCCTACATACTAAACAAGGCTAGGATAAGGTTGATTATTAATTAAATGATGCTAGAAAAAAGTTGAAGGGATTATCCTACTAATATAAAACAAGGAAAGGGTCAAAGGTTGAGTTGGCAAGGAATTGATTACTCATCTAAGTGTGGCCGAAAATTCAACAATTAATGGAGGGGAAATATTGTCTAGTTGATAAATTTTAAAACCTTAAGAGCCTTACCTATCCCTTAAATAATTTAGTGAATTAACACCTCAATTAAGAAACCTAAATGAACTTATTTCCTACTCACCTCAAGTTACTTAAATAATTTCTTAAACCTCCTTTTTAACTTTAATCAACTTATTAGCTAGCTAAAATAAACTCTGGGAATGATTTCTTAATCTTAAATTCTATCTCAAAACTCCAACTCCAGTCCGGTCTCACTGAATTAACGGAAAAGATAAAAAATTAAACTACTGCATAAAATAATTAACTTTAAAGAAAAGCATTTAAATACTTATGTAATAAAATCATTTTAATTTAAAATACCAGAATTATGCATGGCTTATACGTAGTCTAATTACGGGTTCTACAACATTCCCCATATTGAAGTCATACTTCTAATTTTTTTCTCGTGCTTATAAACTTCTTTATAAGCCGTTCAACACATTGAACTAATTTCCTTCTCAACGAGATCTAGAAAGCTAGTACTTATGTGGACGTCAATGGTTCATTGATACAACTAGCAATGGATTCACATCTCAATGTGATTCAGGACTAAACATGTCCTTATAGTAGCATACTCCAGTTGCTCCATTCTTATTTATCAACTCCTTGATAATAAGAACGTCAGAACTCAAGTCTGATAGTACCCGACCAATCATGTTAAAAACCTAGCAGCATCCCTTACATGATTCCCTGGGTATCAAATGATAGTGCCTGCAAGAACCATTCCATTATGGTTAGCGTACAGTACGGTCCTTTCATCTCATATATTCCGACTGATTAGACAAATATTGGTATATCGAGAGTTGTCAAAGAATCGATACTATGTGTCATGTCGTAGTTGCATCGATGATGTAATCTAAGAAACCCATTTCTTAATTACCACCAACACTCTGATCAGAGATTGCAAACTACATACACATGATATCACGTAGGATATCCATACCCGAAGATAAGCGGTGAATCCCCGGCTACAATGCATAGACTCCTATATGTTTCGACAAAACACCCAACCTTGCCACATGATGACCCCATATGAGTCGGTAAACAAGTCAAAGTGCAATTCTACCATATAGACTCACAATGTTGTCACGGATCATAAGGACTAATGGTGTACAACCATAAACTAGGACGTATCCACTCGATAAGTAAGAACCACTTGGAAAGTCCTTTATGGAGGGTTGTTCAGTGCACTCTACAAGGAGAATCTATCTGCATGTTCGGACATCACAATGTCCCCTACCAATGAAACATGGTACTCACATCGTAGATACTAGACTCAAACTCGAGCGGATTTTATCATTCTTAGCGGCGGCTGAATCGCCTAGGAACTGTTTAGAATATACAGTATTTCAAATACGAGTTTCATGATACTCATCATATGAGCATATCATATTCTTTCTATTATTTGTATATTCAAGGATTTTATCTATGCAACAAGCATGAGTATACAGATAAATATGTGCCAAAATAATAATTTTAAATATTATTAAAATAAAGATTGTTTATACATAGAGTTTTCCTCGGCCAACACGTGGCTCGACGGGCACCTACTTTAACACCAAGTACATCTACTATTCATCAAGACGAACCTCATAGTCTTTTTGTACAAGAAGATGATGTAAACGAAGTTGCTAAGGATGTGGACCAAGATGCTGGCCCTGGACAATTAGAAGTCGTTGAGTTCAGTGGGAAAAGTAGATGGAAAGCCCCAACTATTGCTGAAGACTTCCTCCTAAACTGCCAATTGCAACTGATGTAATGCTCGAGAGTATAATCTCTAGTTTGCTAGATCTTGAGTCTACTGTTTCTCAAGTCAAGTCGACTCAACTTTTCCATTTTTTAAGACTTGATATACTCAAAGATCACACCGTGAAGGACTCAAAGAAGCTGACCAAGGACGTATATTGTAACGTCCAAAAGTCAATCCACGTAAACTGCATGCATGCAAATGATTTAAATTGCTTAATTTCTTTATTTAATTTAATTTAAATGCTTAAATGATACATAGTATATGATTGAAGGTCTAATTGCATGATTTCATGAAAACTGAAGATTTTATCCGAATAGTCGATAATAGGCTGGCGAAATGAGACCGGAGACGAAAAAGAAAAAAAAATTTCGATAAATATTTTTGAGGCTTCATGATATGATTAGATATGATTAAAATTTTCTAAAAATGCTGGACCCCAAATTTTTTTACGAGACAAGCTCAATTTTATCCGGGAAGCCGGTTTTGGAAAAACGAAGGACTTTTAAAAACCCAAAAATTATTATTTTCGAAAACACATTTTGTAAACTTTTATTTTAAATTAAATATGTATTATTGAGCCTAATTTACCTATGCTTGTCGGGCCCAATTATTCCTAAACTAAAAGCCCAAAACCTCAACCCATTATACATGTAAATTTCGAAAATTATAAATAGGAATCCTAGGGTATTGAGACTCTCATTCAGCCGAAACATGCACACACTTTCACACACAAGTGCTTTAAGTGCGAAGGAATGTGGAATAAGGCTATTGATTGCCCAAAGCTTAAGCAGCCCACAACTGGAAGGGCTTACGTGATGCATGCTGAGCAAGCAAAGCCAGACACTACACTTATTACAGGTACTTCGACTATTTAAGCGTTTTATATTGCTTGAGATAAAAATCATGAATGCTAGAGTTAAATCAGGATGCATTAAACTTGATGATTAAGAATTGCATGTTTCAAATTCTAAGGTGTAAGGAATTAAATTATTACAACATTGGCTATGGGGATCAAATTGTAGAAGATTGTAAACCTAAGGGATAAATTATAATTTTTGAAAATTTATGAAGAAAATTTTGACAAATTCAAAAATTATAAAAAGGTTAAATTGGAAAAATTCAAAAATTCCTATAAATTAATTGCAAATCATCAAAATTTTAAGGAATCACATGGTAATTTAAGAAATTCAAAGGGTGAAATGATAATATGGGAAACTAGAAGGGTCTAGATGATAGGAATTTCTGAATTTTATGGCTTTGCTCGAGTATAATGTAAATATTATCACAGGCAGAATTTTGTTAGCGAATGTCGCTACTTACGCTTTGCTAGATTCAGGAGCAACGCATTCTTTCATATCTGAATCATTCGTGAAACGATTGGGAATCTTACCGGAGGACGTAGAGTCAGGATTCAGAGTTATGGTGCCTTATGGCGAACATATGATCTCTACAAGCATGGTCAAGAATGTGGAGCTCAAATTGCGGAAGAATGCCATTTGAGTGGACCTTATTGTATTGTCGATGCCCGAGTTCGACATTATTTTGGGCATGGATTGGCTCACACTGAACGGAACTACTACCAATTTTCAGCGAAGGTCATTATCTATTTGACCATCCAATGGGAAATCATCCATCTTTGAGGCGGCGCAAAATAATCAAATGTCGCACATTATTTCATGCATTTGTGCGAAGAAGATTATCGGAGAGGCTATCAAGGTTTTCTTAATAGTATTATATCCATACTCGACACTGACAGTCAATCAATAGAAGATGTGGAAGTTTTCATAGATTTTTCGGATGTGTTCCCTGACGATGTTTCTAGCATCCGCCCAAGAGAGAGGTGGAATTTGCTATGTATTTCATGCCCGGTACTGGGCCAATCCCTAAGGCACATTATCGCCTAGCACTGCCGAAATGAAAGAACTAAATGATCAAATTTAAGAGCTTCTAGACAAGGGATTTATTCGCCCTAGTTTCTCTCCATGAGGCGCGCAAGTGCTGTTTGTGAAGAAAAAGGATGGGATTATGAGACTGTGTATCGATTATAGGGAGTTGAATAGAGTGACAGTGAAGAATAAGTATCCATTACCCCGAATCGAGGATTTGTTTGATAAACTACAAGGAGCTTCTATATTTTCAAAGATAGATCTTCGGTCTGGATATTACCAGCTGAAAGTGAAGGAGGCGGATGTGCATAAGATGGCTTTCAAAACGCATTATGGGCATTATGAGTTTTTAATGATTCCTTTTGGACTGACTAATGCTCCGACGATCTTCATGGATCTCATGAATAACGTAATTCAACCGTACCTTGATCAGTTTATTATTGTCTTCATTGATGACATTTTGATATATTCCAAGAGCTGGGAAGAGCATGATCAGCACTTAAAATTAAACTCAATAAATTCTAGTATCCTATGATCAGTTTGTAAATAAAAGCAATCATCCATAAAGTCATCAAAATCTTTAACCTATGCGGAATTCTATGTCCTCAGGTATGCAACGCGCATCCTGGATGACTCGATAGTCTGCACCTCACGACTCAACATCGTCATCATCTGCAACCATTCAAACCCAGTGAATCTAATAACTCAGCATGTGTAAGTATGAACTTTTCCATTTAAAATAACATTTTTATGTGAATTTTGATCCTCGATAATGACAACATTCAGTCGATTGATCAATCTATAAATCATAGTACTAGGCCGCCGTGTTCAACATCCACTTCTTCGACGATCCCTCCGACTATAAAATAAAATAACTTCACTGGTCACTTCTCCAATGGATCCATTATTATTGATATTCATGCCCCCGTTTTCGACGGTGCACTCCCTTTTCATTGCAAGTTCACCGTTCTCGTTTTCAACGGATCTCTTACTACTTTTAGGCCACGATCAATTCACATTTCTCAAAAATATTTTCCTTTACTTTATCACTTCATAAAACATGCGTAACTTTCCATATTCTTTAAAATTTCCAAAAATAGCTTATATCATTTGTATACGTCGAGACTGCTAAAAATAACATTAACATGCATATACGTTAAAACTTATGAAAATAACGTATATCATGCATATACTTTAAAACCTATAAAATTAGCATTTAACATGATAAATAATTGTTTCAGGAAGTTGCAAACTGCCCTTGACTTTTCCTCAAACCGATCGCCCACGTTTAACCTCTATACCTACCCGGACGACCCGGAACTTTGTCCTAACGAAAGTGACTCAACTTCACAATTTTAAAATACAAAAAATATCCAGGAACTTGCTGGAAATTCAATCTTAAGACCTACGTTTCAAAAACAACTTGATTCGCTTATCGGATGACTCGTTTGCCACTGTTTTCGCGTTTTCGGGCAACCAAATGATCAAACTAACCTTCCGACTTGAACCAACACAATATCAGAGCTTTATTAACATCCTAAGACCAAATCTAAGCTGATGGAAGTTCACAAGCCCAAGACAAAACCGTAACATGAATTAAATTATAACATAGGCTCATTTCGTCCATATTTTGACATGTTCGGACAAATTACGATCCCGAACGGACCACGGCTCGAAACAACCCCTAACCAGTCCCTATACCTCTTCATTAGACCCTAAAAAAGACCAGTATTAGGCCCTTTTAGACACAGAAATGACGCCCTAAGCCCTAAGTGCAGAGGCCCTGTAACTTCTTGCTTGAAAAATTGCGGAAAATTAAAAATTTTCTTTTTAAAAGAACTTAAATGGCCTCATTCATAAAATCACTGGTGAATCAAGTTCAATATTTCAAAATATTGCAGCGGAAGAAAATAAAGTTTGCCAAAAATCACAATTTAAAAATATCCAACGACTGATAAAATGTTTGCGGAATAAAATAACAACTGCTGCTCTGAGGTCCTCGGGTGCCACTACTGCCGACCCAAGCTGGCTCACTGGTCCCCGCCCTCGGCCCTGGCCTCATCAGTACCTACAACAATCAAGTCTAGTGAGCCTAAAGACTCAGCATGCATATATCGCAGGTAACGAGTAAAAATCTGAATTAAAATATGCATGAGTTAACATATCCTGTCCTGAGGCATACTGAAAATAATCTGTACTGAGCAATTATAATACGTGCATAACTGAACTGATAATCACAGTAAAAATGTTTGCTCCTTGGAGCCTGTACTGAAATAACTGATAAAATTTTCTGTTGAGATTATGTTTTACGCCTGTGGCCACTGCACTAAGCTGAAATGATCGGTAACTGGCTACCGGGGAGGCTGAAACTGAACTGAGCTGGCCGGTCACTGGCGACCGGGTGGTACCATACTGAACTGATCGGTCACTGGCGACCGTATAAAATAACACTCCCACATAGTGAATGAACCACAAGCCATATCGCATAAATCTCAAAAATAATCATTTTCTGTTTTCATGCACGTAATATAATTAACTGACGTAATGAAAAATCCTGTAATTTTACCAACTGGATTGGATTGGATCGTCCCCAGGCTCGCTGAAACCTAACTGTGCCATGAAAAATATGCAATAGCTTAAACTTGACCGACTATGCAATTTAGTTCAAAAGATGCGACTATGACGCCTAATGACTTCGCATTTAATCATGACTCCGAGCCAACCTGAACCGACACCGAACCGACGTATATTCATGATTAAAATACGCTGAAAAATCATAAAATATTGCTCCTAAAATGATAGGGTCGAAATCTAGGTGGAATGGAGGCCAAAACACGAAACGCTCTTTCGAGAGTCAATTTGGCACATCGCACCGTAAATTCTCGTACGACCTAAAAAATTATCCGAATGACGAACGGTCAAAAACATGACCTTCCTAACTCAATGAGGCACTGTCCAGTCCAAGTCCATGGGCTAAAAGCCAACCAAGAACTTGAACGAGCCACCGAACCGACACAGCAACTTGCTGTAAAATTCCAGCAACTGTACAATCGTGTAACTTGTGTTATTTTCTAGACTAACGGCCATTGGGGCGTGAACCACCAACCAGACACTCTTACCAACATCCCAAGGAGTGATTTGAACCATGGCTAAGGGCCCTAGGCCAGCCACAATCCGCGTCACACCAAAACTCAACCGAAACTCCAACCGAGAACCAACGTGCATGCGTGTGTAGTGTTTTGCTTAGATCGATGTCTTGCGTCGTTCCAGTGGCCATTTGATTGACCATGGCACGATCTAGACATATAGGGGCATGGTATGAACCGTGGCTATGGGCCATAGGCCAACCAAGATCCATACCAAGCAACAAAAGAAACGAAACCATATGCTGAAAAATGGAAGGGGCCGAAGGGATATAGGGGTGGTTGTGATGTTTTTATTAAAAACCGATGCGCCATGGACCAAGCCACCAAAAGGGCGACTTAGTCACGTCTTAGAAATGCTAGGGAAGTGATCCAACCATGGCTATAGGCCCTTGGGGCAGCCAAGATCAGATCCTTCCTCCTTGACAACCAAACTGAATTTTCGAACTCAAAAAGGGACACAAATGGTGTTGCTGTCATTTCTTGCTTTCCAGCAAGCATGGGCTGAAACCGATGGACAAATGTGATCCTAATGCATCCTATTACATGTATATAAGTCGCCTTGGGAGCCTGGAGTCGATCCGATACCTGAAACTCACAAACCAAAAGAAACCGTGAAGCTTGCCAAGGAAAAATCGAAAATTCTGCATGTGTTGTTTCAAAATGTTTTGACATGTATCTCGGTTTTTGCTTGATAAAACATGATCATATACTGAAAAATAATTGATAATATGACTTGATTGAGGTTTGAAAGAAATCTAGACATGCCTGGTTATCGTTTGAAATGAAAACGAAAAGAAGAGACGAGACGGCGCGGAGGAGACGGAGTGGCTTCCTTTTCTACCTTACCTTGCTCTCGATTTTTCTCTCTTCTTTTTGGCTGCGTACCTCACGATTTTTACCTCTGAAAATGAGTCTGAATTCACTCTGAATTTTCGAAAAGGAGAGGGGGGAAAAGATGGTTAGGAGGGTGAGGGAAGTGGGTGCAAGATATAAGGAAGATCCAAGACCAAGTCTTCCCATTTTAAATTTTGAATTCTAGTTTGATATCAAATCTATGTTGGGTGTTTCTAGAAGGGTGAGGGCCGATTTTTTTTACATGCTAGACTAGGATAGGGTAATGCTAATTAGATCATTAAATGGTGCTAGAAAGATCAAAGAATTATCTTCCTAATTAAATACAAGAAAGGGTCAAAGGTGGCAAGGCAAATGAATTGTTTAATAGTCTAAGGGGGTGGCCGAAATTCACTAAATAAAAGAAAGGGAAAAATAATTATCTAGAGAATTAATAACCCTTAAAAACTTTACTAATCCTTTAATTAATTTGGTGAGCTAACCCCTTAATTATGCAACTTAAATGAGCTTATTTCTTAATCACCTCAAATAATTAAATTAAATCCTCAAACCTCCCTTTCTAACTTAAATGAACTTACTTGCTAGCTAAATTAACTTCTGGAAATATTTTCTGGATCTTAAATTCTATCTCAAAACTCCAACTCCAGTCTGGCCTCACTGAAATAACTGAAATGCTAAAAGTCAAACTACTGAACTGAAATAATGAATAATTAACTTCAAATAAATGCATTTAAAATAATTATGCAATGAAGTCAATTAAATTTAAAAATCTAGAATTATGCATGGCTTATACGTAGACTGATTTACGGGTTCTACACTAAGGCCCTCTCACCAATAGCGTACAAGGTCAACCTCGCATAGCCCGGCTTCCTCGCGCACCAGCGGCTGCCCCAGGCCTTGGCTCGCCCCTTGGCAAATAACATCCCATCACTAGGACTCTAAGGCATGTCCTCGGAACATGGTCCATCCATTGCACCATCCCCTAGCCCTAGAAACCCACGCCCCAAAACAGCCCAACAAATGCATGTTTATGGAGTTTCAGTTCCAGCACTCGACCAACCCATCTAAGGCCTGATTGAACACATCATAGCCCTACCAAGGACCCTAAATCAAACCTCCAGACCATGGCCAGAGCCATGAAGCCACATTAGCCGTAGGGACCCAAAATCACCCGACTTCCCACCTCTCGGCATTCATGATATTTTTGTGTAGGTGGTGTTGCCCTTGAGGTGACCCCTATGGCTATAGTCCCTTCAAAACTTACTCTTAGGTGTTTAGTTTGACTCTTAAATCTCTTGTTTTGCATCCCTCCTTTAAAAATCCACAAAACGTTAAGAATTTCTTATTGGAAACATGATATTCACATGTAGGAAATTGAAAACCATCATCCTCGTAAACTTTATTCACAAATCACATTACATGCAATATTATGGATTGAATGGTGCATAAATATAGGGTTGAAAACATGCCTTGATTGTTTATGCTTACGAAATACGAGTGACGGCGTGACGAGATACGAACGAGATGCAAAGCTTTCTTCCTTCCCTTGCTTTGAGACTCACGACCACCCTAGAGACCTAGTGTGTGTGAGTTGTGTATGCCAAAGGTGAAAGAGGCGTGTGGTATGGTGTAGGGGTGGCTAGGGTTTCTTTTATTTAAATTGCTATGTGCGCTTAGGTGTGGTCTAGGCCTTAATTATTTTAAATAAATCCTTGTAAATCTAAGCCCATTAAGGAATTAATAAATCCATAATTATCCATTAGAAGTCTAGATAATATTTAAAAATATTTGGTGTTACTCGTTTCTAGTATCGAACACTCGAAACTTCTTATTTTCTTAGCAAAAATTTACTGATTAAGTTCGTTTCTTACTATAAATAAATTTTCCACTTTTCCTAATTTGGATTAATAAGTCCCAAGTTTCTAAAAATAAAAACCTTATCAAAATCTCCTGATTCTCTCGTCTTTGCCATACATCACGTATTCGACTGCAGAAGGTTCACATTCATAACATTCGGTTAAATGATCATTAAATCATGACAATACTTAAACATACCTCTAGAGCACTCATTTTAAATAAGTTTTCATGTATGCATGTAGTTAATGAGTTCGGGTTTTCGGGCGTTACAATTTCAAAGCGAGGGTTGAACATTATTTTGAAAACAATATCAAGTGTTTGATGACTGGCAATGAAAGAGGATATACCAATGACAAATTTGATGAATTTTATCAACATAAGGGCATCAAAAGACAGTTCACGACGGCTTACACACCTTAACAAAATGGAGTGGCGGAGATGATGAACATGACCTTGTTGGACAGAACAATAGCTATGTTGAGAACTGGGGGTCTAGCCAAGTCAATTTGGGTAGAAGCAGTCAAAACCGCATGTTATATCATCAATAATTCTCCTTCAGTGGCAATTGATCTAAAGACTCCGATGGAGATGTGGACTAAGAAGTCGACTGATTATTCTCATTTGCATTCATTTTAAAGTCATCTGTACGTTCTGTACAATGATCAAGAAAGATCGAAGTTGGATTCAAAATCCAGAAAGTGTATCTTCTTGGATTATGCTGATGGAGTAAAGGAGTTTCGCTTGTGGGATCCTACCGTCCACAAGCTTGTCATCAGAAAGGATGTTATCTTCGAGGAATATAATGTAAACTAAGACAAACGTACACTGAATTTAGAAAATATGACATTTGAGGTGGTAAATAAGATAGAAGAATATCAAATTTGTTGTGAAGAAATACTGGAGCAAGAGGAACAAGAACATATTGAGTCTGAGGTTTCATTTATGAGTCAGTCAACTCGAGCCATAAGACCACCGGGTGGGCTTTCAGATTATGTCACTGAAAGAAATATTGCATATTGTAAATTAACAGAATATGGTGACCCATTGAGTTTTCACGAGGCTACTCAAATCTCAAATGTGTCTTTGTGGATGATAGCAATTATGGAAGAATTGGAGGCATTAGACAATAATAAAACTTGGGATCTTGTTACACTACCACAGAGAGAAATCCATTGATAACAGATAGGCCTATAAAATCAAACATGATAGCAATATCCAAGTGGAGCGATTTCGTGCTAGATTGGTGGTAAAAGAGTGTGCTTAGAAAGAAGACATTGACTTCAATGAGATATTTTCTCATGTGGTTCGGCTTACATCAGTCAGAATAGTGTTGGCATTGTGTGTGATGTTTGACCCATATCTAGAATAGCTAGGTGTTAAAACGACATTTCTTCATGAACGACATTTCTTCATGAAGATCTTGAAGAAGAAATCTATATACTCCAGCCAGAAGGTTTTGCTGAAAAAGACAGAGAACTTGGTTTATAGGTTGAACAAATTATTGTACGATCTCAAATAGGCACTTAGGTGTTGGTACAAGATATTTGATTCATATATCATAACCGTTGGATATAGCAGACTTAGCATAAATCCTTGTACATATTTTAAGAGATCTGTTAATGATTATATTATTTTGATGTTGTATGTGGACGATATTTTTGTAGTAGCCCCTAACAAAGATCCGGTCCAAGGATTGAAGGCAAGATTGGCTAGGGAATTTGATATGAAGGACTTGGGGACCAGCAAACAAGATTCTAGAGATGCAAGTTCACTGAGACAGAAGTAAGAAAAAGATTTGGCTTTCCTAGAACAATTATTTGAAGAAAGTCTTGTCACGGTTCAACATACAAGATAGTAAGCCAATCTCGACCCCTCTTCTGTTAATTTCAAGTTATCATCTGATATGTGTCCTAGCAATGAAGCAAACAGGATGGAGATGTCTCGAGTACCATATGCATCAGCAGTGGGAAGTTTGATGTTCTCCATGATCTGTACAAGATCTGACGTTGCACAAGTAGTGAGAGCAGTTAGTCGGTATATGGCGAATCCTGGACGAGAGCATTGGAACACGGTTAAGAGGATCCTTAGATATATTAAGGGTACCTCAAACGCTGCATTATGTTATACAGGCTCGGATTTTACACTCAGAGTCTATGTCGATTCAGATTATATAAGTGATCCTGATAAGAGAAAAGCTACTACCGGTTATATGTTTACACTCGCAAGGGAGCAATAAGTTGGGTTTCAAAACTAAAAGTAGTTGTGACGTTATCTACAACGAAGGCAGAATACATGACAGCTACTCAAGCTTGCAAGGAGGCAATATGGATTAAGAGGTTTTTGGAGGACATCAGGCATAAATAAAATAAGGTTCTTTTGTTTTGTGACAGTCAAAGTGCCTTGCAGATCGCAAGGAATCCAACCTTTCATTCCAGAACAAAACACATTGATGTTCAATTTCATTTTGTGCAAGAAGTAATAGAGGAAGGAAATGTGGATATGTAGAAAATTCATACAAAGAACAATGTATCTGATTATCTGACCAAGCCAGTGAATACAAATAAGTTTGAGTGGTGTAGATCATCAAGTTGTCTAGTGGAAATATAAGTAGGTAAAATTAAATGTAAATTGTCACAGGTTTGTACATGGTGAATATTCAATGCAATTTTACATTTTAGTGCAATTTTTCAGCAATGAAAAAGGCATGATATAGGAATATTGAATTCTACGAACAATTTAGTGCAATTTTTCAGCAATGAAAAAGGCATGATATAGGAATATTGAATTCTACGAACATCCAGACACAAACCATTGACAATTTACATTTAATTCTACCTGCATTTACTTTCCATTTGACAGACCAACTGATTTTTAATATAAGCTATTTTTTTCAAACTGTTTCCTCAGTTTATTCTGTACAATTTCCACTGTTGACTTCTGAGAACCCGACTGACAAAAAATTCATTTCAATGTTGCTAAACCAACCGAATTATTTGTAAATTTTGTTGAGATTATTTATTCACCCCTTCCCCTCTCCCTCTAAACTAATCTCTGATCTTAACAGGTGGTATCAGAGAAGGTTAATTATTGTCAATGAATATTATTCAATCAAATGGCCTCATTTAGCGAAATTCCGATGTTGTCCAAGGATGATTTTGTTGATTTGAATATTAGAATGCATGATCATTTAGTTGCACAATATGGTGACATGTGGCTTGTCATAACATATAGCCTAATGAATATTTTGAAAGCAAATACTGCCATTGCAGTCAACGATGTTGCTCCGCAAATGATCGAAAAGCCTAGAATGGAATAGAACGGTGAAGACAAGAAGAATGACAATTTAGACAATGTGGATAATGACATTCTGTACAAAACACTGAACAAAAATACTTTCAGCAAGATCGAGATTTGTCCTACAGCCAAGTACATATGGGGAAAACTAATACAATTATGCGAAGGAAATGATCAAACGAAAGAAAACAATATGTTCGTTGCAATACATAAATTCAACATAACCAAGATGAAGGCAAGGTAGTCTATTTCAGATTTCATGAGAGATTCAGCAATTTCATAATCATGATGGCTGCTCTCGGAAAAGAATATGGAAATCGAGAAATAGCCTTGAAAGTGATGACAACACTCCATAGAGAATGGGATGTCAAAACAATGGCTATGTGAGAATCAAAATACCTTAACAAGATTGAATTGCATGATCTGTCTGCAGACCTCAAGGCATATGAATTTGAACTGGAAACAAGGACTAAATGTGAGTCTTCAACCAAACTGACAAAGACTCTTGATGCTACAACCAATAAACAAATTGTTTCGAAAGAAAAGTCAGTCGAGCAGTGATGCGATGTCAATGTTCATGAATAAATTTGGTAAATCCTTGAGGAAGAAACAGCACAATTTTCAAAGGCTAAACAGACGCAAACATCAAAATAAAGATTCCATTGATGAGGACAATGTGTGCTTCAATTGTGGAAATTTTGGGAATTTCATAGCCAACTTTTTGTAAGCCGAAAAAGGATGAGAAAATGTCAATTGACAAAGAAGACCGATCTCATGATCAAAAGAAGAAATCCAATGATGACATGAGGACATTCAGCAAGAGAAGAGACCAGAAATTACTTGTGGCTGAGGAAAATAAAGCTAGATAGAATGATTCTGAGTCTGACTCATCTGAATCAGAATGTTCCACCAGTGAGAGTGATGAAGATGCAGTATAGTGCTCGTGGCCGATGCTGAGCTAGAATCTTCCTATGATAAGGTATTCGACTTTATCTCCACTGATTTTACATGAGATGATCTCATAACTGCACTCAATTATATGGTAATAAAGTACAAGAGACTTTCTCAATCATTCAAGGAATGAAAACAAAGCAAGCACGCTTAACTGACAATGATACTGAGCCTAACCGGGAGCAGTCAGGTGATGCGTTATATCTGAAGGCATAAGTTGCAAAGCTTAAAACTGAGAATGAAATGGTAACAATTGACTATCGATGTCTTATTTATGGGTTTTTTTATAATTATTTTAATTTATAAAAAATATTTCAAAAATAATTTTTAAAAAAAAATTCACAAATACTTCAATCCGTGCTTACGAAGCACCGACCATGACTACGTGGAGGCGTTCGTGCTTAAAAAGCACGGACGCTCCAACGTGGAGTCAGTGTCCGTGCTTAGCAAGCACGGACTCTGTATATTTTAAATTTTGTTTTCTTTCTCATTTTTCGATTATTAGTGTCCATTCATTTCCTCAAACTTTCACGTAAGTTCAGAATTTTCACGTGAAGTTCAATAATTCAAATTTAAATAGTCTTTAACATTGTTCGTATATATAATTGATTATAACTTCGACGAATGAGTTATCAATTTCATCTTAATTTTTCTCTCAAATTTCATTGGCAAAATGTCTAACATCGATGTACTCTTATATTTTGGTGGTAATGTAGTTATCGATATTGGATTGGTTGAATATAGAATTCCATTTGTTAGACTGATACGAGTATTACGATTTATTAATTTGTTGGATTTGGTTGAATTTGTGCATAAAATGTTAGGAATCGATCCAACGAATTTTTCTATGAAGTTGTCAACAAAATATTCATTCACGGAGAGATCATTTTGGCATGAAATTCAAGTCAATCTCGTTGATGATGATGCTTTACAGTTTATAATGCAATGTGACAATATGTATGTGTTGCATTTATACGTGGAAGCAAATTCAATTGAGCATCATGTTGGATTTGATGATCCTGAATCTTACGTTTCACATGCATCCGATTCAGGTTTCAATAGGTTTCCAGGATCAAGAATCTTATGTTCCACATGTTACTGAAGGATTTGGTACTATAAATTTTGATGATGTAAGTGGGTCTTGGGATCAATATATCAATGTCTCGTCGGAACAAAATCATGCTCCAATTTGGCCGAATCCAACATTAGATACCAGTGCTAGTTGTCCGGATCTGGCCACTAATGATGATATTTGGAGGACTGATTCTGAACCCGATATGTCATATAGCGAGTCTGAAGAAGAAGAAGTGAATGATGATGAAGTGAATACTTTTACAAATCCTGATGAGGGGACATCATCTCCACAACAACCTCGTGCCACATTACAGAGGCAGACCGTACCATTTCTTTCAAACACTTCTGAAATGCCATTTTTTTCAATAAATATTTTGGCGAAGAGTCTCTTGATTTTGTCGATGTACCTTCTGGAGTGCAAACAAGCTATTACAATCAGGATAGAGGTGAATTATGCGTTAATATGTTATTTAAAGATAAGAATGATCTTATTGCATTTGTTAAGGATTATTCAGTGAGAGTGGTCAGGCGTGAGTACCGTGTCGTGGATAGCACACGCATTTTGTGGAAGTTTGCAAAGACTGGTTATTGGAAAATAACAAAATATGACGGGCTTCTTTGAAGACCAAGACTGGTTATTGGAAAATAACAAAATATGACGGGCCTCACACATGTATATCTACCTTTGTTGGTATAGACCATAAGAATTTGAACAGTGATATGGTGGCACATACGCTATTGGGAGTTGTTCGTTGTGATCCTTCGAACGAGATTAAGTATATCATCGAAAATGTGATAGATAAATATGGATATCAAATCTCGTACACGAAGGCATGGCGAAGTTTGAAACGTGCTATGGAAATTGCTTATGGTACATAGGAGAGCTCCGTTCAATTACTTCCAAAATATATGTGTGCTTTGTCCAAATATAATCCGGGAACAGTTGTGGAGTGGAAGCATCTCAGAGCCAACACTGAAATGAGTAAGACACTGAACTATGTTTTTTGGGCATTCAGGCCGTGTGTTGATGGGTTTCGGCATTGTCGGAAAATAATTAGTGTCGATGGTACACACTTGTATATCAAACAAAAGCACAAAATGTTGATCGGTGTCACTCTGGATGGGAACAATCAGGTTCTACCGCTGGCATTTGCTATTGTGGATGAAGAAACAACATATTCTTGGAAATGGTTCTTGGAGAACCTAGGCAGACATGTTGTTTGTGTTGAAAATGGTGTGTGTCTTATTTCTGATAGGCATAAGGGAATCATGCACGAAACTGAAGATCTACCATATTTTCAACCTCCTTACGGTGTGCATCGTTTTTGTTTGAGACATGTTTGTTCAAACTTTAACACTAAATTCAAAGACGTGCATTTGAAAGATTTATACTGGGCGGCAGGCAAACAAAATCAAATTTGTAAGTTTGAAGCAATAATGGAGGCAATCAAACAAAAAAACATTTTGGCGCACCGATATTTGGCTGGAATTGCGAAAGAAAAATGGATTTTGGCTCATGACGGTGGTTGGCGTCGTGGGTGATGACAACCAATATGTCAGAGTGTTTAAATAGTGTGTTGAAGGGTGCTTGTAGACTTCCTATATCTGCCATAGTACACTTGACACTTCTGAGGTGCGTACAATATTTCATTGAACGTGTGACAAGAGGTTGTCGTATGGTTCAGGAAAATCAGTTGTGGTCAGATTATGCATGTCGTAAGTATGAGAAATGGGCGAGAAAATTTACTGAACATCGTGTTGCCAAATATGATGTACGTGATGCTGGCACAAATCCAAACAAATCCAAACAGATGTGTTACCACTCCTCAACTTTATGTGACACATCTATTCCAGTTACTGCTTCACCATCAATTGTTAGACCTCAAATTAATGAAACATCTTGTAACGTGACTGTTGCTTCACCACATGTAAAATGAAATGTGTATGTCTAGCGTCGCTAACATTCAACAAGAGCAGTAATAAAATGATGATCAAAAACTTGTGAGCCACATTCTAAAACTCCATAGAAATCTATATGATTAAATATGCAAGTACACGACCGTGTATATAATTATCAGTGTATAGCTTCCATATTAAATTGTCTGACCTCTTCACTTTGACAATATCATCAACGGTTAACGAACAAACTGTTGATGACATATGTGTCCTGGGATTTTCTGAACCTCGATTATCTGTCATTCTGAAATAAATTGTCGATCTTCTAAACTTCGTTCAACAGTAAGCAACGATCTCAAAAGTTATTCGGTGACGCTGGAATAAATTGTAACGAACGAAGAAATTGAGATATACAGAAGGAGAAATGAAAATGGAAGGGTGAGGAAGTAGGGGAAAATGAAAGAGAGGAGAGAGAGATTGGCAGAGGGATAAGATAAGGGGATAAGGGGTGTGAGGAGCATTTGCCACGTAGCGCGGACGCTCCAACGTGGAGCATCGTCCGTGCTTACAAAGCACAGACCATGCTCCAGGTAGTCATGGTACGTGTTTCGTAAGCACGAATTGAAGTATTTTTGGAAAAAAAAAAATTTAAATTATTTTTGAATTAATTTTTACAAATTAAATTGATTGTAAAAAAACCCCTTATTTATGAGAATAAGAAATTACTAAATGATTATCTTGGAAACAGTCTTCAGTGAACCTTGAGAAAATGCAGGAGCTGCAAAAACACTCAGAAGACAAAACTGGTCTCAGCTTCAGCGGTGATGATAGCAATCCCATTGACAGCAGTACTCAATCAAAACTAAACATGTGCAAAGGGAAATATATTCACGTTTTGATGTCCAGTATGATATATGAACATCAGAATCCTACTGGGCGGCGAAGACATCAGCGACACTCTCACCCGTCAACTGAGCCTTGGCTTTACATATCATCGTATCATCATAATCATCATATCATCATATTAGTCCCAATCACTTCACCTCCTTCAACTTTTATAGTTTCATCACTTAAAAAAATTAAAGCATATAAAAATCATTTTTCTTTTTAAACCAAGCATGCAACATATCTTTTAGCATTTTCATTTCATCATAATATTCCATAAACATTTAAAATAAACATATAAACATATTTTACAGCATTCAAGGTACTGCCAGGACGTCTACTATTTTTAGGTGTAAAATGACCGTTTTACCCTTGAACTTAGAATTTCTCAATTTTGACTTTTTCTTCAGTGATTCTAGAACATCCCAACTAATTATTTAAGCTTATATTAAATTTATAATATTTTTATTTTGCTTAATTCGAGGCTTTCTATTTAATTTCTCATTTATTAATTCATAACGCATTTAATTCCCGAATTAATTCAAATTTTAATATTTTAATCCCAAACTTATATCATGGACTTTTCATACCTAAATTACATTTTTGAACCATTTATTGACCCTCGAGGACCATGGTTTGATCCCTTAGCAATTTAAACTCAAGAAACCAAACCCTAGCATGAATCCCTCGAGCCATCTCGTGATTTCATCGAGCCATGCCCGAGCCACCTCAAGCCAAACTCTGACCAGACTAGCTTTGGACCCTACTGACCAGCCCTGACCCCTTGAACCAGCCCCTGGCCCTCGCTTCAGTCTCCTGCCCGAAACAAGAGCATGCACGAGTTCCTTCTTTGAGCGCCTAGGACTTTGATCCTCGCCCGAGCCACCACCCGAGCCCTCACACTCCTAACCCTCACTGAACCCTGTTCCAACCCTTGTCCGCCAAACTAAACTAGCGTCGACCCCCCACAGGCGCGCGAAGCTGCCTGCGCTTCCATGGGGAGAGCCCTACACCTACGCGGCTCTCCATCGATTGCTGTCCAAAAGTCCTAGTCGTGCTAGGACTCTTCCTAAGTCCAAGCCACGACCAGCAAGAGCCCTGGTCGCACCCTAATATCAGCTAGAAGCCGTGGCCATAAAGGAAATCTTCAAAGCCACGTGATTTTTTTCTCAAAGTGATGTTTTTTTGTTCTCACTACAAATACCCCGCACGTCACTCCAAGAAATAAACGCTCGCCCTCAAGTATTTCCGTAACGTTCCGAAAATTTGAAGGTCTACGTAAACCACATGCATGCAAGTTATTAAATTTCTTTTGTATTTCATTAAATTGTTTTAAAGCATTAAATGCATGTTTATTTCATGAATTTGTGTTTTAATTCATAGTTCATTTAAAGTTTCATGCATTAGGATTTTAAGTTGCATTTTGCGCTCGAACATAGACCGAGGATATTCAGGAAAAATATTATTATTGAATAAATATTTTTCAATATTTAATATGAGGTTTTTTTAAGTATGATTTTTAAAAATGGGCCTTGGTTGGGTATTTTTACCCGCCAGGTTATATTTTTAGCCGATACACAAATTTTATCGATTCGTGAGACTTTTTGAGGGCTCAGGACAATATTTTCAAAAACGTACCTAAGCGAAATATTTTTCGGGAGTGTTATTGGGCTTGTTGGGTTTATTTTGATGCTTAATAGGCTTAAAAACCTTTTAATCTTTTTTAAATCCAATTTAGGGCCCATTAGTGCTTTGTATTTTAATTAAACCCTGCACTAAACTAACCCTAAACCTAATAATATCCTAACAGCTGCACACCCCCATTCCAGCAGCCATTTCAACACGTTTTCAGCCGCAAACCAGCAGCAAGCTTCAATCCTTATATTTTCTCCAAGAAAACTTCTTCCCCACCTATTCGGTTCACGTCCCGCGCGTAGATATTAAAGCTTTTGATCATATAAATGCTAAGGCACGCCATTTATATCTTTTTCTCATCATTTACACCAATCATATGATGATATATATGTACTTGCTTTAAGAATCCCTTAATCTATCATGTGGTTTCTTTTGTACAAAGTTTTGACATGAAAAGTGCTTCCTTTTGTACAAACTCGTGTTTTCTTGTTTTGATGTGTAAGGGGCTGCCGAGTTAGGTTGTCAAGGGGCTGTTCACATTGAAAATATTTGTGTCATAGGGCTGGAGTATGACGAGGGTCGGGATTATGCATAGGCCGAAGGGTTCAACTTGTTTGCTTGAGTCGTGTATGGATAGATCAGAAAAGTTGGGTGCGCCGGCTGTGCAAGAGTTGTACGAGACCCTGGTGGGTCTAAGCCGTGGCTTAGGGTGGCTCAAACATGGTTTGAGTTAGTGGAGAATTTGATAGAGGATGAGTGAGTCAAGGTGGTCGCGGGTTGAGGTTCTTTTGGTGATTCTCGGCTGTCGGCATGTTGCATCATGCATGGGGCTGTGAGCTAGGGTTAGGTCAGTCCAAGAGGGTCCTAAGTTGGGCTAAGATGTCTCGGTCCAAGGCTGGTCCAAGCCGGTAGGGCCTAGGGTCGAGAATTTGCAAGTTTAGGGTACTAGGGTTTGAAAATGTGTTGTGCAGAAAATTCCAGCAACATTTGGGGCTTGTTTTGTGGGTCATAAGTGGTCTAGAGAGGGTGGGTTAGAGGCTGCTCAGGAAATTTTAAGTCACGGTTTAAGTTGGGAAGTATTTGGTTAAGTTTCGGGTTGGTTTGGTTAAAATCGGAACTCTGGTCCAAGTTTTAAACGAATCATATAAGTTTTGATACGAGCTTGAGTTTATGTCTAAGAAATGCTTATAAATATGTTTTGAGATGTTTTAATGAATTTGGTAAGCTTGGGGTCAGAATTTTGAGGTCTAGGGATAAAATGGTCATTTTGGGTTTCGAGGGACAAAATTGTCATTTTGCACCCGGTCGAGATAGAAGTTCTGGCAGCATCCTGATCACAAATTTAGCATGTTTTTAAATGTTTATGTATCATGTATATGAATTTTGATGAAAATACGTTGCATGCTTGGTTTTAAGAAAAATTTACGTATATGTGTGATTTTATTAAGTAATGAATATGATGACATGATTTTGAAGGATGAGAGATGGTTGTGACTAATACGATTATATGAGATATTATGAGCTGAGGCCAAGGCTCAGTGGATGGGTAATGTTGTCGTTGATGTCCCCGCCGGCTGGTATCACAGTTATACGTAGATGGATCCATCGAATAGAGATGATACGATAGAGCTGATACGAAAGTCACAACTAATGAACTGAATTCAATTAAAGAAAATGTGTACGTATATGATGATATGATGAGACATGTTTTGACACGTTAGGCTATTATATGACATGTTTACGTTTATGCTTTTAAGATCATGAAATGTATGTTGATTACAGTATTTTTCACTGTTGCATGTTATTATTTGTACTTGCTATTAATGTTACAGGTGTGTTGAGTCTTTAGACTCATTAGGTGTGAAGTATGCAGGTAAGAATTTTGATCAGGAGACTGGAGGTGATGATGACTGAACGGGCAGAGCTGGTGGCGGACTTTAACCTGAGGACCTTGTATTTTTCCGCAAGAATATGATTTTACGGGAACACATTTAATTTTTTTTTAATGGTTGATGATTTATTTTGTTGAGGGTTTGATAGATTTTTCACATGCTGGACGTTTTATATTTTTAAAATCGTAATGGTTTAGGTTGTTTGCTCTTTTCATAATTTTAACTGTAGTTATTGTATCCAGCAGTGGATAATTTTACAAAATGCATGTTTCATATTTTGTGGATTTATATAGGTATGGTTTCGGCCATTGCAAAAAAAATGTTCAGTAGAATTTTAAAATGAGCAGACGTCACAATTGGTATCAAGGAAAGGGTCCTGTATAGGGTTGTGCCACCACCAGCTTCTGCAGCTCAATCTTCAAGCCTCAAGTCTATAAGTTTACATATTTTAAATGTTTTGAAAGTTTTATTGTTATCACCTGTATATTTACATGATATATGCTTTACAGTAGATGTTTATCTGCCGTTATGTTTTGAGATTAGATGCTTTAAAATTTTTATGCATATTACGACATGAAATGAGAAATTATATGATTTTAATACATGCTGGTTTTGGGGTGGAATTGGACATGATTAAGATTTTGGCTTTTGGGCATTAAGAGAGATTGAAAATGATTCGACTATATTAATTTTTGGGTTAGTAGTACCGATGTTCTACTTATGGATCATAAGTTAACCTTGAAAATTATGAATATTTTTGGGACATGTAGGTTTTCTAAGAAAATGTTGGTTCGTGGTTACTTATTGGGTTATTTTTTGTGGATTTTATAGAAGCAATACTGATTTGAAGACTACGAAAATCTTTAGAAGTATAAAAATATATAACTTGGGATTTTAAGTAATGATGGAAATTTAAGATTTGGTTACGGGAATTGAGTTTGGAATTAATAAGTTTAAAATTATTGAACTTTATGCTACAAGGAAACTATAGAATTGAATTGGAAACGCCAAGAACTTGTGGAAATTGTAGAACTTTCGTTATTAAGGACCAATTGGATAATTTTCGAGGAAATTGGGAATTTATTTTGCAATTGTAAAGAAATTTGGGAACTGGTTTAGCAATAAGTGAGAATAAAATAGTTTAAGTGATAGGAATTTTCAGTTATTTAGGCATGAAATGATATTTAGAACCTTGTTATATCTAGATATTAATGTTATAAGGAATAATAATCAAGAGCATTGTAGGATAAATCAATATTGGGCTTAAAAATCTAAGCATTAGTGGAATAATGTTGTGGCAAATTAAGAATTTAAATTGATGACAATTTAAGGTAAAGTTGATAAGTTAGTTAAGTTATAAGAGTAGACATTGAGTTAACTTATTTTTGGGAGCCGAAGGTTTGATGTAGCATAATTTTTAATCGTTACTTTAAGAGTTAAAATTATACCTTTGTTAGGATTAGATTTTTCCGGAAAGGTGGGTAGGATTGATTGTTAGGTTACTTGATAGACGCATGCAAAAAGAGGGGTGGACACCTTGTCTTGAGGAGTTTTTGAAAGTCATTAAGAAACTTGTGAATAAGTTATTAGGTGTGTGGGAATTAAGTTATCTAATACCATTTGGGTTGCGTAAACTTGAATTTCAAGTTTAGGAGATAGGTGTTCATACAAAAATTCTAGGTGAAATAAAAACTAAAAGAAACTAGTTGGGCGCAGCATAAGTTACCAATGGACGAATATTAAGATTTGTATCGGGTAAGTAATCTAAAATCTTGGTATGGAGATTGTAGAATTCTACGAATTTTAAGTGAATTTTAATCATTAGAGTTAGTCTAATGCTAACATGGGATAACATATTAAGTTTTATACGCTAGTATTTATTAATCATTGAGGATACGTAAGAATGCGACATTCGTTTCAATGAGGAAAGTCCAAGGGTCTTAGACCTCAACTTTATTGTAATTGAGATGAGAATAGTTTAAGCATGGAATGGATGTTAGAAGGATTTTATTATTAAGGTAGAAGATTGATATGGTATATTTTGGGTTTAATGGAGTAACACTACTCGAATTTAAGATTGGAAACAGTTTGATATTTGAGATGTAATTGTAATTAGTTAAGTTACAGAAGTTTGGTGACGTAAGATAAAGATTCGATTCAAAGATCTTAGGCTAATATTATTATGGGGTTGAGATAAGTTTTAACTTTTTAGTGTATTGCCGAGGATAGAAATCAATCAGTAAATTTTGGTTCTAAGGTTTCTTAAGTCGAACTGCATAAATGCTAAGATCATAGGACGATGAACATTATGGGTATAGTGTAAGAAAAGTAAGGTGCGATAAGTTTGAACATCCATCTCTAGTATGAGGAATTGTGAGATGAGGCAAATTTGAGGTCATAGTAGAATAGAACTAAGTCACCCTAAGTTGTTTTAAATTGTGATTTGCAAACGAGGATTTGGGTAGGCAATTTAATTAGGATTGAAGAGACAAAAGGACATCTTAATACTTATTTTATCAGAGTGGCGCGGCGGAAGCGTGGATTATTGGGATATTAGGATTAAGAGTCAAAACTTTTGATGATCGAGGATAAGTGAATTTCGGGGACGAAATTCAATTTAAGGGGATAGATTGTAATGTCCAAAAATTTGAAGGTCCACGTAAACAACATGCATGCAAGTTAGTAAATTTCTTTTTTATTTTATTAAATTATTTTAAAGCATTAAATGCATGTTTATTTCATTAATTTGCATGTTTATTTCATGAATTTGTGTTTTAATTCATAGTTTATTTAAAGTTTCATGCATTAGGATTTTAAGTTGCATTTCGTACACGAACGAGAAATGGAGACTGGAGATATTCAGGAAAAATTTTTTTATTAAATAATTATTTTAATTATTTAATATGATGTGTTTTTAATTATGATTTTTAAAAATGGTCCTTGGTTAGTTATTTTTAACTTTCGGGTAATATTTTTAGCCGGTACGCAAATTTTATCGATTTGGAGGACTTTTTGAGAGCTCGGCAATATTTCCAAAAAAGTACCTAAAGAAAATATTTTTTGGGAGTGTAATTGGGCTTGTTGGGTTTATTTTGATGCTTAATGGGCTCAAAATTGTTTTAATCCTTTTAAAACCCAATTTAGGGCTCACTAGTGATTTGCATTTTAATTAAACCCTACACTAAAGTAACCCTAAACCTAATAATATCCTAACAGCCTCCTACCCCTTATTCCAGCAGCCATTTCCACACGTTTTCAGCAGAAAACCAGCAGCAAGCTTCAACCCTTAGATTTTATTCAAGAAAACTTCTTCCTCGCCTCTCCAGTTCACGTCCCACGCGTAGATATTCAATTTCTTTATCATACTAACGCTAAGGCACGCCATGTATATCTTTTTCTCATCATTTACACCAATTATATGATGATATATATGTACTTTCTTGAGGAATCTCTTAATCTATCATGTGGTTTCATTTGTACGAAGTTTTGACATGAAAAATGCTTCTTTTTGTACAAAATCGCGTTTTCTTGTTTTGGTGTGTAAGGAGCTGCCGAGTTTGGTTGTAAAGGGGCTGTTCACGTTGAAAATATTGGTGTCATAGGGCTGGAGTATGATGAGGGTCGGGATTATGCATAGGCTGAAGGGTTCAACTTGTTTGCTTGAGTCGTGTATGGCGAGATCGGAAGAGTTGGGTGCACCGGCTGTGCAAGAGTTGGACGAGACCCTAGTGGATCTGAGCCGTGGCTTAGGGTGGCTCGAACATGGCTGGAGTTAGTGAAAAGTCGATAGAGGATGAGTGAGTCAAGGTGGTCGCGGGTTGAGGTTCTTTTGGTGACTCTCAGCTGTCGGCATGTTGCAGCATGCGTGGGGCTATGAGCTTGAGTTAGGTCGGTCCAAGAGCGTCCTAAGGTGGGCTAGGAAGGGTCGATCCAAGACTGGTCTATGCTGTTAGGGCCTAGGGTCGAGAATTTGCAAGTTTGGGTTACTAGGGTTTGAAAATGTGTTGTGCAGAAAATTCCAGCAACTTTTGGGGCTTGTTTCGTGGGTCATAAGTGGTCTAGAAAGGGTGTTTTAGAGGTTTAAGTCACGGTTTAATTTGGGAAGAATTTGGTTAAGTTTCGGGTTGGTTAGGGTTAAAACCGGGACTCCAGTCTAAGTTTTAAACGAATCGTATAAGTTTTGATGTGAGCTTGATTTTATGTCTAATAAATGCTTATAAATGTTTTGAGATGTTTTAAGGAATTTGTTAAGCTTCAGGTCAGAATTTTGAGGTCCAGGGGTAAAATGGTCATTTTGGGTTTTCAGCGGCAAAATGGTCATTTTGCACCCGATCGAGAAAGAAGTCCTAGCAGCACACTGATCACTAATTTAGCATGTTTTTAAATGTTTATGTATCATGTATATGACTTTTGATGAAAATATGTTTCATGCTTGGTTTTAAGAAAATTTTTACGTTTTTGCATTATCTTATTAAGTGATAAATATTATGACACGGTTTTGTAGGATAAGAGTTAGTTGTGAATAATATGATTATATGAGTATTATGAGCTGAGGCCAAGACTCAGTGGAAGGGTAATGGTGTCGCTAATGTCCCCCTCTCCGGATACCACTGTTATACGTAGATGGATCCATCGAATATAGGTGATACAAAAGTCACAACTATTGAACTGAATTCAATTAAAGAAAATATATACGTATATGATGATATGATGAGACATATTTTGACACGTTATGCTATTATATGACATGTTTACGTTTATGATTTTAAGATCATGAAATGTATCTTGATTACAGTATTTTTCACTGTTGCATGTTATGTATATGTACTTGCTATTAATGTTATAGGTGTGTTGAGTCTTTAGACTCACTAGGTGTGAATGATGCAGCTGAGCATTTTTATCAGGAGACTGAGGTGATAATAACTTAACCGACTGAGCTGGCGGCACATGTTAACCCGAGGACCATGTATTCTTCCGCAAGAATTTGATTTTACGAGAAAACTATTAAACAGTTTTTTTTAAATGGTTGATTATTTTATTTTGTTGAGGGTTTGACAGATTTTTCACATGCTGGACGTTTTATATTTTTAAAACAGTAATGGTTTAGGTTGGTAGCTCTTTTAATAATTTTAACTGTAGTTATTGTATTCAGCAGTGGATGATTTTACAAAATGCATGTTTCGAATTTTATGGATTTATGAAGGAATGGTTTTGGCCATTGCAAAAAAATATGTTCAGTAGAATTTTAAAATGAGCAGACATCACAATTTCACTCGATTTTGGAGAATTCTCTCGTAGGTATGCTTTCAGGCTTTGTAGCTTGTGTGCATCAAACTCACAAGTTCAAACATCACTACACTTGCAAACTGACTTACACGAACTGCGTAATAACAAGAAATTTGAATTTTTTTTGTTGTTGTAGTGAGAGACACTTGAATATGGCTCCTACAAGAGAATAGAACAAAATACCAAAACCAATTTATGGTAAATTTTCGAAATTTTGGTACTATTTTTTTTTTTTTTGGATTGCACAAGATAGGTTGTGCAAACTCGAAAAAAAGAAAAAAAATACGAAGAATGACTCATGAAATTTCAAAAATCACAGATTCAAGAACGACGAAGAACGATAGGATAAAACAGATCTGATAAACGAAGGATAAACAAAGATATTATAATAAAAAGATAAACTAACTTGAATCAAAGGAACGTAAAGCTCTGATACCAAATTATGCGATTCTTCGAACACGAAAAGCAAACGAGCTCAAAAACAGAGTCACGCCCTCGATTCGATGAAACAAAGAAATGGTTGTGTTGTCTTTATGTTTTTTAACAAGTAAGTTTTTAATATTCACCTCTAAATACGAAGAATTTAACAAAAAGTATTAATGAAGATAACAATTCAAATTCAAACGAACCTTCAAAGAACTTGTCTTTCACAATCCAAGTGAAGAGCAATCGACAAACGCCACAAAGTATTAAACTTTGATAAGTTTGATTTGTGAAACACACAAAGGTGTATACAAAGCCAAGCTTTGAAATTTGAGAGAAAAACTCACAAAATATGATTGAAACTCAAGAATTATATTTTACAATGAATAAAATTCGTCCATATATGGTGTACAAAACAAAAAGATTCTCAAAATCTAATTACCTAATTAACTAAGACTCTAAATTAAGTTTTTCCGAAAGGCGGCGTGCCCGGGCACGAGATTTTACCTCTCGGGCACGGGTCTTCTGGACAGGGTGCGCTCGGGCGGTAAGATGTTACTGCTCAGGCGTCGAGTGTTCTGGAATTCGCCACATGGACAGTGACTGTGGTCCTCGGGCGCAACATTTTACAGCTCGGGCGCCAGTTACGTTCTCGGGCATGAAGTTTTATTAGCCTAGCGCGGAGCTCTCGGGTCTGAAGTCTTGATTTGGCCTCCTCTTCGTAATTTAGCCCTTGAATAACATTGAAATGTCTTCCAACTTCATTGCTATGCATGCCGAATTCTTTGTTGCTTCGAATCTCAAGATTTAGCACGTCATGCCCGGCCAGATTCATATAATGTTTATTCTTACATAAACCCTTTCATGTAACTTTGTACAAAGTGGTTTATTCTCATTGTGATGATATAGCGGGTTAAATCCCAAGCATTGTTATTTCTACTTTGCAGGATTTAATGAAGTCGTGATGAGGAGGCAAACAAGTGTTGATGATGGGACAATTCGATGGGGTGACCCATGTGATGTTGAGAGGAATCACCATGATGTAAGCGTAGTTGTCACCGCAACGACTATGATGTACGACCTTCTTTGCTACCTTAATTCCTTGTTTTGTTGTTTTCCAGAGTTCGGGGAACATGCTGCAAATGTTGTAGTTGTGAGGCCTAATTTAAGTTTTATTCTTGTCTCAAATTCTTATGGATTCCAAAGTAGTGGGATATTTCATGGACCTATTGAGATTTTTGATTTCACACGATTTTCTAAATTGGGGGGACGTCGTAGTGACAATGGTTTGTATGCATTAGACTTAAACATGTGTATTTTGTTAAAGGACTGAATGAATGGTACATTTGGCATGTTATATTGGCATGATTATTATTTTTTTGGTGATAGTGGTGAAAAGAGCATGAACGAATATAAGAATTTCTATGTTCATGATGAATATTTGTTTAAACAGAATAAATTTTTCATTTTATATTCATAGCATGAGTTTCGTGATATTGATGAGTATTGTAGTTGCTTGATAATTGACATAATACGTGATTATATGTGTTGGTTTCATATGAAATGACATGTTGAGTGTGATTGTGATACATGCGTTGCATGTGGGAGAATGACATGTCGACTGTACTCCTATGTCATGCATCAATTATACCTTATACCTAGTAAGCTATGGTCGTACACTTGTGTGGAAATTTTTGTGTTGTTGACTAGGTCTAAGAAGGGGAGGAAATTAATTTTTATGATGCTTAATGAGATTTTATTATTGTCATTTTGTATCAATAATTATTTATCGGAGCAATTGTTGAATACATAGAAAAGGCAACCGCGATGTTGGGATTTCCAGTGCCGATGGAGCGATTAAACGATAGCACCTACAAACTTGAGTTTAAAGATAAGCATGTTGATAATATATTTCTTGTTATTACTAACTTGTTTTTTTTTTTTTTGTGTAGGTAGACAAGATTTGAGGACAAATATTTTTGAAGAAGGGGAGTACGATATGAATCTGGCCGGGAATGGCATGGAAATGATTGCAAGGAGGTTCAAGGAAGCATCGCATCAACTCATGAGCCATCGAGAAGAGCTTGCAATTAAGGTTCCAAGCCTTGAAGGGTTCATGATGCATGGAAATGAGCTTGGGGGCCATAGGATCATATGCGAGTGTTAAATGAAGAGGAAGGCAGAACTCTCCACGCCCGAGCGGTAACATCTTACCGCCCGAGCATGCCCAGTCCAAAAGACCAGATATCCGAGTGGAAGAATCTCGCGCCCGAGCCCACCCATCTGCGAGAAAAGTCCTAGATACCTAGTTTATAGTTCAAGTTAATTAGGTAATTAGATTTTGATATCTTTTAGATTTTGTAAACAATATATACACGAAATTTGGTCATTGTAAATTAATTAATCTTGAGTTTTAATCATATTGTTTGAGTTTTTCTCTCGATTTCAAAGCTTGGCTTTGTATACACCTTTCTCTGTTTCCAAATCAAACTATCAAAGTTTAATATTTTGTGACGTTTGTCGATTGTCCTTCACTCGAATTGTCAAAGACGAGTTCTTTGAAGGTTTGCTTGAATTTCGATTCTTTATCTTGTTAATATTTGTTGCTAAATTTTTCATAATTTAGAGGTGAATATTACAACCTTACTTGTTCAAAAACATCGGGACAACACAAATGTTTCTTTTTTTCATCGAATCGACGATGTGACTCTGTTTTTGAGCGTTTTTATTTTTGTGGTCGAAGAATGGCATCAGCCGAACATCGTGTGCTGCGGTGCCACCCTTTGTGACCAAAACCCCAAACAAATTCCGAAGCCAAACTCTACCCTACTCTCAACCAACCCGAAGGGGACTCGAACCAAACTCTCCTAGCTCACCACTGGACCCTCCTGGACCGACCTAACCACTGCCCTCAGCCCCATGCATGCAATGTATGAGATCCACCTGACGCAAGCCCAAAAATCCTATCACTCGACCCTAACTTGCGGCTAGCTCCTTCGATCTCCCCTTCACCCGAGACCAGCCGTGCACGAGCTGCTCCAGGCCGTGTCTCAGACCCACCAAGGCCTTCTCCACGTCCTTGTAACGTCCCTTGCATCGGCGATAGGCACTCACCCTTATGGGATTCTATTGCGCCCTTCTATTTTTCCGATCTAGCCGATATGCACTCACTCTGATGTGATTCTTCGACCACGAAAAGCAAATGCACTCAAAAACAGAGTCATGCCCTCGATTCGATGAAAAAAAGGTTGTGTTGTCCCGATCTTTTTGAGCAAGTAATTTTATAATATTCACCTCTAAATTACGAATAATTTAGCAATAAATATTAACGAAGATAACAATCGAAATTCAAACGAACCTTCAAAGAACTCGTCTTTGACAACCCGAATGAAGAACAATCGACAAACGTCACAAAGTATTAAACTTTGATATGTTTGATTTGAAAAACAAACAATGGTGTATACAAAGTCAAGCTTTGAAATTGAGAGAAAGACTTACAAATCTATTAAAACTCAATATTCATTCAAAAGTTCAAAAGTTCTTTACAATGAATAAAATCCGTCCATATATTGTTCACAAATCAAAAAGATACTCAAAATCTAATTATTTAATTAACTAGGAATCTAACTTAGGTTTTTCCGCAAGGCGACGCGCTCGGGCGCAAGATTAAGAGCTCTGGAATTCACGTTCTGGACAGTGACTTTGGCGCTCGGGTGGTAGGACTTGATTGCTCGGGCACGGAGCGTTCTACCTTCCTCTTCATTTAACACTCGCACAACAATCCTATGTACCCCAAGCTCATTTCCATGAATTACGAACACTTCGAGTCTTGGAACCTTGCTTGCAAGCTCTTCTCGATTGCTCATGAGTCCATGCAATGCTTCCTTGAACCTCCCTCAAATCCTTTGAAGCCCGACCAGATTTATATCATCATCCTTTTCATCTCATCCCACGTAACTATAGGTTCATGCCCACATCTTCTCCTACCCAGTACTAACTAATCCCACCAAGTAGTAGCATTGTCGGTGAACTCAGTATAAGCTCGTATTACCTTCATTGCATCCGTATAATCTCGGCTCTCAAAAACACACTCCATCTTTTTCTCCCAATCAAGATCCCAGTCGTATGCAACCAATTCATATAATCATGCATTTTATCAATGACCAAGGAACAATTATGTGTCTCAAGAACACGTCGATCATGAAATGAATATAACCATAGAAATCATTATAACCAACCATGTAATCTTCATAACCATTACCAATCAAATATATATCATGCAAGTGGGACACATTAAATGCACTATCCATGCAACCTTTTAATTCAACACAAGAATTCAAGTCTAATGCATATGAACTCTTGCAGCAAACAAATACCATAATCTTAGTAACTCGTGAGAAATCAAAATGCATAGTAGATACATGAAATTCATCCATGGTTTCAACTCCATAACAATCAATGAATAATGATAAACTTACATCCGGACCCTTAACCACCAAATTTGCAACATGTTCTCGAAACTTTGGAAAACAATACATCAAAGTATTAAGATAAGGACAAAAGTCGTACCTCATGGTTGTTACGTTGGCAACTAACCTTACCTCACAATGATTGCTCTCAACTTCGTTTTTATCATCCCTTTGCATTTTTATACCATCAGTTCTTGCTTGCCTCCTCTTCATGACATCTCCATAATCCTGCAAGGGTAAAATAACAATGCTTGAGATAGAACCGGCGATATCATCACAGTGATAATAACCTCTTTGTACAAAGGTACTTTAAGGGATTTATACAAAATTAAATAACTCTCAACCTCATTTTTTCACTCTTTTGGGCCTTTAATTTATTTTTCTTTTTCTTTTCTTTGGCCTCTTTTTCTTTTTCATCTTTTCTCTCCTTTTTCTTTTCTATGGCTATCTAATCTTTTGTTCTCTCTTTCTTTCATCCATTTTAAATTTTTTTTCACTCACTTTTGGCTTGCCAACTGATTGTCGAGAACTTCTTCTTTTTGAATCAATTGAACAACTAAAATATTTTGTTCCTCAACATGTTTATGAGTTAAAATTGCTCCTTGTCTACTCTGCCCCCTCCATAGTAGACAACTTATGCACTTCTCCCTACCTAATGATTTACCCTCCACGGCGCATCCTTCAACGACATTCAAATCTTCACTTAATAGATTACTATCATGAACAACTTTCTCAATCACAACCTCATATTCATGCTCAACTACAACCTTAACCACAATTTGATGTTCAAGCTCAATTTAGAAGTAAATATTACAACCTTACTTGTACAAAAAGATCGGGTTGTTCAAAAAGATCGGGACAACATGTAGAGCCCAAAATCAGTAACACGTAAACTCATGCATTTATTAAATTGTTAAATTGTTAACGATGCATGATTTATGATTTGAATTATTTTAAATTATTACATGTTTATATGGTGCACGTTAAAACATTTTCTTGAGTTTTATATTCCAGAAGAATATTCGATGCGGGATTGAGAAAATAGACCGGTGATGATTTAGGCGATAAATGAATAATGTGGTATTTTATTTTGAGTCAAAAAAATTGGTATTTTAAATGATTTATGAAATTTTAAGCATTTTAAAGCCTAATTTAATTTATTAGGTGATTTTAAGATTTTAAACTTTTCAAAAATATTAATTTGAATTTGAGAATTTTAATCTTGAAAATTTGGTACTTAGTTATTTTATTAAACGTTTGAGTGGGATTAAATAATTAGATTAATATTATTTTATCACTAATTAGTTAATTAAGAAAAATTCTTACCTAATCTAATCCCCACACATGCACACACACAACACACACGCACACACACGTTGAGTTAGAGAGGAACAACTAGGGTTCTTGAGCTTTCCTTTCAACAGCAGCAGCCACCCCCTTTCCCTTAAAAATTCTGGAGATTTACGCCCTTTTTTCGAGAAAAAACTGTGTAGCAAGCGTCTCCCGGTCATCCCCCGTAATCCACCACGTCGATATTCGTTATCTTCGTGCATTTTAACTCAAATGCATGTATATTATTTTATTTTCTACATCGATTTATGCAAAGTTTGAGCAATGATGTTTGAAACGATTTTGGAACAACTTTTAGATCTCAAAAACCGAATCTACTGTTATTTCGAATCCTGCAAATATTCGGTCGGTTTTCTGGAAAAACTTTCAAAATATAAAACGTATTACCTTTTGATATCTTCGATTGGACACTGAATTCGTAATTTTCAGACAAGAGACAAGTAAGTTATGATTTTTCTTGTGAAACTGCTCAAACTGTTACAAAATGTATTCTTTTGTTTCTTGAGGATTTCGAGTTGCAGGCTTCGTTGGAACTGGGCGGCGCCCGAGCGGTAAGATTTTACCTCCCGAGTGCTAGGCATTTTGGATAGATGCGCCGGAGCGATAAAATGTTAACGCCCAAACGCCAGGAATTCTGAAAAAAATGTTTTAGTATGTGCCGCAGATGCCCAAGTGAGATTCAATGAAGCCATCAACGCTATACAAGTATGTTCGACGTGCAAAAGAATTGTAAAAATGAATTTAAGAGAAGATTATTGAGTTTTATCATATCTTTGAGTTTTCCTCTCAAAATTCAAAGCTTGGCTTTGTATACACCTTTATGTGTTTCTTAAATCAAACTTATCAAAGTTAAATACTTTGTGGCGTTTATCGATTGTTCTTCACTCGGATTGTCAAATACGAGTTCTTTGAAGGTTTGCTTGAATTTCAATTGTTTATCTCGCTAATATTTGTTGCTAAATTCTTAGTAATTTAGAGGCGAATAGTACAACCTTACTTGTGTCAAAAAAGATCGGGACAACACAACCGTTTCTTTATTTCATCGAATCGAGGGCGTGACTCCATTCTAAGCGTGTTTACTTTTCGTGGTTTGAAGAATCACATCATTTGGTAAGCGCTCAGAACGGAGTCACGCCCTCGATTCGATGAAATTTGAGAGGAAAACTCAAAGATATGATAAAACTCAATAATCTTCTCTTCAATTCGTGTTTACAATGGAATATATAAAACAAATACAACAAAATTGCAAACTAGGGTTTCCATATATAAAATTTGCAAGGCGGAGCGCGCGAGCGCGAGATTCTACCGCTCGGGCGGGATCTTCTGGACAGGTCGCGCTCGGGCGTTAAGATTCGTGTTTAGTGTTCTGTAAATTTCCTCCTGGACAGTAATATTGGTGCTCGGGCAGTAAGATTTAACCCCTCGGGCACGAAAGCTTATGTCTGCCTTTTCGTTCAACACTCGCACAACGATCCTATGGACTGCAAGCTCATTTCCATGCATCACGACCCCTTCGAGACTTGGAATCTTGCTTGCAAGCTCTTCTTGATTGCTAATGAGTCCATGAAATGCTTCATTTAACCTCCTACCAATCATTCGCAAGCCATGCCCGGCCAGATTGTCCTAAAATCTTGTCTACCTACACAAAAACGAAGCAAGTTAGTTATAACAAGGATTATATTATCAACTTGCTTACCTTTAAGCTCAAGTTTGTAGGTGCTATCATCGGCTTTCTCGAACCGCAGTGGAAATCCCAATTTCACGGTTTCCTTTCCTATATGTTCATATATTGCTCCAGACAATAAATAATAAATGATACAAAATGACAATAATGAAATCTCATTAAGCATCACAAAAATTAAGTTCCTCCATTTCTTAGACATAGTTAGCACACAAATAAATTCATACACATGCGCGACAAAAGCTCACTAGGAATAAAATATAACTGATGCACGACATTTGAATACACTTGACATGTCTTCCTCCCATATGCAATGCATGTATCCCAATCACACTCAACATGTAATTTCATATGCAACCAACACATAAACTCATGCATTATGTCAATGATAAAATAGCAACAGTATTCCCCACTAGCACGTAACTCAAGCAATGAATTTAGAATAAACAATTTATTCTCCTTAAAATTGTATTCATTACGATCACAAAAATTCTTATGTGCAATACATGTTTCACAACAATTTCACTCAATATGCCTCCTCATATGCAACCATAGTAAAAATTCATACATCATATCTATGGCTCTAGTTACTTCATGGCTAACAATCAAACAAATGTCATGTGCCTTAGTATCAAGCAACAACTCATGCAATTGGTGTAGGATGAAAAATTTATTCTCTTTAAACAGGTATGCATCATGAACAAAGAAATAATCATGTTCATTTTTGCACCTCTCAAAACCATCATCAAACAAACATAAATCATACAAATAGAACATGTCAAATGTACAATCCATGCAATCATTTATCACATCACACGATTTAAGTTCAATGCCTATGAAAACAAATCCCATCAACTTAGTAAATCGTGAGACATCAAAATTCATAGTAGGTACATGCAATTCATCCATGTCATCAAATCCATAACAATCAATGAATAAGGATAAGTTTACATCCGGCCCCTTAACCACCAAATTTGCAACACATTCCACGCTTTGGACAACAATACATAAAAGAATTAGCTTTGGACAACACGTTCTCCACCAAAGTTGTTGCATTGACAACTAACCTACCTCACCTTGATTGCCTCCAACATCATGTTGATCAACACATGGCCTTCCTCCACCATTAGTTATTTCTTGCCTCCTCATCATGACATCCCCATAATCTTGCTAGGGTGAAATAACAATCATCGGGATTGAACCGGCAATATCATCAAAGTGATAATAAACCTCTTTGTACCAAGGTAATTTAAGAGGTTTATACAAAGGTACATAACTCTAAACCTCACTCTTTTGGGCCTTCAAATTATTTTTCTTTTTCTTTTCTTTTGCCTCTTTTGCTTTTCCTTTTTCTTTTTCTCATAGCATCATTTTTCTTTTGAAGGCCATCTTGCTCTTTTGTTCTCTCTTTCTTTTCGGCCATTTTAAATTCTTTTTCACTCAAGTCAAGGAGTTTCAATTGTTACTCAAGGACAACAGTTAGATTCAATTGAACCAATTAAAAATTTTGTTCCTCAACATGTTCGTGAGTTAAAATTGTTCCATGTCTACTCTCCATGTAACGTCCCGAAAATTTTAAGGTCCACGTGAACCACATGCATGCAAGTTATTAAATTTCTTTGATACGTATTTTATTAAATTATTTTAAAGTATTAAATGCATTTTAATTTCATTAATTTATTTTATAATTCATTATTTATTTAAAGTTCATGCAATCTAGGGTTTTATTTAATTTATGGGTTTAATTATTTTTATGCATGATACAACTTAAATCATGAAATTTTAAAAGTTCATGCATTAGAGTTTCTAGAAGAATTTCACGCTCGAACGAGGAACGAAGACCGGAGAATTTTCAGGAAAAATTATTTTTATTAGAAGATTAATTTTTATTAATTAATATAAGGTATTTTAATTGAATTTTTAAAAAATGGGATTTATTTAGTATTTTTACCCGCATGATTTTATTTTTCAGCGGTACGCAAATTTTATCGAATCGAGAGACTTTTGAGGGTTCGGCTAATATTTTCAAAAACTTTCCAACACAAAATATTTTTAAGGAGTTTGTTTGAATTTAATGAGCCTGATTTTAAGCTTATTGGGCTTAAATATCTTTTTTAAAACTTTTTAATAACATATACGGCCCATTTATTTAATCTTAAACAATATATTTATCACCTAATTATTCCCCTAAGCTCTCCATTAAACCTAATTACTTTTCATCAGCCGCCCACCTCCTCCACTCACAATCCCTCTCGTGATTTCGCTGCTGCATAGTGTCGGTGACTCCATTTTCCCTTTCAAGCAAAGAGTTCCTCTCCTCGGCAATTGGTTCCTCGATCGTTTGTCCTAGAATAGTTATCAGGCACGCATGTATCCTTGTTCCTTTGCATTGCTCACGCCATATTTAAGAGAAATGTGTGATATATTGTGTAAATCTTTCGGTCGATGCATAAATGTTCCTCGGCATTAATTTAAGTTTGATCTGTTGCATTTTTCTTTGTGCCACTCACGGTTTTCTTACTGTCTTGCCAAGGGCTGCTGATTTCATTGTTTTTGAAGGGGCCGTTCATGGTGTCCAGATGTTGTTTGGGAGATTGGATAGATTGTTGCGTGCTGTAGGTTGCTAGGCCGAGAGTTTGAGTGAGAAATGCTTCGTTTGGGATGTGTCTCGGACCATGGGTGGAGATGACAGGGTGAGGGCAACTTCAGGCCATGGACTCGTCTCTAATGAGTCTGAATCACGATCTGGAAAATCTTGAACCCCGCTGGTCTCAACTCTAGTGCCGTGTGAGGGAGTTTAGCCGAAGAGAGAACATTTCGAACGTTTTGGGAGGACTAGCGAGACGCTATGAGCTCCAGCATGCATGGGCTGATTTTCATGGGTTCAGTAGGCTTGGGAAGGTCCTAGGGTGGTCTAAGAAAAGTTAGTGGGTGGCTGGAACAATCGGCTTTGATGAAAGTGAGAGATCGCGTGTCCTCGACTAGGGTTGAAAGGTGATTTGCTGGATTTTTCCAGCTGCTGTCCAGGATTTGTTCGAAGGCCTAAGGGGCTGGTTTTGGGGTAATTAAGGTCTTTTAAGATTTTATAAGGTGTGGTAAAAAGTTGGGAAAGTTTTGGTTAAGTTTCGGTTTGATTCGGGTTAAGACCGGGATCCGGTCCAAATTTTAAAACGAATCGGTTAAGTTATTATTTTGGTTCGAGTTTACATCTTGAAATGATTTTAAATATGTTTTGGGACATTTTAAGGATTTTGGTAAACTTCAGGTCAATTTTAGAGGTCCAAGGTTGAAACGATAATTTTTGGGTTTCCAGGGGCAAAATGGTCATTTTGCACCCGGGGTGAGTTTTTGTTAATGGCAGCACCCTAAGCACAAATTTAGAATATTTGAAAATATTTTTGCATCATGTTTACGAATTTTACGCAATTATGATAAATACGTTGCATGCTTGGTTTTAAGGAAAAAGTTACGTATATGCATGTTTTTATTAAGTGGTGAATATGATGTTATTTGTGAAGGATGAGATTTGGTTGTGACTGACGATATATATGTATACGATGACATGAGATATGATGAGCTGAGGCCAAGGCTCAGTAGACAGGTAATGTGGTCGCTGATGTCTCCGCCGCCAGGTACCGTGGTTATACGTAGATGGATCCATCGATAGAGCTGATACGAAAATCACAACTAATGACCTGAATTCAATTAAAAAGAAAATTTTTATGTATATGATGATATGAGATTACATTCTTTGACACGACATGATTTTACATGATATGTTTATGTTCATGTTTTAAGTTCACGAAATTTATGTTAACTATGATATTATTCACTGTTGCGTGCCTGTATATGTACTCGTTATTCCTGGTATAGGTGTATTGAGTGTTTAGACTCACTAGGAGTGTGTGATGTAGGTGAGCTTAATGCCGAGGAGACTGGAGGTGCCGAACTCTGAGTAGGCAGCCCTGATGCGGTGACATGACCCGAGGACCGCACGTTTTCCGCATTTGATTTTACGAGTTTTTGAGAAGAGTTAAACATTTTTACACATTGATGACATTAAAATTTTTACTCATTTACATTTACGTTTGATTTTGGACGAGTTTGGTTAATTCAAACTGCATTATTTTTACTGTCAAATAATTACGATTATTTTAAATGTTATTTCGAAAATGTGAGCTTTCAAAAAATATATATATATTTCCGCACTTTTAAAATGAGTAGATGTTTCAGTTGGTATCAGAGCAAGGGTCCTGTAAAGTGTTGTGCCACCGCCAGCTTCTGCCGCTCAGTCTTCAAGCCTCAAGTCTGTAAGTTGTATGGTTTTACATGTTTTAAATGTTTTAATACTATCACCTGCATGTTTACATGATATATGCTTACAATACATGTTTATCGGTTGCTATGTTTTGAGATTTAATGTTTTAAAATTTTTTATGCATGTTACGACATGAAACGAGAAATTATATTATTTTCATGCATGTCAGCCTTGTGGCGAAATTGGACATGAATAAGAATTTTGCTAATGGGCATTAAGAAATGATTGAAAATGATTTGACTATATTAATTTTTGGTTAAGAGTACTGATGTTTTACTTGTGGGTCATAAGTTAAACTTTACAATTATGAATGCTTTTGGGACTTTTAGATTTTCTAAGAAATTACTGATGGTTTGTGATTGCTAGTTGAGTTAATTTTGAGGAATTCCATGTAAGGATTAATTATTCAAAGACTACGACGATCTTTGGCAGTATAAAACGTAGAATTTATTTAGGATGCATGCTCTACCTAGTTAGATATAAGGATTGAATTGCATAAATTGAGAATTTTAAAGATCTAATTGTAATAAACAATAATTTGAGGACCTAAGTACAAAAATAAAATTCTAAGGGACTATTTTTGAATTTATTAAATTTTGGGATTAAATTCCGAGTTTCGAGAATTTTAAGGTTTAATGAGGCTAAATCGAATATTCTATGGGGACAATAACGCAAATTTGGAAGAGTTGTATGGCCAAAAATGTAATTTTTTGAGAACTTTAAGGGCCAAATTGTAAATTTCGAGATTTTGAGGATTTAGTTCGAACTTTTGAGGAACACTTGGGTTACATCAATAATTTTTCAAGGTTATGGGAATTGATTTTGAATCTAAGCTTAAAATCATTGAACTTTATGTTACGAGAAACCAATAAAATGGAATTAGGAACGCCAAGAACTTAAGGATAATTGTGGAATTTTCGAAATTAAGGACAAATTGGGTAATATTTGAGGAAATTAAGAATTAATATTGCAATCGATAAGAAACTTGGGGACTAGTTTAGTAGTAAGTGATAATAGAATGGTTTAAATGACAAGAATTCTTGATGATTTAGGTTTGAAAGGATATCTAGAACCTTGAAACGATTGGGTTATAATGTTATAAGGAAGGATAATCGAGGGCATTGTAGGATGAATCAATGTTGGGCTTGAAAATCTAAGTGTTAATGGAATAGTGCTGTGAGAAATTAAGAATTTAGAGTGTCAACAATTTAAGATAAAGTTGAGCAATTTAGTTGAGTTATAAGATTCGACGGTAAGTTAACTTATTTTTGGGAGCCTAAGTTTTGATGTAGCTTAAGTTTTAATCATGATCTTAAGAGTAAAAATTATACCTTTGTTGGAATTTAATTTTTCTAGAAAGTTGGGTATGATTGATGGTTAGGTCATTTGATAGACGCATGTAAAAGGTGAGGTAGACACCTTATCTTGAGGAATTTTTTTTTTTAAAGTCTTTAAGAAACTTGGAACTAAGCGGATACGTGTGTTGGAGTTATACTAGTTATTACTACTTGGGCTGAGTAAGCTGGAATTTAAAGTTTATGAGACAAGTGTTTATACGAAAATGTGGTTGAAATAAAAACAAAAAGGGAACTAGTGGTGTTCGACATAGGTTACCAATAGACGTAAGAAATCTAAAATCGTGATATGGGAATTCTAGAACTCTATGGGTGTTATAAGCGAAGTTGAATTATTAGAGTAAGTTTATTGCTAACATGGGATAATTTATTATGTTTTATACGCTAGTATTAATTAAACATTAAGGATACGTAAGAAGGCGACGTTTGTTTCAAGGAGGAAAGTCCAAGATCTTAAGCCTCAACTATATTGTAATCAGAAAGAAAATAGTTTAAGCATGTAATTGGGGCTTGAAGGGCTTTATTATAAAGGTAGAAGATCAATATTGTATAATTGAGGTTTATGGATTAACAATACTCGAATTTAATATTTGCAACAATTTAATATTTGGGATATACTTGTAAATAGTAAGTTACGTAAGTTTTGTGCTATAAGGTAAATATTCGATTTAAGGATCTTAGGCTAATATTATTATGGGGTTGAGATAATGTTTAACTTTTAAGTGTATTACCGAAGATAGAATTCGATCAAAAATTTTTGGTTCTAAGGTTTCGTAGGTTGAACTGCATAAATGATAATGTATTAGGGCGATGAACATTGGGGGTATTGCATAAGAAGAGTAAATAATTTTGGACATCCATTTCTAGTATGAGGAATTGCGAGAAAGTCAGAAATTCAAGGACATAGAAAAATAGAACTAAGTCACCATAAGTTGTTTTAAGTTGCGATCCGAAAACGAGAATTTTGTTAGGAAAATTTAATTAGGATTGAGGAGACGTAGGGACAGTTTAACACTTATTTTATCAGAGTAGCGCAGCGGAAGCTGAATTATTGGGATATTAGAATTAAGAGTCTAAACTTTTTGATTTTCGAGGATAAACGAATTTCAAGGACGAAATTCAATTTAAGGTGGGTAGATTGTAACGTCCCGAAAATTTGAAGGTCCACGTGAACCACATGCATGCAATTTATTAAATTTTTTTGGTATTTTATTAAATTGTTTTAATGCATTAAATTCATGTTTATTTCATTAATTTGTGTTATAATTTATTGTTTATTTAAAGTTCATGCAATCTAGGATTTTATTTAATTTATGGGTTTAATTATTTTTATGCATTTTATGCATAATTTATGCATGATATGACTTAATTCATGAAATTTTAAAAGTTCATACATTATGGTTTCTAGATGCATTTCACGTTCGAATGAGGAACGGAGACCGGAGAATTTTCAGGAAAATTATTTTTATTGCAAGATTAATTTTTATTAATTAAAATAAGGTGTTTGAAGTGTATTTTTCAAAAATAGGATTTATTGGATATTTTTACTCGCATGATTTTATTTTTCAGCGGTACGCAAATTTTATCGAATCGAGGGACTTTTGAGTTTTCGGCTAATATTTTTAAAACCTTTCCAACACGAAATATTTTTCAGGAGTGTGTTTGAATTTAATGTGCCTACTTTTAAGCTTATTGGGCTTAAATATCTTTTTAAAACTTTTAAATAACATATAGGGCCCATTTATTTAATCTTAAACCATATATTTATCACCTAATTATTCCCCTAAACTCTCCACTAAACCTAATTACTTTTCATCAGCCGCCAACCTCCTCCACTCACAATCTCTCTCGTGATTTTTCTGCTGCATAGTGTCGGTGACTCTATTTTCCCTTCCAAGCCAAGAGCTCCTCTCCTCGGCCATTGGTTCCTCGATCATTTGTCCTAGAATAATTATCAGGCACGCATGTATCCTTGTTCCTTTGCATCACTCAGGCCATATTTAAGAGAAATGTGTGATATAATGTGTAAATCTTTCGGTCCATGCATTAATGTTCCTCGGCATTGATTTAAGTTTCATCTGTTGCATTTTTCTTTGTGCCACTCACGTTTTTCTTACTATCGTGCCAAGGGCTGCTGATTTCCTGGTTTTTGAAGGGGCCGTTCATGGTTTCCAGATGTTGTTTGGGGGATTGGATAGGTTGTGGTGTGCTATAGGTTGCTAGGCCGAGAGTTTGCGTGAGAAATGCTTCGTTTGGGATGTGTCTCTGACCAGGGGTGGAGCTGACGGGGTGAGGTCAACTTCAGGCCATGGACTCGTCTTGGATGAGTCTGAATCACGATCTGGAAAAGCTTGAACCCCGCTGGTCTCAACTCTAGTGCTGTGCGACGGAGTTTAGCCGAAGAGAGATCATTTCGAACGTTTTGGGAGGACGAGCGAGACGCTATGAGCTCCAGAGTGCATGGGCTGATTTGCGTGGGTTCAGTAGGCTTGGGAAGGTCCAAGGTTGGTCTAAGAAAGGTTAGTGGGTGGCTGGAACCATCGGCTTTGATGAAAGTGAGCGATCGCGTGTCATTGTCTCGACTAGGGTTGAGGGGTGATTTGCTGGAATTTTCCAGCTGCTGTCCAGGGTTTGTTCGAAGTCCTAAGGGGCTGGTTTTGAGAAAATTAAGTTCTTTTAAGATTTTATAAGGTGTGATAAAAAGTTGGGAAAGTTTTGGTTAAGTTTCGATTCGATTCGAGTTAAAATCGGGACCCCGGCCCAAGTTTTAAAACGAATCGGTTAAGTTCTGATTTTGGCTCGAGTTTACATCTATGAATTCTTTTAAATATGTTTTGGGAAATTTTAAGTAGTTTGGTAAGCTTCTGGTCAATTTTAAAGGTCCAAGGTTGAAACGATAATTTTTGGGTTTCCAGGGGCAAAATGGTCATTTTGCACCCGGGGTAAGTTTTTTGGTTATGGCAGCACCTTGATCACAAATTTATGATATTTTAAAATGTTTATGCATCATATTTATGATTTTTACGCAATTATGATAAATACGTTGCATGCTTGGTTTTAAGGAAAAAGTTATGTATATGTATGTTTTTATTAAGTGGTGAATATGATACTATTTCTGAAGGATAGGATTTGGTTGTGACTGACGATGTATATGTATACGATGACATGAGATATGATGAGCTGATGCCATGGCTCAGTGGATGGGAAATGTTGTCGCTGATTTCCCCGCCGCTCGGTACCGTGGTTATACGTAGATGGATCCATCGATAGAGATGATACGATAGAGCTGATACGAAAGTCACAACTAATGAACTGAATTCAACTGAAAAAAAATGTTTACGAATATGATGACATGAGATGACATTCTTTGACACGACATGATTTTACAAGAGACGTTTATGTTCATATTTTAAGTTCACGAAAGCTATGTTGAGTCTGATATTTTTCACTGCTGTGTGCCTGTATAAGTACTCGTTATTCCTGGTATAGGTGTGTTGAGTCGTTAGACTCACTAGGCGCGTGTTATGTATGTGAGCTTGATGCTGAGGAGACTGGAGGTGCCGAACTCTGAGTAGGCAGCCCTGGTGCGTTGATATGACCCGAGGACCGCACATTTTCCGCATTTTATTTTACGACTTTTTGAGAGGAGTTAAACATTTTTACACGTTGATGACATTACGATTTTTACTCATTTACGTTTACGTTTGATTTTGGACGAGTACTTATATATATTTCCACGCTTTTTGAGAGAAGTTAAAATATATATATTTCCAAGCTTTTAAAACGAGTAGACGTTTCACTCCACCTCCATAGTAGACAAATTAGAATCTTCTTCACCACTCAATAATTTACTTTCCGCCGTAAATTGTTCAACAACATTCAACTCACTAACTAGTGGAATACCATAATCTTCAACTCTCCCAACTACAACCTCAAAGTCAAGTTCAACTACAACATCAACCTCATGTTAAAGTTCAACAACAACCTCAACCTCCACTTGAGATTCAAGCTCAACCGCAACATCAACCTCCATTTGAGATTTAAGCTCAACTAACAATTTTATTATGGTTACCTCTTTACGTGGACATTGGCTGATATCATGCCCAACCTCAAAACACCAAAAACATATAATATCACAAGTACTAGAAATTGAATTTTTAAATGTACCTTGATATTCATATCTTGTAGCTTCATGTCTCGACTGCTCCATTGGACTAGTGATAAGTGTAATTTATTTCACTTTTATTACTAGTTTTTAACTTAGAATTATGTGATTCTTGAGCAGTTTATTTGATTTGTTGTTGTTTTTGTTGTTATAGTTTGGAAGTATAGAATAAGAGTGTGAAGTATTAAAAGTGTTGAATTGAAAAGTGCAAAAAGATAAAAAAATACAGTAGCTACAGCGCACCCGCGCTACATTTTACACCGCACCCGCGGTAAGCTAGTGCACCCTCACTGACACAGGCAGCGCACCTGCGCTCATACACCAGAACGAGGACCGCACCCACGGTCTTATCTTCGTCGCACCCGCGGTCTTCGAAAAACAGAATCCGGAAATTCTGTCACTTTGTGTGCTGCGCGTGGAAGTTGAAGACTTTTGTGTGCTACGATACCTATCTTGTCTGGACTATATTAAGAGATCATTTGCTACTATCTAGGGCATTGGGGAGCCAAGGAAAAAGTGAAGGAGGCTACTACAAGATTGAAGAGTCAAATTCATCAAATTTTGAGGAACTCTTTTGTACAACTCCGGGAACAGAATCAGCTCTTCAAACTCTTGTTCTATGTTCTTCTTTCCTTTATTTTTCATTTGTTATGTCTTATTTTAAAACCATGTTTTGTTGTTTTGATTGTGTTATTATGAACTAAGTTTTAATTCTAGAGGAATGATGAAACAAAACTAGAAACCATGTGTTAGAAGTTATAAATTAAGTTATTTAAGTTCTTCATATTGTTCATTTGTATTGTTCTAATCTTAATGCTTTCAAATTATTGGCCATATTTTGAATTATTTATATGTTTACAATTTATCACTCGGAAGAGGAAATTATAAACAAGAAAAAGATCAAATACATCAATGGTATTTATAGAGTTCGGAAGGCCTATAATGCTATCGAAGGCTATAGAGAATTTATTGTTTGTTGTGTTATTTAATTGTAAATTGTTGATGGGAATGTCACAATTCATTTTTAGATAACAAATATCTACTTATTACTTGGAAGATGGAGTAGATAATAATAGGATTCTTTGCTAATGAATAAAAAAGGACTTTTATAACAAACTAATAAGAATTACACATGGTGGATAGTTGCGTGAAATCGGACCTCTAGTTCTTTTATCTCATTGTTATTTGCTAAAATTATTTGCTAAAATTTGGTGTTCTATATATCTATATTTAATTATTTTTAAATCCATTTTCAATTTAGTCATTCATAAAATCAAATCCTTAAATTGATTTTTCTAAATAAAGTCAAGATTATTTTAATCACAAGCATTAATATACGTTTATATACACATTCCTCGTGAAATCGACACTTGTACTTGAAAATATATTTTACTATAACTTGACGTCGTGCGCTTGCGAGCAATCAAGAAAACACGCAACAAGTTTTTGGCGCCGTTGCCGGGGAGTGTTTATTTTAAATTCATATTAGTATTGTTACCAATTAGTCTTGATTTTAATTTAGAGTTGTTTTTATTGTATTACATTAAACATTGATTTGTTTGACAGTGCATGCGAAGATCGCAAAATCTTGACTTGCTTATCTTTGATCCTGAGATTGAAAGAACCGCAAGAAGATTAAGAAAGGCAAGAAGAGAAGAGATTCAAGCAATGGCTGACAACAGAGATAATGAAAATTCACCCCCTGCAATACCCATCAGAGATCATTTTAGGCCGGTTTTAAATACTCATTATTCAGGAATAGCACGAGTGACTATTAATGCAAACAACTTTGAACTCAAGCCTCCATTAATAAACATGGTTCAACAGAATCAGTTTGGGGGATATAATAAATGGTGTTTCTGATGATATAATTCGATTGCGTTTGTTTTCTTTTTCTCTTAGGGACAAAGCAAGAGGATGGCTCCATTCGCTTCCTTTGGGGAGTATCACTACATGGCAGGAGTTAGCAACCAAGTTCCTTGCTAAATATTTTCCACCTGCGAAGTCTGCACAGTTGAAAATTGAGATAAGTACTTTTAGGCAGACTGACTTTGAGCAATTATATGAGGCATGGGAACGGTATAAAGAGTTTTTGACGAGGTGTCCAAACCATGGTTTTGAAGATTGGGTACATATTGAATTGTTTTACAATGATTTGAATGGACAAACAAGAGGCACTGTGGATGCAGCAGCTGGTGGCACGATATTTGCCAAAACACCTGATCAAGCATATGATTTGCTAGAACAGATGACCATTAACAGTTATCAGTGGCCGTCTGAGAGGTCAGGAGTAAAGAAACAAGCTGGAATTTATGCCGTAGATCCTATTACATCACTGACCGCACAAGTTTCAGCTTTAACAACTCAAATTGCAGCTATGAATAAATCTAGTACAACAGAGGTTGAAAATGCTTCGCTTGTTACTGAAGAACCACATATTCCTGTTGAGGCTCATTATATAAACAATAGGAATTTTGGTGGCTACGGAGGATATCAAGGTAACCCTCCCCCTAACACTTATCATCCTGGTTTGAGAAATCATGAGAATTTTTCATATGCTAATAATAATAATGTGTTGAATCCTCCACCGGGGTTCAATACATCAAAGGGGGAAGGAAAACCTTCACTTGAGGATCTAGTTGGGACATTTGTTGCTGAATCTAGTAAAAGGATGGCTAGGACTGAATCTCGTCTTGATGGCATGGAAACTCACATGGGAAATATGGGTGCCACAATGAAATAATTGGAGACACAGATTGGACAGTTGGCTAATGCATTGAGAGATCAAAATAGAGGTCAATTCCCAAGTAATACTGAAGTGAATCCAAAGGAGCAATGCAAAGCCGTAACTTTGAGAAGTGGAAGAGAATTTGAGGTTAAAAAATCCAAAGAGAATGAGGAAAGCGAGAAGACGGTTGAAGAAGTTGAAACCGAGGGATCTAAAGCTGAAGTTGAAGTTGAACAACCTCCAGTATTTAAGCCGACTCTTCCATACCCACAGAGATTTAGGAAGAAAATTATTGATGATCAATTTGCAAAATTTTTGGAGATTTTCAAGAAGATTCACATCAACATTCCATTTGCTGATGCTTTAGAGCAAATGCCAAACTATGCAAAGTTCATCAAAGATGTGATGTCAAAGAAGAAGAAGTTGCAAGAATTCGAGACAGTGAAATTGACCGAAGAATGTAGCGCCATTCTCCAAAAGAAGCTACCAGAAAAACTAAAAGATCCAGGGAGTTTTACTATTCCTTGCATTATTGGTGGTAATTATGTTAATAAAGCTTTATGTGATCTTGTAGCGAGTATTAATCTTATGTCATTTTCTACTTATAGGGACTTGAAGCTTGGGGAGGTAAAACCAACCACTATAACTTTGCAACTTGCAGATAGATCACTCACCTATCCTCGTGGAATTGTTGAAGATGTTTTGGTAAAAGTTGACAAGTTTATCTTCCCTGCATATTTTGTAATACTTGATATGGAGGAAGATCAAGATGCTCCATTGATTTTTGGGCGACCCTTCTTAGCCACTGGGAAAGCATTGATAAATGTACACAAAGGAGAACTCACATTGAGAGTTGGTGGGGAAGCTGTGATATTCAACATCTATAAGGCTATTAAAGGTAATGACGAGGTGAGTACTTGTAAAAGCATTGATATCATTGACTCTTGTGTTGCTGAGATTGGTATAAGTCATACAGTAAAAGATCCATTAGAAAGATGCCTTTCTAGTACTGTTGGTAAAGTTGATGATGATTGGGAATTGAGAGAGCAACTTTTGGCTCTTGAGGAGTTGCCAAAGGTGAAGGAAGCCGCAAAGGAGAAGTTGGATGAAGAAAAGTATTCAGAGATTATACATTCATCCCCTGTTTTGAAGGAATTGCCAAGTCATCTTTGCTATGCTTTCTTGGGTGAGAAGTCGACATATCCGGTAATTATCTCTTCCTTTCTTACTTTAGATGAAAAAGAAAAATTGTTGAGAGTGTTGAGGAAATTTAAAACTGCATTTGGGTGGTCGATTTCTGATATCAAGGGGATTAGTCCCACCATATGCATGCATAGAATTTTAATGGAGGAGCCATACGCTCCTTATGTGGATCATCAGAGAAGGTTAAATCCAGCCATGAAAGAGGTAGTGAAAAATGAAGTGTTGAAATTGTTAAATGCTGGAGTTATATATGCTATTTCTGACAGCAGTTGGTGTCTCATGTGCAAGTAGTGCCTAAAAAGGGTGGAATGACTGTGGTAAAGAATGAAAATGATGAACTAATATCTACTCGTACTGTAACTGGATGGCGAGTATGTATAGATTATAGGAAGTTGAACAACGCCACACGGAAAGATCATTTTTCATTACCTTTTATTAATCAAATGCTTGATAGACTTGCTGGTTATTGTCACTACTATTTTTTAGATGGTTATTCAGGTTATAACCAGATTGCTATAGCACCAGAGGATCAAGAGAAGACAACTTTCACGTGCCCCTATGGCACGTTTGCTTTTAGGAGGATACCTTTTGGACTATGTCATGCACCTGCTACTTTCCAGAGGTGTATGATGGCCATATTTGCAGACATGGTGGAAGACATCATGAAAGTTTTCATGGATGATTTCTCGGTATTTGGCTCTTCATTTGATCACTGTTTACATAACCTTTCCCTTGTTTTGCAGAGATGTCAAGAAAAGAACTTAGTTCTTAATTGGGAGAAGTGTCATTTTATGGTCCAAGAGGGTATTGTTCTTGACATAAAGTGTCTTCTAAGGGATTAGAGGTATACAGAGCCAAAGTGGTTGCAATTGAAAAGCTTCCACCACCGAAGAACATCAAAGGGATAAGGAGTTTCTTAGGACACGCCGGGTTTTATCGTAGATTTATCAAAGATTTTTCTAAGATTTCTAAACCTTTGTGTAATTTGCTTGAAAAAGAATCAACTTTTATTTTTGACGATGATTGTCTGCAGGCATTTGAGAAGATCAAGAAGGCATTGGTGACAGCACCAATCATGATAGTACCAGATTGGAAGGAGCCCTTCGAGTTGATGTGTGATGCTAGTGATTATGCAGTAGGTGTGGTGTTGGGCCAAAGGCGTGATAAATTTTTTAGATCAATCTACTATGCAAGTCGAACCATGGATACTGCACAACAAAATTACACAACTACTGAAAAGGAGATGCTTGCAGTAGTATTTGAATTTGACAAGTTTAGAACCTACTTGGTCGGCACAAAGGTAATTATTTTCACTGACCATGCAGCTATTCGATACCTTTTTGCCAAGAAGGATGCAAAACCACGCTTGATAAGGTGGATTTTATTGCTCCAAGAGTTTGATTTTGAAGTAAAGGATAGGAAGGGGTGTGAAAATCAAGTAGCTGATCACTTGTCACGACTCGAACTTGAAGATAAAAAAGATGAAGAAATCATAAAAAAAGCATTTCCAGACGAACTGCTTTTTGAGGTAAATTCTAAACTCCCATGGTTTGCTGATATAGCTAACTTCTTGTCTTGTGGTACTCTTCCTCCAGATTTGAGTTATCACCAAAAGAAGAAATTCATTCACGATGCAAAGTTTTACCTATGGGATGATCCATACGTATTCAAGAGATGTGCTGACCAAATTATAAGGAGATGTGTGGATGGCGACGATGCAAACAAAATCCTGGAACAATGTCATTCGTCACCTTATGGTGGACATTTTGGAGCAACACGAACAGCGGCTAAGGTATTGCAATCTGGTTTCTGTTGGCCTAATTTGTTTAAAGATAGTTATACCTTAGTAAAATCGTTGATAGATGCCAAAGGTTAGGAAACATTTCTAGACGTCACGAACTACCACTTACGAATATTTTGGAAGTAGAACTTTTTGACGTTTGGGGCATTGATTTCATGGGACGTTTTCCCCCTTCTTTTGGTAATTCTTATATTTTATTAGCTGTGGATTATGTTTCAAAATGGGTGGAAGCAATAGCCACCAATACTAATGATGCTCGTGTTGTAGCTAAATTTGTGCATAAGAACATCTTCACAAGGTTCGGAACACCGAGAGCTATTATAAGTGACGAAGGTACACATTTTTGCAATAACATTTTCAAATCACTCTTGGCTAAATACAATGTAAAGCATAAAGTGGCACTGGCGTATCATCCCCAATCGAATGGACAATCTGAAATATCCAACCGGGAAATTAAACAAATATTGGAGAAGACAGTCAACATTAACCGAAAGGATTGAGCAATCAAGTTGGATGATGCACTATGGGCATACCGAACTACATTCAAAACACCTATTGGGATGTCTCCCTATAGGCTCGTATTTGGAAAAGCATGTCACTTGCCACTTGAATTGGAGCACCGAGCATTCTGGGCAATTAAGAAGTTGAACTTTAACTTGAAAGCATCTGCCGATGTCAGAAAATTGCAACTAAATGAAATGGAAGAATTCCGAAATGACGCATATGAGAAAGCCAAGATATATAAAGAGAAATTTAAGAAGTGGCATGACAAAATCATTGTTCGAAGGGAGCTAAAACCGGGGCAACAAGTATTATTATTCAATTCTCGTTTGAAGTTGTTTCCTAGTAAGTTGAAGTCGCGTTGGTCAGGACCATTTGTTGTAGAAACAGTATACCCTCCTGGGGCTATTGAGTTAAAATGCAACGATGGAAGAACTTTCAAGGTGAATGGTCAGCGGATTAAGCCTTATTATGGGACTGAAGTAAGGAATATCGACATCATTGGGTTGAGCGAACCACCATGAACAAAATTGGTATAGACGGGCTGACGACGTTAAACCAAGCGCTTTTTGGGGGGCAACCCAAATTTTTTTTGTTTCTTTATTACATTTCGTTTTTGGTTTAGCTTTTACTTTTGTATTCTTATTTTAGGATGTGTATTTTTGATATAATGTGTTCTTTTATCTTCCCAAAACTTATGAACTAAATTGTGTTTTTCATGATTAAAATTTGAGGAGAAAACCATTTCTGATAGTGCACCCGCGCTGGAAAAACACCGCACCGGCAGTAGTTGATGAAAGAAAAAATAAAATTTTCCAGTACCTACACCGCACCCGCGGTTTCTTTTGGACGCACCCGCGGTGCTTATTGAAGAAAAAAAACATAAAATTCCAGTAGCAAGACCGCACCCGCGGTAGTTTCAGGAGCGCACCTGCATTGGATTGGCCGAGAGATTACCGTACCCGCGGTAACATTTACACCGCACCCGCGGTTGTTGTGGATTCAAAAAAAAAAATTGAAAATTTTCAGTAGGCCTCGAGCACCCGTGGTCATTTTGTCACCGCCCCCGCGCTAAAATTCCAGAACACACACCGCACCCGCGGTACCAAAAGCAGCGCACCCGCTATCGCTGAAGATCGAAACTTAAAAATTCCAGAGTCCTGACCGCACCCGCGGTGTGTTTAGGACCGCATCCGCGGTCGATGTTTTAAAAGTATGAAACAAGCAGAAATTGGACATAACCATAACCCTTCTTCAAAATTCTCTCCTCCACTTCGAAATACATCCTATGAAAACACACTCCACTCTTAAATTTTGTTCTTCAAGAACAAATATTCCACTACACACCTACATAACTTCAATAATTCCATCTTATATCCATCTTATTGCATAAAATTCAACACCAAACCTAGGGTTTGAAAGAGGGCTCGAAAATTTTCACAAAGAATTGATTGGAGCTCCGAGTTTGTTCTTACAAGAATCATTTCAACAATCAAGGTGAGCCAATCCATAGTACATTTGCTTTCAAATTCGAAATTGTGGGTTTCATTGGCTATGGAAGAATATTGAATTTTAGTGGAGTACAATCTTGATATTGTTGATTGAATTGGTGTGTATATTGTTGAGGTGTAGTTATTGTAGTTAACAAGTTTGGGGGTGTGAAAGAATCTTCTAGTTTTGTGAATTAGATTGAAGGGAAAGTTGGTGATTTGAAGGTGTTTGATAAAATGCCTCCAAGAAAGAAACAATCCAAGGGTGCATCATCATTTGCAAATTATGATGTAAACAAGTTTTGGGACGAGAAAGCGGAGGAAAACTATGACAAATTCTAAACAAGAGCATTGTGAAAGAGAGGGACTTTGACTTGAGCTTCCCACGAACTGAAATTGGATTCATGCTTACTGCTAGGCATTGGGAGGAGTTTGGTAAGCCACCACCAGATGCGGTTATTTCCTTGGTAAGAGAATTTTATGCTAACCTTAAGGTTAAGCATGATCACTTGAAGGTTTTGGTGCAAGGCAAGATGGTAGCTTTTGATTCTCATACCATCAACACAATGTATGGTATCCCTCAAATCATGCATGATGAATATGAACAATACCGGAACGAGGAAGTTGATTATAATGATATTCTTCATACTATTTGCATCGAGGGAGGAGAGTGGCGAATGAGAGATGATGTTCATTTAAGCCTGGCCAAATCTGATCTGAAAAATGTTGCCAAGGATTGGTATTCTTTCTTTCGGCTAGGATTAAGCCCACTGAGCATACTACTACTGTCATCAAGGAGAGGGCAATCCTGACCTATTGCATCTTAACAGGAAAGACAATTGATTTAGGTCAATTGCTTCAGAACTCAATGCTAGATTATGCAAAAGGTAACTCTCCTAGTGGACTCCTCCACCCTTCTCTTATCACAGACTTATGCCATTATGCGGGAGTGACTTGGGCAGCAAACAAAGAATTGTTGAAACCAAAAAATGCCATTGTGGTAATTCAACCACATAGGTCACTGACATCTGATCAACAAGATACACGTGAAGCTCAAAGAGAATTCAACTGAAGAGCTGCTGAAAGACGTGACCATGCTCAGGCCCAACAACAACAAACACAACCACAACGAAGAAATGTGCGGGATAGATTAACTTATTTGGAAGAGGAGATGCGCCAACAACGCCAGGACATGGACGCTTTTCGGTTTAGGACCGATACATTCATGGATTATATGATGGATTTCACATCTGTCTTGGCTCAACAATTTCCATCGGCTTCCACATCTGGTAATCCATTTCCGCAACCTCCACAGTGGCCACCCGCATATGATCCGCCTGAGTATCACCCACCACAAGAAGGAGCAGACGATGAGGATGGCGATGACCACTGACGGTCATTGCCCGAGGTATGTGTATTCCCTAACTTTCACGATCATATACATCGAGGACGATGCACATATTTAAGTTTGGGGGAGAGATATTATTTTATTTTTGTGTGTTTTATTTTTGTGTGTTGTTCATTTTATTTAGTTTTATTTGAGTGTTTTATTTTTTCTTGGGAGTTTGTTGCTTGTGTGTTTGTAGTGTCATAGTCATGAAATTTTTTATTTGAAATGGCCAATGATGAAAAAAAAAATTTTGTATTGAGAAGAAAGGCAATGCATTTCATTAATGTTCATCAATCAATTTGAAAAATTTAGAGAACAATCATGAGATTTGGTAAATTTGAGACTTATAAATTCTAAACAACTCTGCGATTTTCATTTGATGTTGAAATAAATTTTTGCAAACACATATATGATTGAGGCAATCTTTGATTTTATTGGGCTTATTTATATTGTTCATAAATATTCATTTGAAGCCCTCTTGAGCCTATATGAGAAAAGAATTGTGTTCTTGAAATTTCTTGGAAGCCAAGCACTTTTCTTTTGAATATATATGTATTTGGTTGATGCATTGAGACATCACTTTTCACGATGATTAGATTCTACTTTGTGTTAGTGAATTGAGATTTTGTCTAGAACTATCCAAACAACACTCGAGGCGAAATACGGACAAACTATGATTTAGCAATGATTTTGGTGATTTTTTTTATCGATTGAGCCTTTCAAGCTACCAAATAAAAATAATTTATCATTTGTCACCTCTTTGAGCTTATATGAATTCGAATGGCACACGTTAATATGTGTAAAAGACCCCCATTAGATATCCTTTCATGTAGCCCACATTTACCAACCCTTTTAATATCTTATACAATTATTTCCTACCTTCTCAAGGGAGTAAGAATTCAAAAGAATAAAGAAAGTGATATTCTCCTACAAAAGAAAAGAAAAGAAAAATGATGAATGATGTTTGATTGAAGAAGTTGGAGAAAAAGGGGAGAAAAAGAGATGAAATGAATAAAAAATGGAGATAAAAGAAAAAGTGGAGTATGCAAAAGAGTTATAAAAATTCAATTTACTCCCTTATTTGAATTCCTAATCTTCATTTGTAGCTATAAACCAAGGCCTAACATTACAACAATTGAAAATCCTATTAACCTAGTCATAGTTGTCCAATATACTAGTGGAGAGGGATTGGGAGGATTTAGCCTATGGACAATCGATAAACACTTCCATTGAGTACGAATCTTGATCATTTTTACACACACCTCATTGCATCAAATATTTATTGGGTATTCATTTTTTGAATGAATATTGCTTTGAACCCAACATTTACCGGAAAAGACATCTTGATTTGTGTTTGTAAAAATTGAAATTGATTGAGAATGTTTTGAAACATGAGTTGAATAGATTAGAAGTTAAGAAAATTAACCGATTTCATGATTATATCCGGATGAAAAATTGGTTGGATTGATTTAACTTGTGATTGCATGAAGATTTAGTTAAATTATCTTGAGGACAAGTTCTTTTAAAAATATTTCATGATTTGTTTGTTTGTGTGTTTTTATTTTGCTCGGGACTAGCAAAATCCTAAGTTTGGGGGAATTTGATAAGTGTAATTTATTTCACTTTTATTACTAGTTTTTAACTTAGAATTATGTGATTCTTGAGCAGTTTATTTGATTTGTTGTTGTTTTGTTGTTATAGTTTGGAAGTATAGAATAAGAGTGTGAAGTATTAAAAGTGTTGAATTGGAAAGTGCAAAATGATAAAAAAATACAGTAGCTACAGCGCACCCGCGCTACATTTTACACCGCACCCGCGGTAAGCTAGTGCACCCGCACTGACACAGGCAGCGCACCTGCGCTCATACACCAGAACGAGGACCGCACCCGCGGTCTGTTCTTCACCGCACCCGCGGTCTTCGAAAAACAGAATCCGGAAATTCTGTCACTTTGTGTGCTGCGCGTGGAAGTTGAAAACTTTTGTGTGCTACGATTCCTATCTTGTCTGGACTATATTAAGAGATCATTTGCTACTATCTAGGGCATTGGGGAGCCAAGGAAAAAGTGAAGGAGGCTACTACAAGATTGAAGAATCAAATTCATCAAGTTTTGAGGAACTCTTTTGTACAACTCCGGGAACGAAATCAGCTCTTCAAACTCTTGTTCTAAGTTCTTCTTTCCTTTGTTTTTCATTTGTTATGTCTTATTTTAAAACCATGTTTTGTTGTTTTGATTGTGTCATTATGAACTAAGTTTTAATTCTAGAGGAATGATGGAACAAAACTAGAAACCATGTGTTAGAAGTTATAAATTAAGTTATTTAAGTTCTTCATATTGTTCATTTGTATTGTTCTAATCTTAATGCTTTCAAATTATTGGCCATATTTTGAATGATTTATATGTTTACAATTTATCACTCAGAAGAGGAAATTATAAACAAGAAAAAGATCAAATACATCAATGGTATTTATAGAGTTCGGAAGGCCTATAATGCTATCGAAGGCTATAGAGAATTTATTGCTTGTTGTGTTATTTAATTGTAAATTGTTGATGGGAATGTCACAATTCATTTTTAGATAACAAATATCTACTTATTACTTGGAAGAGGGTGTAGATAATAATAGGATTCTTTGCTAATGAATAAAAAAGGATTTTATAACAAACTAATAAGAATTATACATGGTGGATAGTTGCGTGAAATCGGACTTCTAGATCTTTTATCTCATTGTTATTTGCTAAAATTTGGTGTTCTATATATCTATATTTAATTATTTTTAAATCCATTTTCAATTTAGTCATTCATAAAATCAAATCCTTAAATTGATTTTTCTAAATAAAGTCAAGATTATTTTAATCACAAGCATTAATATACGTTTATATACACACTCCTCGTGGGATCGACACATGTACTTGAAAATATATTTTACTATAACTTGACGTCTTGCGCTTGCGAGCAATCAAGAAAACACGCAACAACTAGCAATGATTTTCTCTCCCCGGTTTTTATACCCACTACTCTCTTTACATCGCCTATCATCATCACGATGCAAATGCAACCCTCTATTCCCTCCAAATCTTCTACGACGCCTATCCTCATCATCTTGCATATCATATATCTCCTCTTTTTCACACCTCTTATATTGTTTTTCGTAGAGACTTAAAATCATTCTCCCACATTCTATCCAACCCTCCTAACATTGATTGAAATTGACGATCGTCAATCATTATAACTGGAAGAAAAAGTTAGTAAAAAACAATTAAGAATGAAGTTTCTCACCACGAATCCTCACTGGTCACTCCAATGTAAATTTCACTTCACTCTCTTTTTTTTTTTTGTCCTCACTACAAAACTTCACATGTCATCCAAGAAATAAACGCTCACCCTCAAAACTTTTTCTCGATTTTTGAGAGTTCTCTCGTAGGGTACAGTTCCAGGCTTTGTAGCTTGTATGCATCAAACTCACAAGTTCAAACTTCACAACCCTTGCAAACTGACTTACACGGACTGCGTAAAACAAGAAATTTGAAAATTAAATTTATTTTTTTTGATTGTGAGAGTCACTTGAATATGACTCAAAATAGATATAAGAACAAGATCAAATGCTAAATAATAGCACGGTTTTTTTAAAAAAAATTGTGGTAGACACTTGAATATGGCTCCCGCTAGAGAATAGAACTAAATTCAAAAACTAAATTATGGCAAATTTTCGAAATTTTTGTAATTTTTTTTATTTTTATATATTTTTTAAATTTTTTGCACAAAATAGGGTTGTGCAACTCGAAAAAAATAAATAAATAAAATCACAATATCTCAAGAATCAAATATTCACGAAAGACGAAGAACGAAAGGATAAAACAGACCTGCTAACAAATGAAAGATAAACACAGATCTGATAATACAAAGGATAAATTTACTTGAATCAAAGGAACCTAAATCTATGATACCAAATGATGCGATTCTTCAAACAATGAAAAGAAAACGCGCTCAGAACGGAGTCACGCCCTCGATTCGATGAAATAAAGAAACAGTTGTGTTGTATCGATCTTTTTTGACACAAGTAAGGTTGTAATATTCACCTCTAAATTACTAAGAATTTAGCAAAAAATATTAAAGAGATAAACAATTGAAATTCAAGCGAACCTTCAAAGAACTCGTCTTTGACAATTCGAGTGAAGAACAATCGACAAACGCCATAAAGTATTAAACTTTGATAAGTTTTATTTTAGAAACATACAAAGGTGTATACAAATCCAAGCTTTGAAATTTGAGAGGAAAACTCAAAGATATGATAAAACTAAATAATCTTCTCTTCAATTCGTGTTTACAATAGAATATATAAAAAATACAAGAAAATCACAATCTAGGGTTTCCATATATAAAATCTGCAAGGCGGCACGCTCGAGCATGAGATTCTACCGCTCGGGTGTGGGGTCTTCTGGACAGGTCGCGCTCGAGCAGTAAGATGTTACCGCTCGGGCGCTGAGTGTTCTATACATTTCCTCCTGGACAGTGATATTGGCGCTCGGGCTGTAAGATTTAACCGCTCGGGCGCAAAAGCTTATGTCTGCCTCTTCGTTTAAAACTCGCACAACGATCCTATGGACCCCAAGATCATTTCCATGCATCACGAACCCTTCGAGACTTGGAACCTTTCTTGTTAGCTCTTCTTGATTGCTCTTGAGTCCATGCCATGCTTCATTGAACCTCCTATCGATCAGTTGCACGCCATGCCCGGCTAGATTCATATCATCATTTGGTATCAAAGCTTTGGCTCATTGAATTCAAGTAAGTATCTCGTTTTTAAGTTTTCAGATCTACAATTATCCTTTCGTTTGTTTGTCAGATCTGCGTCATTCAATCGTTCTTCGTCTTTTACTGAATATGTGATTCTCGAAATTTTGTGTTTTTTTGTGGGGATTTTCAAGTGCACAAATCCATCTTGTGCAAGAGAAAAAAACAAATACCAATATTTCTAAAATTGCCTATTATTTTCTTCTTGTAATTTGTTCTGTTCCCTTTTGAGAGTCATATTCAATTGCCCCTTAGAGTCAAATTTTTTTTTTCAAATTTCTTTTTTATGCAGCCAAAGTAAGTCGATCACAATTGTTCACGAGATGAACTTGATTGTTTGATATATACAAATACAAAGCTTGAGCACACCTTCGAGAGAACTATCAAATTCGAGTGAAAACTCTTGAGTGAGAGCGTTATTTCTTTGCAGTGAACAGTGAGTATTTGTTGCAAGCAAAAAAAAAATAAAGGGGGAAAAACTAGAGTTCTAAGTTCTCGTTCAACAGCCACCATCTCAACCCCTTTCCCATGCAAATTTCTGGAGAGTTACCCCTTTTTTTCGAGCAAGAACCGTGTAGCAAGCATCTCCCGGTCATCCCCCGCAATCCACCGCGTCGGATTCTTTATCTTCGTGCGTTTTAACACAAAAGCATGTATATTCTTTTATTTTTCTGCATCGATCTTGTCATAATAAATATTTTGATGTATATTGTATGTAAAAATCCATTTGCATTATGCAAAGTTTGAGCTATGATGTTGAAACGATTTTTGGAATGGTTTTTAGATCTCAAAAACCGAATCTGTTGTCATTTCGGATCATGCAAATTTTCGATCGGTTTTCTGGAAAAACTTTCAAAAATACAAAATGTAGTACTTTTTGATATCTTCGATTTGACAGTAAATTCGTAATTTTCGAACAAGAGACGAGTGATTTATGATTTTTCTCGTGTGACTGCTCAAACTATGTCAAAAATGTGTTCTTCTTGAGGATTTTCGAGTTGCAGGCTTCGTTGGAACTGGGCGCCTGAGCAGTAAGATCTTACCGCCCAAGCGCCAGGCCTTTTGGACGAGCGGAGCTCGAGTGGTAAGATATTACCGCCCGAGCCCCAGGCATTTTAGAAATTAAAAAAAAATGTTTTAGCATGTGCAGTAGTCGTCCAAGCGGGATCCAACAAAGCCCTCAACGCTATATAAGTATGTTCAACATGCAAAAGAAAATGTTTATGTTTTTAAGTTATGGGAATTGTCTTGATCAATTATGAACGGGTTTGGAAGCCGGAGAACGTGTCCGGGGACCTCTCCACCCAGGTAAAGCATGACGGGTTATGATCAGGATTGGCAAGCGATAAAGCATGACTAGGGACCAATCCACCCGGTAAAGCATGACCGGTGATCTTATGTATGTGGGAGTGGATGTTCGGTCGAAAGGCTGTGATGATCCCTGCCAGCCTAGTACTGTGGTTTAGTCTGATCAGGCGCAATATGTTATGGGTCACTTGCTTTGAAACATATCTCTACGGAAAATGATGATGATTATGCATGTTTAAGTATGTATGATGCAGTACATTTATGAAAATGTTTATGAAATGATGACACGTCTATGCCTATGTAAGTATTTTTATGTAAGTATATTCAGAATTTAAGTATGCATGGGCTACATTAAAATGCATTTGGTTTTCTTATGTATTACTTGCTATTCTCAGTATATACATGTTGAGTGTTTAGACTCACTAGACTTGATCGATGCATGTGAGGACAAGTATGAGGAGGCGAGAGGCGGGGACCAGTGAGTTGGCTAGGATGGTGCGGAGACCTAACCCAAGGATTGCTGAAGTTTTCAAGAATTTTATGCACGTTAAATTCATTTACTATGAAGCGTCTTAATCCCGAAAATTCAAAACTTAATATTTTCCTCCTAAACTTTAAATATAAATTTTCATTCCTAAAATACCCCCGTGAGCCACGTGCCACCCCGTGGACCCAAAGTTCGAGCCCCTTCCGTTATAACCCAAACCTCGAACCCTAACCTCTACATCAAGCACGGCCCAATTCCCTCGAGCCACGACCGAGCCATCCTTGACTCGACCTAACCCTGAGGTTGGTTTTGTGGCTAGGAGAATAAGCGGTTCGAATCATGGTCCTAGGGGGTGGATTCATGGTTCACAAGGGAAGTTTAGGTAGGAAAAGTATATCCTTAAAGTTTGGGAAGAATATATTAAGTTTTGAATTAATTCGGGATATAAACGCTTCACGGTTTTGTAATTAAGGAATTAAATTAAAAAGCTCGAGTTTACGTCAAATAAAAATATTAGAAGGCAAATTTAAACTTAAATAATTTTTTGAGATAGTCTCGAGTCAATAATATTGAGAAAAAATCAAAATCAGGAATTTTAGGGTACAAAGTGAGAAAAAGTCAAAATCAGAAATTTTAGGGTCCAATTGTAAAACGGTCAATTTACACCTGGATAATACAAAAAGGTTTAGCAGTGTCCCAAAGGATCATAACGAGTGCTAAATGATATTTTAAAATGATTATGATGAAAATATGAGATTTTATTATTTATAAAGCTGTGCAATTTTTACTGTTAAAATGTTATTTTATGAATTTGGAAAGGACGTGATATTTTATGATTAAAAAGAAAGAAAAATATTTTGAATGATGTGAATTGATTGTGACAAAAGGATATGATATATGATTATTGGAAAGGCCTCAGAGGGAGCCCAACGATCGTATTTCCATTTACGTTGGTGCTTATTGCCCGTTCCCATGCACATTGGTGAGCTAAGACTGATCAATCGACCACATGATACAACTAGTCATTTTCAAGGATCAAACTTCACTCAAAACGATAAATGATGGAAAGTTTTATGATTTGACGATTTATGATGCTTACAAATTTATGCTAGATTATTTTGAATAAAAGTATGATTTTTAATGCATGTGCTTGTATATGTATTATTTGTCACTCATGTCTAGAACGTTCTTAGCAGTTAGACTCACTAGGTTTGAATGTTGCAGGTGGGGATTAGATTGAAGGAGGCGCCGACGTTTGAGTGGATCGAGTTTGGCAGTACACTCCCAAGAACATTATTTTCCGCATTAGCTTGATAGTCAACGTTTTAAATATTTTGTTAATGATTTAATTAGAGATTTTTATGCTTTATTTTGAAATTAATGTTGATCATGTTAATAGTTGGCGTATGATTTTGTTAATTGACGAGTTAAGGATTTTATGCACTTTAAATTTTAAGATGTTATATTATTTTTTGATGTTGGAATGTTAAGTCATTTTAATTAATAATTTCGAATTTTAGGTTCAAAAATAAAGTATAGTAGAATTTTAAGGTTTAAAATTAATGGACGTTTCACCTAACATTGGGACGAGGTTGGTGAAAGAGGGGAATTTGGTCCGGACTTGATCAAGCAAACAGCGGAGCTTGTAGTCAAAATCCGTGAAAGGATGAAAACTGCACAAAGCCGACAAAAGAGCTACCCCGACAAGCAACGAAGAGAGCTAGAGTTTGCCATAGGCGACCACATATTTGTGAAAATAGCACCGATGAAGAGTGTTAAGAGATTTGGCAAGAAAGGCAAGCTCAGTCCGAGGTTCATAGGGCCATTTGAGATTTTGTAGAGGATTGGAACACTAGCCTTTAGAGTGGCGTTGCCATTGGTGCTAGTTGGAGTACACAATGTGTTCCCATATCTCGATGTTGCAAAAGTACATGTCGAACCCTTCTCATGTACTAAATTACGAGCCTCTGCAGTTGACTTCAAATATGTCATATGAGGAAAGACCTACACAAAATTTGGGTAGGCAAGAAAGAAAACTCCAAAACAAAGTTATTCAAATGCTCAAAGTCAAGCGGATAAATCACTTAGAGGAAGAGACAACTTGGGAAACTGAGAGAGACATGAGGAGTCGCTATCTGAAGTTATTCAGTAAGTTCTATTTTCGAGGATGAAATTTCATTTAAGAGAGAGAGGAATTGTAAGATCCAAAATACGATTACGTAACCTAATTGCATGCAAATTTAGGAAAAATGGAAAACGACTAATTAAATTATTTGAATTGCATAAATTTAATAGGGTGTGGATGTTTAAAATGTATTTTTCTACATGAATGTGTTCAGCTGCAAGTACTCCCATGAGTTCATCAATCAAACTAGAAATGATCAAGGGGGAATATCAGTTGAGACGACACTTTACAGAGGTTTAATAGGTTCATTATTGTACCTAAATGCTATTCGTCCTCATATTGTATTTTCTGTTTGTATGTGTGCTAGATTTCAGGAAAATCCTAAGCAATAGCATTTTTCAGCTGCCAAACACATTTTAAAATATCTTAAAGGCACACAAAATGTGGGTTTATGGTATGATAAGGATTCTTCTTTCAATTTAGTTGGATATTCAGATGCAGATTATACAGGATATAAGCTAGATCGTAAAAGCACTAGTGGATCATGTCAGTTTCTAGGAGACAGACTGATTTCATTGTTCAGCAAGAAGCAAACATCCATAGAAACTTCCACAACTGAAGCAGAATATCTTGCTGCTGAAAGCTGTTGTGCACAACTGATCTGGATCCAGCAACAACTGAAATACTATGGAGTTATTGCAAAAGAATCTCCAATATTTTGTGATAATACAATGCACAATTGCAATTACATATAATCTAGTTCTCCATTCTAGGACCAAGCATATCAATGTCAGGCATCACTTCATCAGAGATCATGCTCTGAAGAAAGCAATAAGGCTCGAATACATACCAACTGAACAACAAGCAGCTGACATCTTCACCAAACCTCTACCAGAGACTAATTTTTCTCATTTTCGCAATATTCTTGGTTTAATTGATTTGTCTTAATTTTATCAATTTTAATATTGTTTTAGCAATTGTTATTAATTATTATTTAGTTAGTCAAATTTTAGTTAATAACTATTCAATTAGCCATCATCAGTTAGTTAATTGTTTATCAACTGATATCAGTTCATATGCAGATAAGGAAAGAGAAATGAATCGAAACAACAATTTGATTGATAAAATCTCGTCCAAATTACATGATTCAGTTCCTTTTCAGCAGCATCTTGCCAAAGAAATAGCCAATTAGATAATTCATGACAAATAATTCTTTTGAAACTTTCTGAAGAATAAATCTTTTCCAGCACATCCAACTCCTTCTTAAGCATCAGCTGGATAAGACCATCATCAGTGGCAAGCTCTGAAGTATGGTTGACTTCAAGATGCCTATTATACTTTCTTGCAATTACATCTTCTTAGCAGTAGCAACTAATCCATCACGTTGAATGGTCTGAAGCTCGTGTATCTTGGTCAAAGTGGACATGACCTTTGAAAAGACGAGTTCTTCAATAGATTCCTTCAATCTCTCCAAACAGCGAGGTGTTAATGAAGAAGGAGGGACGTTGGAACTGCTTGAACTATCCATCGGTGTTTAACTATTATTATCTAATGACTTTGCTCTTATTTATAGACAGACTAATATTGAAGAAATAGAAGAAGACGAAGAGACACTAGTCAACTTCAAACCCTTCAACTTATTCATACTAAGCTTCTCTTACCCTTTCTTTTATTAATATGCATTTATTGAGGGGGAATATCGAATCTAAAAGGTTAACTGAGAAGACAATAGTCAGTTGGCCTTTAACTGAAATGACTCAGCTTAAAACTGATCAGTCAGTTGCTGACCTAACTGATCTTCTCCAATAAGTTAACTAATAAATCAATAAATATTCCATAACAAGTGATGTGACTGATAATTACGCATTTAATGCATGTCTTTCAATGAATAGTGTTTTAAAACATGGCCCCACGTAGTCCATTTAAATTATACACACGTTTTCATCACACGTACACTCGATTTTATTCAATTTATTTTGGACTAACACGTGTCCATAAATTTGAACAGTCACATACATATGTACTTATCCCCGTCTCACTTCAGTTTTCCTTTACGCGCATTTCAGTTTACAGAGCACATCAATACACAGAACTTTCTCTCTCGCAGATAACCAATCCTTCAGCAATGGAAAATCAAGTTCCGGCATACATGTTGAATGCAATGGCAATCGACTTTGATTCAGTCATGACTGTCCAGGATGAGGACATCAAGAATATGTTGCTCAAACTAGAGACTACTGGACTAAAGACATTTCTGGGACTTTCTTCCCAAGAAATCTATCCAAAAGAGATTCATGATCTCTATGAAAATGGATTCATCTCCACTGACGGCAACATCTTTCAACTGTCAACTGATGGTCTGGCCAATATCTCTGATGTGAAAACTTATGATGTAGAGGAGATGCAGACTCTCCTATCAGCTGATGGGCGGAAAATCAAGGTTTCCAATTCCCAAAGGAACTGAAGCCAGAAATCCATTTTCTGGCTGACATCGTGGCCAAAGGGCTACTTGCCAAAGATGGATCTTTTGCCGCTCTCGCTCTAGAGAAATTTCAAGTCATGACTGCTATCATGGTTGGAAAATGACTGAATTGTAAAGGTATCATCTTCAACCTGCTTAAAAACATGTTTCAGTCTTCAAAACAATCAAAGGGATTTTCTGTGCCGCTCAGCTATCTGCTGAAAAGCAAAGGCTTAGTGGGTGACTCCTCTGAGAGGTCATACAAGTTCAAGATATTCAATAACAAGAGTGTTCAGCTGTCAAAGCTCAGGCTGGACATCTCTCCTGAAAAATTCATTAAGGTGAAAAAGGAGATTGGGAGGAAGGAGACTCACAAACCAGTGAAGAAAGCCAAGAAGACATATCAGAAGAAGACAATCAAACGCAAGCTAATTGTCAGTGAAACTGATTCTAAAAAGACTCCTTCTCCTAAAATCGCCAAGAAGCCCAGAACTCTGAAGACAAAAACCAGTAATCGTTGCGAGCACCATCCCAACTTAGAGGCTGATACTATCTGGAGCTGAACAGCCGATCCAGGCTACTTCGTTGCGGGCAATATCAGTTACAACTTTAACTAAAGATCAGTTACCTCCACCTGCTTCTCCTCTCAAGAAGACTATCACCGAATCTGGTGATAAGAAAAAACCTATTGGAGTTAAAGCTCCACTAATCACTATCTCCGGTCCAATTTCATTGTCATTTGCCAGACCCAAAGGTGTAGTGATTAGAGAAATTATTGATGCATTCAGATCAGGACTAAATATTCCTCATGTCCAGACTGGCTCAAAGGGCAAGGAAAAGATGACACAAGAGCCCAGGCCCACAAACACAATTCAAACCCATATTGACCTTATCTGGAGAGAGTTCAATGAATTTTCTGAGACTAAGCTTAAAGTTTATGATGAATGGGTAAGGTTTAGGACCGAAGTGTTTGCCAAGAAACTACAAAACAAATCAGTTTTGAAAAATTTTATTGCTCTGGAAACCATAGTCCTAAAAATGGCCAAAGCAGCTTCAGTGGTTCAAGCTTTGCAGAGGAAGAAGTACTTCTTTGATCAGGTACGAGCAAAGAAGTTAAGACAAATGGTTGTTCAGCTACGCCAAAACTATGATCCCACCAGTCCAACTGCCTTTAATGATAAAGAAGTTCATGACCAACTTGACTCGGATCTTATATCTCTGCAGATGGAGATTAAGCATTGGGAACTAGTTCAAGAACTGACCATTCCAGCAGATTCCCAAGATCTTTCATCAAACGAGATAGCTGAACAATCAGTTCAACTGCAAAAGCCATCCCAGAAACCAGTTGTTGAATCTTCTGAGCAAGTAACTGCTCCTTCTTCAAAGTATGCGCAACCGGCTACTCAATCCTCAACTGCAGAACTTTAACTTTATACTGATGCTGAATTATCATTGGCAAACATTTATGAAGTTACTAAATAAGTTTCCTCTGATATTCAACAGACTACAACAGAAGAAGTTGAAGAACTATTCGCAACTGATGAGCCAGCATCACAGGCTACTTTTCAACCGACTGAAGGGCCAGTTCAGTTGACTGCCACGACTGAACAGACAGTTATTACAGGAACTGAAGAGGCAGTTCATTCATCCGCCATGACTGAACAAACATTAACTGACGAGGTGCCAACTGCACAGCCAACAATAGTTTCAGTTGTTCAACCAACTGAAGAACTTATTTCTGAATCAGCTGAGCAACCAACTGAAGAACCAGCTACTATTTCAGCTGATCAACCAACTTCAGAGCCTTCTAGTTCCGCTGTTGTTCCAAATCTCTCTTCTTCTCCACAGCATCAACAAGAAGCTATACCAGAGGATACTTCAGAAATGGTCAATCTTGAAACTGAAACAACTGACAGGGCCATGGTGATCTTTAATAAAGAGAACCAGGAGCAGGAACCAGAAGCTTCTGAGGCCATGTCTCCTGGTATATCAACAGAAACTGAATCTTTGTTTGAATAAATCCAAGCCATTCAGACCAACCTTGTCGGTGTAATGACTTACATTTCTGACATCAAGTCAACCCAATTTTTGCATACTATGAGGATCGAATCTATAAAGGAGAATAATATGGGAAGACTACAGCAAATCCAAAAGGATATAACTTCATTATTTTTCCAAATGGAAGAACTTCTAAAAGACAGAGCGTCAGCTGAAGCTCACTTCCAAACTCAAGCCTTGGTTACAAGACGCCTTGATTTTTTGGAATACACTGTCTCAAAAAGAATGGATTTGCTGCAAGAAATCCTGTTGAATGCAGTATCAAACCTCTCCTTGAAAGTCCGTATGTTATCCAAAAAGGTTGATGGGTTTGACAAAAAAGGGGAAGAAGAAGGAAAAGATCAGCCGGAGCAATCTACAAAGTTGATCAAGAAGAAATAGAAGATTATTTGGCAAATTTTAAAGATACTTTTAGTCAGTTAGAAGATTCTTTTATTGTTTCGTTCTTTGTAGGAATCTGTACATTGAAAGAGTTGTCAAACTCATTTAGAATTTCACTCAGCGAGTTCATTAACCAGGCTTCTGAAACGTTCATCAAACTCATTTAGAATTTCACCAGCCTTCATCTTTAGATTCTCAAACTTCTGCATTGCTATAGACAGTTTATTTTCTTTTGTCTGCTCATTTCCTTCACATATCTGAATGAGCTTTTCCCAGATTTATTTGGCAGTAGAAGACATCTTGATTTTGCTGAAGGCGTTCTTATCAAGAGTTTTATACATAATGTCCTTCGCGACATTATCAAGATTAGCTTTCTTCTTATCTTCCCCAGTCCATTCGTTTCTTGATTTTTCAACTATTTGTGGTGCACCCTCAGTAACAGCAATGGTAGTATTTGGCTTTAAGATCTTTAATGGTCCGTCTGTGTTGACATACCACATGTCATCATCTTGGGCTGCAAGGTGAGCTTGCATACGAATCTTCCAATCATCAAAATCTTCTTTTGAGAACATGGGAACTTTGCTAAAATATGCCATAACTGTTGCAAATTTACAGAACAAGAGAAATCTGCTCTGATACCAATTGTTGGGGATCGATGTAGAGTTTAGAGGGGGGTGAATAAACTCTCCTGCTTTGATAGTAGTTTTTGCAAAGGGCGCTATGATCCTGTTAGAGATTATAACTATTCTTGTTCGAGTGTAAGTCCAGCAGATCACAAAAGTAAGTGAGGAAACGATCCGATGAAATAAGGCGAAAAACAACAATATCAGTAGGCAATAAAACAGTAGTTGTTTCTGGATGTTCGAAGATAAAATCTTCTACGTTTCCTCTTCTTCTGTTTTCAGAAGGTATCACTAAAAAACTTTGGATTTACAGTACAACTCTTGTACACACCCACTTCAGCAGGGCTTATCTCTTGCCTACTGAAACTCTTAGTAACTAGCACCAAGTAGCTTAAAATAACAAAGTTCTGGAAAAGACTCTTTTCCAGTTTACAAACTCTTCTACAGAATATGATAAACGGTTTCGCTTGAAGAGATGAAGAAATAGCAGTACAAAATGATCTTCAAAGATCAGATGTATTAAGTGAAGCGTGTACTGCTTTTCTGCACGTTTGAGATTTTGAAGATAAAGATAAGTTCGCGGTTGCTCAATGTATTGTTGGATAGATAAGAATGATCAGCGTTGTTCTCTAAATGATTTTGTTCCATATATATAGATAACTTGAATCCAACGTCTATAATAAAAACCGGCTCTCTTGACTTCTGATAGAAACAGCTTTATTTCCTAAAGAGGATCCTGCAAAAGGCTTTCAACGTAGTCAGTCTTGTTTTATACTAAAACTAGCATGATGAATTAAATGTTTTCGTACAGCAATTAATGTCGCAATAAATGCTTAGTACTAGATAAAGTAACGGTAACAATTAAGATCAGAAACAATCCGTTAAATGCTGATCCAGTAGGACTAAGTTCTGCTTCTGTTATACTAAGCCGTACTTACTAAAGTACTGATCTGATAGAGCAACTCAAAAGCTACTGCTTTGCATAATCTTCTGGTTGGTATTATTACTACTGGATTTGATACTCATCACCACAATAAAATTAAGTCTAACAAATTTGCAATAGGAAATAGTAATATAATCTGTGATATACAATTCGCATTGATATATGAAATTGAATACAAGTTGATATTCATGGTCTGATAGGTCGAAAGCTAAGATATTCCATAGATCGTGCATGCAATTCACTATTGATAAATGATTGAAGATATTTAATTGTTTCAACATGTCAAATTAGTTTAACATAGCTTGAGAAACTATTTTAATTGTTTGGGGAGTCTTTTAAAAGGAAATGAAAAACATTCAAGGTTAATTATTGAAAATTACGAGTGGTAGGTGAACCGAGATTACCAACAACTTTCTGCTTGATTTTTAATATCCACTTTGCATCTTTTATTTGATATTTGAACATTTAGCTATTTCAATTATAGTATTTAGCGAACCCATTCAAAATACGTTTGTTAAAGAAATATGTAAGTGGAAATATTATTCGTGTAATACAGTCTCGGTGGAACGATATATGTATTTTATACACTATACTATCACTTACATCATGCACTTGCGATCATTTTGAGCTTGAACATTTCAACAATTTTTACTTGATGTTATAGTGAAAGAAAAGCTCAATCAGGTACGTGCTAGGGCACACAGAAATCTGTGCTAGGGTGCGGGGTACGCTAGGCCGGTCAGAAACTCACGCTGCCTGGCTCGGTCCTGGGCACTGGAGCGGGTGAAAAGCTCCATTGCACGTGCCCATCTCGGCCCTGGGTTTTGGGGCAGGCGGAAATATGTGCTGGGTTGCACCTGTCTTGGCCTGCATGCCTTTTTTTGTCCTTCAACACTTGAATGACATTATAATGGACCCAATGCTTTGGTAGCATGCCGTGAACCCTTGAAGAGGTTCCTTGAACTTCTTGTTACGTCCCCTTGTAATTTGTCCTGCCGGTAACTCCAACGAGTGCCACGCTGCTTTCTTATGAGCATCTGAGATCGCATCACTGTATGTTCTAATTCAACAAGTAAATGACATGTTTTACAAAAAAGCAACCTATACGGTATGGTGCCTATAGGTGTTTTGAAAATCGTCTAATATGGCCACAGTGCATCATCTATCTCAATGATCGATCTTTTCTACTTACACTCATAGTCTTTTCAAGGGTTCTCTTGACTTCTAGATTTCACACCTCCACTTTACTACATGTTCGGGAGTGATATGGGTAGAGACCTTGTGGGTGACGCCAACATCTTTCAACTGTCAATTGACTTCTAGGTTAGTTTTGAGGCCGGTCCAGTGATGGTCCAAAGGTCTTGGGCTCGGTTTTTGCTCGAGTGAAGAGTCATGGCCGAGTAAGGAATCCTAGGCGCATAAGGGAGGACTCGCGCGGCTGTTGGTGATGGGAGGCTGCAGCGTGGTCCATGGGGCTCGGGGATTGCTCTTTTGGGGCTGAGACTTGTCCAGGGACAGCTGGGGTCAGGTGTCATTGATGGCTAAGTAGTAATAAGGGTCATAGTTCGAGAAGATTCCTAGGGAAACTAGGAGATCTCTGAGGCTTGTGGCTTGCGCAGACGGCTTGTGGCTTGGGCAGAGGCCCGGGGCTGGTCCATGAGGGTTCATTGGGGTCCATATGAGGTCTGGACAGGGGATGGCTCGAGGTGGCTCGGCCATGGTCCAAGAAAAATCGAGAGATGGCTCGAGGGAGTTAGCTTAGGGTTCGAAATATGAATTTTAATGGTCGAGGAGTCGAACCATGGTCCATGAGGGGTCAATTCATGGGATAAAGGGGTAGTTAGGTAATAATAGTCTATATTTAAAATTTAGAAAAAAAATATTAAAGTTTGAATTAATTCAGGAATAAAACACTTCATGAATTAGTAATTAAAAAATTAAATCAAAATCCTCGAATATACGTCAAATAAAAATATTAAAAATTAAATTTAAGCTTAAATAATTATTGGGGATGGACTAGTGTCAATAAAAGTATGAAAAGGTCAAAATCAAGAAATTTTACGTCTAGTGGCAAAACGTTCATTTTACACCTGGGTAGTACAAAAAAGCTTGGCAGCATCCCGAAGGGTCTTAACACAATACATTATATAAATGACGATTTTGATGAAAATATGGAATTTTATGATTTATGGTAAAGATTTCCAATTTTTTACAGTTAAAATGTTATTTTTGGAAAGTAGTGATATTTTATAATTTAAAAAGGAAAAAAAAAAATTTTGAGGGATGTGAATTGATTGTGACAAAAGGATAAAGGATATGTGGAGAATCTGTTTTAAGAAGGAACAGTGAACTTACAATTTTATGGGAATGTCGTGATGGAAACTGCCCCAGAGGGAGCCTGTTTACGGGACAAGGCCTCAGAGGGAGCCCGACGATCGTATTTCCATGGCGGTGCCTAGTGCCCGTCCCCATGCGCTATGGTGAGCTAAGAGTTATCAGTCGACTAGATGATAAAAGGCTAGTCAATTTCAAGGATCAAACTTCACCCAAATGATACAGGATGCAAAGTTTTACGATTTTATGATTTTACGATATATGATTTATTTATGCTTAAAATTATTTTAAATAAAACTATGATTTAATGCATGTGCTTGTATATGTATTATTTGTTACTTATGTTTAGAACGTGCTGAGTCATTAGGCTCACTAGGTTTGAATGTTGCAGGTTATGATGATATTGAGGGAGGCGCTGACGCTTGAATGGATCGAATACGGCAGTACATTCCCGAGAGACATTTATTTCCGTACTAGATTGATAGGCAAAGTTAAAAAGACTTTGTTAAGGATTTTATTAGAGATTTTATGTTTTATTTTGAAGCTAGTTTTTATCATGTTAAAGGTAGAAGTCGGATTTTGGTAATTGACGATTTTAGAGATTTTTTGCACTTCAGATTTAAATTCTTAAATTATTTTGATTTATGAAAATGTTAAGTTATTTATAAATGGTGATTTTCGAATTAATGGAAAAAAATTAGTAGAATTTCAAAGTTAAAAAGTGAGGGTTGTTTCACAAGGTATGTGTGAAACTTATCAAAAGCAAATACTATAGCAAGTATTTCTTTCTTAGTAGTCGAATAATTCAACTGAGCCTCATTTCAAGTCTTGCTTGCATAGTATATAATATGAAATACCTTGTTTTTCCTTTTCCCAATTATGAAACCTACAACAATGTCACTGGCATCGCAGATTACTTCAAAAAAAAGATCCCAATCAAGCGTATCAAGCAAAGGTACAGTCACCAAACGCTCCTCCAAATCCTCAAAGAGCTGCACACAATCAGAGTTAAAGTCAAATGGTACATCTTTCATTAGCAGAGAGGATGGAGGTTTACAAATTTTGGAAAAATCCATAATTAATCATCGGTAAAATCCAACATGCTCTTCCAAACTTCTAACACACTTTATTGACAATCAAGGTGGCAAGTTCTTGATAACTTCCACATTAGTTTGGTCAACCTCTATCCCTTGTACAGATATTTTCATGCCCTACTAGTATTTCAAGCATTTGAACAACGATTGGGAGGGGAAAGTGATACTTATGGTTTTCATAATTTAATTTCCTCTATCAATCCGCACACAACAAACCATAATTGTCCTAGTAGGGATTAATTCATTTTTCTCATTAGTGATCAGAATTATTCCCCTTTTCTTAGGCATGCATTGAATATGATTTACCCATGCACTATCAGAAATATGATAAATAATATATGTATCCATAAGTTTTATGGTCTTTGCCCTTACTACCACTTTCATTTTCAGGTTGAGTCTCCTTTGTGGCTTCACAAGAGGTTAGTTCTTTTCTTCAATCAAGATCTCGTGCATGCAAATCAATGGATGGATTCCTTGGATATTTGCCACTTTCCTGAAAATTCACTCTTGTGTTCTTTCAAGACTTTCAACAGTTTCCCTTTCATCACTTCTATCAAATAGGAAGATTTAATCATAGGTAGAATATCATTCGCACCTAGATACACGTACTTTAGATGTGGAGGGAGGGGTTTGAGCTCAAGATTTGGTGATTATTCTATGCTTGATTTTTGAGGTGTCAAGTCTCTCCTCTCTTACAAGGCTTTCAACCTATGTCTGACTTGCTTCTTCCATGGTAGATTTGTATTGAAGTATGCCACCACTTAAGCTTTTGCCTCATCTAGCCCCTCCTCTCGAAAATCAATAGTGAGTGTGGTTTCCACTGGATCCTTCAAAGCATCCAGTACACAATTGCAAACTAGTGAATCCAAAGCGTCAATTCTAATGAAAGATTATTGTGCATTATGTGCCTAAGGGCTTTAAAAACATCTAAGGTAATTTCGTCATTTCCCACTTTCAGTCTGAACTTTCCTTCTTGAACGTCTATAAGGGCTTTTCCAGCTGCAAGAAAGGCTCTCACCTAGATTAATAGAATCTACAAAGCGTCAATTCTAAAGCTATTTTGATTGTGAATTATGTGCCTAAGGACATTAAAAACATCAAAGCTAATTTATTCATCCCTCATTTTCAATCTCAACTTCCCTTCTTGAATGTCAGCAAGGGTTTTGCAAGTTTCAAGAAGGGCTCACCAAGATTAATTGCATCTCTAAATCCTCTTCCATATCAAGCACAACGAAATTCGTAGGGAAATTAATTTCTTCCACTTTAACTAGTACATCTTTGAAAGGAATATCAATTCCTTTCAATCTTAAATGATTTCTCATAGGTACTTCATGGATCTTTCTGGCAGCTGCAACGAAATCCTAGAACGCTTTGGCTCTCTCAATACAAGATTCCTAAACATAGAAAAGGGCATCAAATTAATGCCAACATCTAGATCACACAAAGCTCTATGAAATATAATATCACCAATCATGCAAGGGAAGGAAAAACTCCATGTATCTTTTAGCTTGAGTGGTATTTTTTTTTTGGACCAAAGCAGAGAAATTTTCTATCAAACTCACAGACATATGATTCTCCAAATTTCTCTTGTTTGCCAAGATGTCGTTAGAAAATTTAACATATGTAGGCATTTTAATCTGAGTATCAGCAAAGGGAAAATTAATAAGCAATTTCTTAAAAACTTAAATTACTAATTTGAGCATCTATCTTTGCTTTCTTAATTGTTGCAGGAAAAGATGCAGGAATAACAATTTTAGACTGTGTAGTGGGTGTAAGTGCCAAGTTAGATAACTTACATTTTTGTGGTTCCGCAGCTTATTCTTTTGACTTGCTCTTTTCACTCACCGCTGGTTCTAGCATTCTTCAGCTTCTCAATTCGATGGCCTTCACTAGCTCTTTTGGGTTCGTTTCTACGTTGCATGGCAAGGTGCTCGGCTCTCTGCTAGAAATCATCTTGCCCAACTGTCCTATTTGATTTTCCAAGCCTTTAATCGATGTATCCTGAATTTTTAGCCTAGCTTCAATAGAAGAGATAAATTTTGACATCATCTGCTCCAAACTAAACTTTTCCTCTTGAGGCTCGGACTTGTACATCGGTTGTTTCCCATATTGTTGGCCTCTTTTTTGGCGTCTCTGATCGTTCCAATCTCCCCATTAAAAATTTGGATGTTGTCTCCATCCAAGATTGTATGTATATGAATGGGGGTTGTTCCTTGGGCAATTTTTTCTACCTCCATCAAGCACATAAAAATGATTTCTATCTTGACAATCCTTAGTGAAATGTTAACCCCCACAGTCATCACAAAATATTTCATGTAAGCACATAGCAGTACTACCCATTTTCAGATTATCAATATTCTCATTCAAAGCTTCCAATTGAGTAGCCAAATCATTAAAATCATTCACTTGGTGTATTCCAACATTCCTCCTCTGACCATTTCTCTCTAACTAAGGATGGTATTTCTGGCGGTCATCTCTTCCAACAACTCATATCCTTCTATGTTGTCTTTTTCAAAATTGTTCCACGTGCAGCTGCATCAATCATGGTACGATTAGATGTAATTAAACCATAGTAAAAATTTTACACCAAAAGTCCAAAGACAGCAAGTGATATGGGCAACCTCTCACTCATTCCTTGAAGCGCTCCCATGCTTCGTACAACTATTCTAGCTCATATTGAGCAAAGGTGGTTATGTCAGCTCTCTGTTTAATTGTCTTTGACAGAGGAAAGTACTTAGTAAGAAATGTCTTGTCCAAATCCTTCTAAGTTGTGATTGAAACTACAGGCAAACAATTTTATCAAGCTTTAGCTCTACCTCTTAAAGGAAAGAGGAATAAGCATAAACGAATAGCATAATTAGAAACTCCATTATGCTTGAAAGTATAACAGTTCTCAAGGAAATTTGCGATATGAATATTAGGATCAAATGTTGTTGTCCCGAACTAGACCGTGTTCTGAATCATCTGAATAATGGCTGGCTTGATTTCAAATTGGTTCTCATTCACAACTGGGTGGACTATGCTTGGCTTTGTCCCATCCATAAAAGTTTGTGCATAATTCAACATGGGTATGAGTCATGGTATATCGATGTGTTTCTTTTCATGTTGTCTAAGTCCTTCCATATTTCCCTATTCCTTTGTTGTTGTCTTCTTCTTCGAAAAGTTCTTTCGGTCTCGGAATCAAAATGCTCAAGATCAAAATTTTCGATCGTCGCATGCACTGAGAAAGGTATCTGAAGTGGCAGAGAGGGTGTTAGACAAATAAAATAAAAACTACTAAAGATAATAAACGAAAATAAAAATGTGTAATAACAATTTCCGGCAGCGACACAAAAAAATTGATCGAGCTTTTCTTGCACTGTAAAATTTTAATCTTTCATGATCGAATAAATCGCAAGTGCTCTAGTCAAGTTATAATATAATGTATGGAGTATAGATATTGTCACAAAGAGCCTGTATCGCACAATTATTATTTTCAAAATTAATCTTTAATAAAGTGCAAACGAAAATTTGAATTTTAATCTATCTAATAAATTCAAAGCAACATATAATGAATTTAGTAAATAAAGATTGACAACTTAAAAAGAATTTTTGTAAAATCAATTGGAATAAATTTGTTAGAAATCTCGGTTCAATTATACTTTACTAAGTCATATAATCGACTTCAACTTTTGTTCCGTCTTTTGACATGATCCCCCAGCTTATTACACACTCTCTCGAGATATGCTAAACTAACTCGACACGATGAAACAATTAAATATCTTTAACTATTTATCAAAGTTGCATGCATGATTCGTGGAATCCTCTAGCTTTTGGCCTATTGGACTATAACTGTTGGGAAATTATAAGTTTCAGAGTTTGAAAAACCAATCAGTAACTGAACTGAAGACCAGAACTGAATAGTTACCGAAGTGATAGCATATAACTGATCATAAAACTGAAGAAGACTTATTGGACTAAAATGAATTAAGTAGAACTAAAGTTAATAAACTAACGTTCTCAAAACCATAAATAAGTTTCAAAAATAAAGATTCAAAGATTTTCAATCTGGAATTAAAGATCAGAACTGAATGTGATATTCACAGAACTGATATAGCAAAACTGATATACTCAAACTGAAGCTAACAGGCTTTTATAACCAAAAAAACATCAGTTAAAACTGATTACCAAAAATAGAGCAACTTAACTGATCAGTCGACCAGTTTAATTCTAAACACTTGGCCACGTCATCAGTTTTAGTTTGAATTCAAGCAGACAAACTGACATTCCGTACCTGAGCAAATCAGTCATTGCACAACAATCTGATTCCTCGCACTATCGTCAGAAGAATGTATACATGGAGAAAAAGATTATCATTCCTAAATGATTCAATATACATGGATAAAACTGGTTTAGGGTTTGGAAACCAAGATGAAACTTCCACCAGTGATACTCAGCCAAAACTGAACATGAACAAAGGGAAATATAATCGCTTTGTAAAATCATGGTACAAGAACAACCACAGACAACTAAACTAGTTGTACAGTCTATTCAAATAAGAACAAGGATAGAAGGTATGGTATTGGTTATAGCCCAAAAATTTCAACTTACCCGCAAAGCCAGTCACCAAAAAGGCTCAGCAATAAATACATGAACTATTGAAATGGCTACTCCAATTACTATAACAGCAAGCCAGTTCAATAAAGATATCGGCTGAACAACCAGTTGAAAAAGGTTAAAGCTCATATTGCTTCATCTTCACACTACATATCAAGCACACACAAGTCGAGAAAAACTATTTGGAACACAGCAACTGGAAAGTCAGTTAGACAAGTCCAAATCTTGGTTCCTAAAGGACTGATCAGTTTAGGACGCAAATAGATGTGGGTAAAAAGATCATATATTGTGTGTGATTGCAGGTGACATGTACAAACAAAAAACCCACCTGGTATCTGGACAATGGATGCTCGCGTCATATGACAGGGGATGCAAGTTTTTTATCCCAACTGATCAAATACACTGGTCCAAACATCAGTTTTGGAGACAACTCCAAAGGTAAAGTTGTGGGTAAGGGTAAGCTTATCCATGGAAATTTTACTATCAATGATGTTTTACTAGTTGAGAATTTGAAATATAACTTGATTAGCATCAGTCAGTTATGCGACACTAAATTCTCAGTTTAGTTCGACAGACACACTTGCTTAGTTAGAGACTCAGCAGATGAGGTCATCCTAACTAGTAATCGTTGTGGGAATACATACAATGTCAGTTAGACTGATCAACCTTATGCACCAGTTTGTTTTATAGCCTCCAAATCTTCTAAAAACAGGTTGTGACATAACAAATTGAACCATCTAAACTTTAAATTCTATTGCATATCTGAGTAACCATGATCTTGTAACCGGTTTGCCCAAAATAGTTTTTTCAAAAGATAAAATTTATTCAGCATGTCAGTTTGTTAAGTAATTAAGATCTTCATTTAAAAACAATAGTTGTAAACCATCTTCCTGATAATTAGAACTGCTACATATGGATCTCTTTGGTCCTATACCAGTCATGAGCTTTGGGTGAATGAAATACACCTTAGTAGTTGTGGATGATTTTCAAGATTTACTTGGGTTATTTTTCTTAAATCAAAATACCAAACTGCAGCACAACTGATTAAGCTTTTCAAAAGAATATTAAATTAAAAGTCAGTTGGGATTGATCGAATAAGGTCTGATCGAGGGACTGGATTCATCAATCAAAATCTTCTACAATTTTTAGAAAATACTGGGATCAAGCATGAGCTCTCAGCAGCAAGAACTCCTCAGCAGAATGGTGTAGCTGAGAGAAGAAATCGAACCCTTAAAAAAACTGCTAGAACAATGCTTGCTGATTCTGGTATTTCTCAGAGGTTTTGTGCTGAAGCAGTAAAAACTGCATGTTACACTCAGAACAGATCAATGATTAATAAGAATCATTTGAAAACACCGTATGAGATCTAGCATAGACGCAAAAGCCTGGTTTCTCATTTCAAAATATTCGACTGCAGATGTTTTATTCTTGTTATGGGCAAAAATCATTTAAAAACTTTTGATGCGAGCTAAATCTGCAAAAGGAATATTTCTTGGGTATTCATCAGTTAGTAAAGCTTACAGAGTCTTTAACAAATGCACTTTGAATGTAGAATATTCTATTCAAGTTGTATTTGATTAATCTGTGCTAACTGATAAGCCAACTGATCTAGTTGAGCTAGTTGATCGCTTTACATATATTAGTTTGGATGATGATAATGAAGAAGAGAATCACATTAATAAAAATATCCTTTAAATACCAGAACCAGAAGTGTTGGATCAATCAATTGAACAAGAAATTGTTACTGATAATCAGTTGGTGGAGCAAAATGATAATACTCACTTACCAACTGATACAGCCGCAAATGAAACTGAAGAAAATATTCAGTTGCCAACCCAAGCAGTTGTTATGATGGATGCAACAAATGCTGAGTACAGATGGAAGAAATCCCATCCGCCAGAATTCATGATAGGTAATTCATTTGATCAGGTAAAAACTCGGAATGAAATGTTTAATTTATTTATTCATTCAGCTTTCGTTTCCCAACTGGAACCTAAGAAAACTGATGAAGCTCTTGCTGATCCTAACTGGATAAATGTCATGCAAGAATAGCTAAATCAATTTACCCATAACAATGTCAGGAACTTAGTTCCAAGACCAGTTTCTAAAACCATTATAGGTACAAAGTGGGTATATAGAAACAAACTGAACGAAGATGGTTCAGTTGTTCGCAACAAAGCGAGGCTTGTAGCACAAGGATATAGGCAAGAAGAAAGAATAGATTACGATAAAACTTATTCACAAGTTGCAAGACTGGAAGCAATCAAAATGTTCCATGCTTATGCCTCATTCATGAATTTTAAAGTCTACCAGATGGACGTGAAGAGTGCATTTCTGAATGTTCAATTGCAGGAAGAAGTATATGTGGAACAACCACCAGGTTTTGTTAATCATTCTCTTCCTGATCATGTTTATCATTTGAAAAAAGCCTTATATGGTCTTAAACAAGCTCCAAGAGCTTGGTATGAAACTCTTTCAAAATTCTTAATTGATCATGATTTTACTATTGGATCAGTTGATAAGACTATGTTCAAATTTTCAAAAAATGATCACATTTTACTTGTGCAAATATATGTTGATGATATTATTTTTGGGTCAACTAACCCCAAATTATACGAGAAATTCGCCAAGTTAATACAGGAAAAATTCGAGATGAGTATGATGGGTGAACTGACATTTTTCCTCGGTCTGCAAGTGAAGCAACTGGAAATTGGTATTTTTGCCAGTCAGACTAAATATAATAAGGAATTGCTTAAGAAATTTGGCATGGAAACATGTTTAGCTGCAAGTACTCCCATGAGTTCATCAATCAAACTAGAAATGATCAAGGGGGACAGTTGAGACGACACTTTACAGAGGTTTAATAGGTTCATTATTGTACCTAAATGCTAGTCGTCCTCATATTGTATTTGATGTTTGTATGTTTGCTAGATTTCAGGAAAATCCTAAGCAATAGCATTTTTCAGCTGCCAAACACATTTTTAAATATCTTAAAGGCACACAAAATGTGGGTTTATGGTATGATAAGGATTCTTCTTTCAATTTAGTTGGATATTCAGATGCAGATTATACAGGATATAAGCTAGATCGTAAAAGCACTAGTGGATCATGTCAGTTTCTAGGAGACAGACTGATTTCATTGTTCAGCAAGAAGCAAACATCCATAGCAACTTCCACAACTGAAGCAGAATATCTTGCTGCTGGAAGCTGTTGTGCACAACTGATCTGGATCCAGCAACAACTGAAATACTATGGAGTTATTGCAAAAGAATCTCCAATATTTTGTGATAATACAAGCACAATTGCAATTACATATAATCTAGTTCTCCATTCTAGGACCAAGCATATCAATGTCAGGCATCACTTCATCAGAGATCATGCTCTGAAGAAAGCAATAAGGCTCGAATACATACCAACTGAACAACAAGCAGCTGACATCTTCACCAAACCTCTACCAGAGACTAAGTTTTCTCATTTTCGCAATATTCTTAGTTTAATTGATTTGTCTTAATTTTATCAATTTTAATATTATTTAGAAATTGTTATTAATTATTATTTAGTTAGTCAAATCATAGTTAATAACTATTCAGTTAGCCATCATCAGTTAGTTAATTGTTTATCAACTGATATCAGTTCATATGCAGATAAGGAAAGAGAAATGAATCGAAACAACAATTTTATAGATAAAATCTCATCCAAATTACATGATTCAGTTCCTTTTCAGCAACATCTTGACAAAGAAATAGCCAATTAGATAATTCATGACAAATAATTCTTTTGAAACTTTCTGAAGAATAAATCTTTTCCAGCACATCCAACTCCTTCATAAGCATCAGCTGGATAAGATCATCATCAGTGGCAAGCTCTGAAGTATGGTTGACTTCAAGATGCCTCTTATACTTTCTTTCAATTACATCTGCTTAGCAGTAGTAACTAATCCATCACGTCGAATGGTCTGAAGCTCGTGTATCTTGGTCAAAGTGGACATGACCTTTAAAAAGACGAGTTCTTCAATAGATTCCTTCAATCTCTCCAAACAGCGAGGTGTTAATGAAGAAGGAGGGACGTTGGAACTGCTTGAACTATCCATCGGTGTTTAACTATTATTATCTAATGACTTTGCTCTTATTTATAGACAGACTAATATTGAAGAAATAGAAGAAGACGAAGAGACACTAGTCAACTTCAAACCCTTCAACTTATTCATACTAAGCTTCTCTTACCCTTTCTTTTATTAATATGCATTTTTTGAGGGGGAATATCGAATCTAAAAGGTTAACAGAGAAGACAATAGTCAGTTGGCCTTTAACTGAAATGACTCAGCTTAAAACTGATCAGTCAGTTGCTGACCTAACTGATCTTCTCCAATAAGTTAACTAATAAATCAATAAATATTCCATAACAAGTGATGTGACTGATAATTACGCATTTAATGCATGTCTTTCAATGAATAGTGTTTTAAAACATGGCCCCACGTAGTCCATTTAAATTATACACACGTTTTCATCACACGTACACTCGATTTTATTCAATTTATTTTGGACTAACACGTGTCCATAAATTTGAACAGTCACATACATATGTACTTATCCCCGTCTCACTTCAGTTTTCCTTTACGCGCATTTCAGTTTGCAGAGCACATCAATACACAGAACTTTCTCTCTCGCAGATAACCAATCCTTCAGCAATGGAAAATCAAGTTCCGGCATACATGTTGAATGCAATGGCAATCGACTTTGATTCAGTCATGACTGTCCAGGATGAGGACATCAAGAATATGTTGCTCAAACTAGAGACTACTGGACTAAAGACATTTCTGGGACTTTCTTCCCAAGAAATCTATCCAAAAGAGATTCATGATCTCTATGAAAATGGATTCATCTCCACTGACGGCAACATCTTTCAACTGTCAACTGATGGTCTGGCCAATATCTCTGATGTGAAAACTTATGATGTAGAGGAGATGCAGACTCTCCTATCAGCTGATGGGCGGAAAATCAAGGTTTCCAATTCCCAAAAGGAACTGAAGCCAGAAATCCATTTTCTGGCTGACATCGTGGCCAAAGGGCTACTTGCCAAAGATGGATCTTTTGCCGCTCTCGCTCTAGAGAAATTTCAAGTCATGACTGCTATCATGGTTGGAAAATGACTGAATTGTAAAGGTATCATCTTCAACCTGCTTAAAAACATGTTTCAGTCTTCAAAACAATCAAAGGGATTTGTTGTGCCGCTCAGCTATCTGCTGAAAGCAAAGGCTTAGTGGGTGACTCCTCTGAAAGGTGATACAAGTTCAAGATATTCAATAACAAGAGTGTTCAGCTGTCAAAGCTCAGGCTGGACATCTCTCCTGAAAAATTCATTAAGGTGAAAAAGGAGATTGGGAGGAAGGAGACTCACAAACCAGTGAAGAAAGCCAAGAAGACATATCAGAAGAAGACAATCAAATGCAAGCTAATTGTCAGTGAAACTGATTCTGAAAAGACTCCTTCTCCTAAAATCGCCAAGAAGCCCAGAACTCTGAAGACAAAAACCAGCAATCGTTGTGAGCACCATCCCAACTTAGAGGCTGATACTATCTGGAGCTGAACAGCCGATCCAGGCTACTTCGTTGCGGGCAATATCAGTTACAACTTTAAATGAAGATCAGTTACCTCCACCTTCTTCTCCTCTCAAGAAGACTATCACCGAATCTGGTGATAAGAAAAAACCTGTTGGAGTTAAAGCTCCACTAATCACTATCTCTGGTCCAATTTCATTGTCATTTTCCAGACCCAAAGGTGTAGTGATTAGAGAAATGATTGATGCAGTCAGATCAGGACTAAATATTCCTCATGTCCTGACTGGCTCAAAGGGCAAGGAAAAGATGACAGAAGAGCCCAGGCCCACAAACACAGTTCAAACCCATATTGACCTTATCTGGAGAGAGTTCAATGAATTTTCTGAGACTAAGCTTAAAGTTTATGATGAATGGGTAAGGTTTAGGACTGAAGTGTTTGCCAGGCAACTACAAAAGAAATCAGTTTTGAAAAATTTTATTGCTCTGGAAACCATAGTCCTAAAAATGGTCAAAGCAGCTTCAGTGGTTCAAGCTTTGTAGAGGAAGAAGTACTTCTTTGATCAGGTACGAGCAAAGAAGTTAAGACAAATGGTTGTTCAGCTACGCCAAAACTATGATCCCACCAGTCCAACTGCCTTTAATGATAAAGAAGTTCATGACCAACTTGACTCGGATCTTATATCTCTGCAGATGGAGATTAAGCATTGGGAACTAGTTCAAGAACTGACCATTCCAGCAGATTCCCAAGATCTTTCATCAAACGAGATAGCTGAACAATCAGTTCAACTGCAAAAGCCATCCCAGAAACCAGTTGTTGAATCTTCTGAGCAAGTAATTGCTCCTTCTTCAAATGATGCGCAACCAGCTCCTCAATCCTCAGCTGCAGAACTTCAACTTTATACTGATGCTGAATTATCATTGGCAAACATTTATGAAGTTACTAAATAAGTTGCCTCTGATATTCAACAGACTACAACAAAAGAAGTTGAAGAACTATTCGCAACTGACGAGCCAGCATCACAGGCTACTTTTCAACCGACTGAAGGGCCAGTTCAGTTGACTGCCACGACTGAACAGGCAGTTATTACAGGAACTGAAGAGGCAGTTCATTCATCCGCCATGACTGAACAAACATTAACTGACGAGGTGCCAACTGCACAGCCAACAATAGTTTCAGTTGTTTAACCAACTGAAGAACTTATTTCTGAATCAGCTGAGCAACCAACTGAAGAACCAGCTACTATTTCAACTGATCAACCAACTTCAGAGCCTTCTAGTTCCGCTGTTGTTCCAAATCTCTCTTCTTATCCACAGCTTCAACAAGAAGCTATACCAGAGGATACTTCAGAAATGGTCAATCTTGAAACTGAAACAACTGACAGGGCCATGGTGATCTTTAATAAAGAGAACCAGGAGCAGAAACCAGAAGCTTCTGAGGCCATGTCTCCTGGTATATCAATAGAAACTGAATCTTTGTTTGAATAAATCCAAGCCATTCAGACCAACCTTGTCGGTGTAATGACTTACATTTCTGACATCAAGTCAACCCAATTTTTGCATACTATGAGGATCGAATCTATAAAGGAGAATAATATGGGAAGATTACAGCAAATCCAAAAGGATGTAACTTCATTATTTTTCCAAATGGAAGAACTTCTAAAAGACAGAGCGTCAGCTGAAGCTCACTTCCAAACTCAAGCCTTGGTTACAAGACGCCTTGATTTTTTGGAATACACTGTCTCAAAAAGAATGGATTTGCTGCAAGAAATCCTGTTGAATGCAGTATCAAACCTCTCCTTGAAAGTCCGTATGTTATCCAAAAAGGTTGATGGGTTTGACAAAAAAGGGGAAGAAGAAGGAAAAGATCAGCCGGAGCAATCTACAAAGTTGATCAAGAAGAAATAGAAGATTATTTGGCAGATTTTAAAGATACTTTTAGTCAGTTAGAAGATTCTTTTATTGTTTCGTTCTTTGTAGGAATCTGTACATTGAAAGAGTTGTCAATAAAAAATTATTTTATCTACAATAAGTTCAATTGATCAGTTCTTATTTTCTAAGTTTTTCAAACACCAAAAAGGGAGAAATTGTTGGAAACTGAATTTCAGAAGTTTGACAAACTGAGCGTTTAATAGATTGAACTAACTAATCAAGAAGACTGATAGAAACGGATCTAAAATATGCAAACTATCGGTTGTCCATAACTGAAGACTAGTGCACAGTTTCTCAAAGAAAACTGACTGATCAGTTGGAACTGATCAGTTAATACTAGCAAACTGAACTATGCAGACAACTGACTGATCAGTTGGAACTGATCAGTTACTAAAATAAGTTGTAATCTTATCAGCTGATCCTTCAGCTATACACGTCATCAGTTAAAGAAAAGGACGTTCAACCTATAACTTCACAAAAGCTGACTGCAACAAGTAGTGGGATAGCTGCGTGTCAGAAAAATTGCAGTGTACGATTGTCAGAAGAATGTTGACGTGACAAACAATGGATAGATAGTTTCAAATCGTATTTAATATTACCATTGGAGGCAAAACCTATAAATAGCAGAGAAGAGCAGCTGAGAAAAATACAACACTCTGAATCTCAAATCTAAATCTGAATCAACCCAATTGATATACTGTTACTCTGCTGAAATCTTTGCTCACTCTTATTGTATACATCCATAGCATTCAAGGCTATACTTTGAGCTTACAAGCAAAAACCATTATTTTATAGTACTTGATCTTGAAGAGATCAGTTGTGCAAATTTATTTCAGTCCAATTGAGTACTGTAAATTATTTTATAACTAAGAGTTTCAGTTTGGCATTGTTAAGTCCAAAACTGAAGTGGGCCTGTACAACCGTTTGTATCGATCAAATTCTTTTAGTAAATATCTTATCCTTGTGATAGAAGGGGTGACGTAGGAGTGTTTGAAATCTCCGAACATCCATAAAAACTTATGTCTTTTTATTTCAGTTTTTATTCTATCTATCAGTCAGTTTATTTCCGCACTTTTATTATTAACTGATTGATATCGATTGACAAGATTCCTGAGTATCAGTTTATCACTAAAATGACTCATAAATCGAGAAAAGGTTGTAAAAATTGTTAGTGTTTATTCGACCCCTCCACCCCATTCTAAACACTCTTTCACCTTTAACCGATCATATCGCCCCTATATCTGACTATGTCATCCACAACTGTATACAGTCTCCGGCCCTTAGCCTCGTCCCTCTGTCTCAACTTCAGCAACTGCTCGTCCGAAGTCTGCCCTGCCCGAATTCTGCCTCTCAAATTTGGCTGTACTGTTAAAGTAGCAAGATTTGGGCATCTCCCCTAGCATAAACTGCAAGCTCGAACCTCTGAATATCCGCCTGCAGCAGTCTCTACACCAACAAATGAGCAATCATTGCGTTCTTCCTGCTCGGGGCATCTACAACTGCATTAACCTTACCCGAATGGTAGCTAATGTCACAGACATAATCCTTCACTAACTCTAGCCACCTCTGATGTCTTATGTTCAGCCCTTTCTATCTGAAGAATTAATTCAGGCTCTTGTTGTTAGTGAAAATCTTGCACTCCTCCCCAATGTCTCCAGATCTTCAGGGCAAATACCACTGCTGCTAGCTCGAGGTCATGAGTCGGATAATTTTTCTCATGGAACTTCAACTGTCGGGGCGCATAAGCTATAACTCTGTCATGCTGCATCAACACTGCACCCAAACCGAGCTTCGAAGTATCTGTATAAAGCACAAACTCTCCCACCATTGATTGCATAGCTAGAAATGGCGCTGAAGTCAATGCCTAATTCAGCCTGGCGAAGCTCTTCTGGCACTCCGGTCCCCAAATAAATTTGAAATTATTCTTCGTCAAGGTGGTTATAGGCACAGCGATAGAAGAGAAGCCATGAATAAACTTGCGGTAGGACCCAGCCAATCCCAAGAAATTACGGATCTCTGTCACACTCTTAGGCACTGGCCAATCTCTGACTGCCTCAACTTTACTAGGGTCGACCTCTATACCATCTCGAAATACAATGTGGCCCAAGAATGCCACTCTGTCTAGCCAAACCTCACACTTACTGAATTTGGCATACAATCATCTGTCCTGTAAAGTCTGTAGTATGGTCCTCAGATGCTGAATGTGCTCATCTCTACTATTCGAATAGATCAGGATATTGTCAATGAAAACTATGATGAACTGATACAAATATGGTTGAAACACGCTATTCATGAGATCCATGAAGATCTTTGGAGCATTCGTAAAACTAAAGGGCATCACCATAAATTCATAGTGCCCATAATGCGTCCTGGATGTTGTCTTATGCATGTCAGACTCTCTCAATTTAAGCTGATGGTATCCGGATCGGAGATTTATCTTCGAGAATACTGACGCTCCCTGAAGCTGATCAAATAAATCTTCGATCCTGGGCAGGGGATACTTGTTCTTGACCGTGACTCTGTTCAGCTCCTGGTAGTCAATGCAGAGTCGCATGCTGCCATCCTTCTACTTAACAAACAGTATCGATGCGCCCCATGGAGAAAAGATAGGGCAAATGAAACCCTTAACTAGCAAGTCCTGAATCTGATCTTTCAGCTCCTTCATCTCTGTAGGTGCTAGACAGTAGGGTGCCTTAGAAATCGGCATTGTACCAGGCATAAGCTTGATAGAAAAGTCCAGTCCACCTCTCTGTCCAGTGGAATGACTGAAACATTTTCAGGGACAATACTAGGGAAATCTCTAACCACATCGACGTCCTCTAGCTTTTGACTGACTGGCTCTGACACTGTCACAATTCTGGCAAAAAACGCCTGGCAGCCTCTCCTCATGAGTTTCCTCGCAGAGATGCAAGAAATGATGTGCGGCATCTGCTGATGTCTGACTGCCTCAAACACAAACATCTTACCGCTAGGCGGTCGGACGGATACTGACATCCGTCGAAAATCTATGACAGTTCCATTAGAAGAAAGCCAGTCCATGCCCAAAATGATGTCAAACTCCGGAAAATGTAGCGCAATTAAATCTCCCTGTACCGCATTTCTGTGTAACCAAAACTCCAATCCCCTCACTATCTGAGAAGTGAACATATGATGCCTGGATGGAATCGATACTCTGAAACCCAAATCCATCACCTCTGGTATGATTCCTAGTCGCTTGATGATTCGGATATAAACGAATGTGTAGCTCCGGAATCTAGCAATATATGCATGGATACACCTGAAATATATATTCTTCCTGCGACAAAAGATACCATCAAATCTGTTCGCAATGAAACTTAGGAAATTTCCTACCAACAAATAACCCAAAATCCTCAAAAATTTCAGTAATTACAATTTGGCCCTTAAAGTTTTTGAAAATTACATTTTTGTCCCACAATATTTCGAATTTTAGCCCCTTATAATTCCTTAAAAATTTTCGAATTTTCATAATTTTCTCCCCCAAAATTCAAAAAATTTGACACTCCCTTAAAAATTTTGATTTTTCAAATTAAGTCCTTGAAATTCCTAACTCATTTAATTCAATTCTTAACTCCACCTAGGTAGTGAATGCAACTTAATTTATTCTAGGTTCTCCATTCCAAAGTAACTCAACATCCAACATAATAATCCATGCATTCGAGGCAGTAAATAAATGAACTTTTAAGCGTAGGGATTACCGATGATCAATGTAGAGTCTGGCTCGGCTTCTGCCTCTTCTGCATGCATAACGCAGGCCTTGCTAGTAGTGGGGCCTTGATTCCTCGGACGGTCAGTTACTTTATGGCCCTCTTCTTTGCATATGAAGCACCTGAAAGTACCCCACATACACTTGCCATAGTGAAGTTTGTTGCACTGTTTGCACGGCGGTCCTCCTTCCGGCTTAGAAGCCCCTGGTTCCGGAGGTGGCCGATGTTGTCCTGGCCTTTTGAACTGACCCCGGGGATTTTGCTGCCCCTGCTGCCTCGGTGGCCCTGAATATTGCTTCTTCTACGGCTGAGTACTAGCCTAATTCTGATGCCTCTTCCTCTGCATCTCAAAATCAATGTTTCTCGGCGCTTGCTCCTCCTGAAATGCACATCCAGTCGCCTCATCGTAACTAGCCGGTCTCATAAGCATCATATACCAGCGAAAAGTAGGCCTGAGGCCAACCATGAAATGCCTCAGCTTCTAGGCGGCATCTCTAGCAATATGGGGCACAAAGTGACATCCCTTGTCGAACTTCTGAATAAACTCGGCCACAGACGAGTCCCCCTGGTGGAGACTCATGAACTCCCTCGTCAGAAGACCCCTAACATCAGCTGGGAAATACTTACAATTGAACGTCTCCTTGAACTGATCCCACGTGATGGTAGCCAAGTTCAGCCCAAGCGTTACTCCCTTCCACCAAAGAGATGCATCATCTCTCAACATATATGTGGCGCAACTGACCTGGTTGCCATCCCTCATATCCAGGTACTTAAAATGTAGCTCCAAAGATCGAATCCAACCTTCTGCCAAGAATGGATCACTAGTGCCCCCGAACTCCTTCGGGTTGAGCCATCTAAACTACTCATATATGTCTGTCTTGGGTCGGGGAGCCTGCTGCGCCTGCTCCAAAAGTCTAGCCATGCCCTCGAGAGCTCAAGTAGCTGCATCCAATGGTGGTGGTGGTGGTGGAGGTGGGCCTCTACCGCCTCCTGGAGTATCAACTTGTCTGTATGTACTGGGGGCGCGTCTGAGAGTCATGATATCTGAATATAGTCCAAATTCTAAAAGTAATACATCATGCAATTTAATCTAGTTTTCAAAACATTTCAATTCTTAAATCATGAAAGCAGCTAAAAATGTATTGTAAATTACAAATCATGTAATCATGCAGGTGATAGCATCAAAACATTTAAAACATGTAAACTTACAGATTTGAGGTTTGAAGACTGAGCTGTAAAATCTGGCGGTGGAACAACCCTACACAGGAACCTTGCTCTGATACCAACTGTGACGACTGCTACTTAAAAATGCTACTAATTTTTTTTGTAAAAAAAAGCTAATGCCTGAAAGTTAAATCTAAATGCATGCATGCGATACTGCTAAAAGTGTACATTGTTAAAATAACAATAATCAACTAACAGGAAAACATACTGCAATTTAAATAATAGATAAATCGTCAAACCTAGACTTACGTTTAAAATAATGCAATAAGAAACACGTAAAAATATTCACAACCATCAACATAATAGAATGACCAATGACGTAATAAAATGAGCGAGTAAAATGTTCATGTCCACTCCTATCCCATAACCATGATATGCCGAAGAAATAAGGTTCTCGGGTTAGCGTGCGCACATCCAGCCCCGCCGCCTGTAATGTTATAGCAAGTACATATACATAATAAGCAATAATGAAAAATACTGTAATGAGAATACATTTCATGATCGTAAAAATTGTATTCATAATCATAATATGTCGAAGCATAAATATTTTCATAACATATCACTTCATATCAGCATATACGTGTTCATTTTCTTAATTTGAACTCCGTTCATCAGTTGTGACTTTCATATTATGATGTCAGTCGATGGATCCATCTACGTCTAACCGTGGTACCCGGCGGCGGGGACATCAGCAACATCATTAACCGTCCACTGAGCCCTGGCCTTACATGTCATCGTATTAGTCACAACCAACTCCCATCCTTCAAAAACATGACATCATATTCATCACTAAATAAAACCATGTATATATTAAACTTGCACAACACATCTTCAAACCCTCAAAAACCATCCTTCAAAAACCATAACATCATATTTTCTGCACAACACATCTTCAAACCCTAGTACACTAAACTTGCAAATTTTCGACCCTAGGCCCTACCGGCTCGGACTAGCCTTGGACCAACCTTCCTAGCCCACCTTAGAAATCTCCTGGACCAACCTAACTCGAGCACACAGCCCCATGCACGCCACAAGACACACACACCCGAGGACACCCAAGGAACTCCACCCACGGCCGACCTCAACTCCATGACTCCGATCGGCCCTAAAGACAAGACCAACAGCGTGCGGGCCACTCTATGCCATGACTCAGACACACCAGGTTTTGGTCCATGGCTTGGAACAACCCCTCACACCACCGGGTCCAAGCAATTTCCTCGATCCAATGAACACCCACGTTTCCCTCCTAAAATCCCGATCGGCCTCCACAAAACATGGCCCTAACGTGAATCCAACACCATGAAACCCTAGTACTTGACTTGCACAGTCTCTTTGACCTTAGCCATAGCAGCCCCTTGCAATGAAGTCATGAAAACGTGAGCCATGTTCACAAAGGCCTGAATTTTTCCATGTAAAACCATACAAAAACGATAGTACATGATAGATCAAAGAGTTTCTCATGTAAATATACGTATATCAGCATACATAGCGTGAATGATGAGAAAATTGATGATATAAGGCATGTCTTAACAATTAAATGATCAAAATCTTAAAGATACGCACGTGGGACGTGCAACGGAGAGGCGGAGAGAAGCTTTTCTTGAAAATAATGAGGGGGCCGAAGCTTGCTGCTGCAAAGGGGAGGGAATGCTGTTGTTTTCATGTGAAGGAGCTGCTGCAAAGAGAGGTGGGCGGCCAAAGTAGGTTTAGGGTTTAGTTTAGGTGTTAATTAGTTCAAATAAAATGTATTAATGGGCACTAATTACATTTTAAGAGGATTTAAAAGGGTATTGAGCCCATTAAGCAATAAAACCAACTAAAAAGCCCAATAACACTCTCGAAAAATATTTCGGTTAGGTACGTTTGTGAAAATATTGCCCTAACCTCAAAAAGTCCCCTGATTCGATAAAATTTGTGTACCGGTTAAAAATACAAACCGACGAGTAAAAATACCCATCATGACCCATTTTTCGAAAATACCCTTAAAAACACCTCATTTTAAGTAATTAAAATTAATTCTTCAATAAAATTATTTTTCCTAATTATCTCCGGTCTCCATTACTCGTTCGAGAGCGAAATGCAATTTAAAACCCTAATGCATGAAACTTAAAAATAATCATGAAATAAACCGTGTGCAATAACCATGAATTAAATGCATCAAAATCCTTAAACACATATTTTAAATAAAATCTTAGATTGCATGTATTCAAGTTATGTAGTTCGAATTTCCTAGACCTTATATTTGTAGTCATTTGTTGGTCCTTGGATGGCCTTTAGGACGGCCTTGCCCTCGCCACATATGTGTACTACATGATCACTGTAAAATTTTCAAGGGCGTATACTGAGAAAAGCACCCAGAGGGTTTTCTCTCATCACCCGATCCTCTGCCATTCCTGTCCGGACTCTACCTCCAGGCCTCCTCCACATTGATGTACTTTTTCCCCTAGGACAAAAGGTTTTCAAATTCCTTGGGAAACCTTTTTAGTAGGGACCGGAAGAAATCTCCTTCTTGGAGCTCCTGAGTGAAAGTTGTAGTCTTGGTCTCGGGGTCACAGAATGGTACCTCCGGGACTGCTTTATTAAATTGACAAATGTATGACCACCACTATTCATCGTCGTTCTGATTTACTTTGAACCAGCTAAAAGCACTCTTATTATACTTCTTGTTGTTACTGAAGTTATGCAATAAGATGTTCTTAAAGTCTTCAAAAGAATGGATACTTTGAGGTTCAGGATTCTCAAATTAAAGCTGGGTTGAGCCCACCAGTGTTGTTAGAAAAGCTTTGCACTTGATTATCTTCATAGCAGCGCAACATCGACATGTTCTTGAACCGAGTCAGGTTCTCCCCTAGATCGGTATTTCCATCATAATCTCTTATCTTGGTCGACTTGTAGTGAATAGTCAAGGAATCATTCACTATCTTGGTAGAGAAAGTACTTCCCTCCACTAGGTCTGGGGAATCCGAGAACACCCGACCTATCCTTCTATCTTCTTCACCTTCTTCCTCAGTTCTTCTAATTCCACGGCCATGGTAAGAGCCTTGGACCCTACCTGAGAGCTCTCCTCCTTATTTTCAGACATTTCCTGGAGATAAGATTTTTCCACGGATTCTTCCTGCTCCTGATCATGATTTTTGTTTGGAGGTAATCTCCCGACCATGGCCTCTTGTACAACTGTCGTTACCCATTAGGCAAGCTCTTCCGAGGCAACAATGATGGTTTGATGATGATCCTTCAGGGCGAATTCTCATGTGGGACTGCTGAGTTTGAGGTCTCCCTTCCGAAAGGATCCTTATGGGCTGATTTTCGGGTGGAAATTATATCTACGTCTATACATCTTGAAACATCCACTACTCATTTTTCTTTAAAATATACTAGGCAATTTTGTTTTTTATATCCATCATGCATTCGGCCGAAATAATACCATACATAAAGATATGTATTTTTTTAAAATAACTTTGCACCATTTTAAAAATAAATCAACCAACTATTATTTAAAAATCAAAAGGAAAGAAATTCAAAGCATAAAATCATAAATCATCAACCAAACCTAACTTTAACTTTTTCAAAACTAATTTAACTCTAGCATCCTCTCAAAAACTCTCAAAATCATCATAAGTCATAAAATCTTAAAAGTAACTTAAATCATTAGCATAAGTCATAAACTTAAGTGCGGAAAAATTAGCACTGGTCCTCGGTTGTGTGCACCTTAGTCCAGCAAGATCAACCATCAAGTCCCTCATTAACATCAACATCATGCTCACATGTGTCAATTACACCTAGTGAGTCTATTGACTCAGTAAACCTTAACAATGATAACAAGTAATACATATACATCCACATGCAACAGTGAAAATACTTTTACTTAAAATAGCTTTCCATGAACATGCATAAACTTAAACAATTTTTCTTTAATCATATACATTTTTCATTTTCATCATATACGTAAACGTTTTCCTTTTATTGAATTCGGATCGCTAATTGTGACTTTCATTTCGGCTGAAGGTCGATGGATCCATCTATGTATAACCACAGTACTGGGCAGCGCGGACACCAGCGACATTCTCACTCGTCAACTTTGCCTTGACCTATCATATCATCATATCATGTTGATGAAAATACAATCGTCGGGCTCCCTCTGAGGCCTTTTCCCTCACCATATCTCCAATCATATCATCGTATTAGTCACAATCACTTCAACTCCTTCAGCTTTTTATATTTTCATCAATCATAAAAACTCATGCATATTAATAGGGGTGTCAATTCGGGTGGGTCGGGTGGGTTGGGTAGGGTTGAGCAACAGTACTATTCAAAAATTGCTCAACCCAAACCCAACCCAAACCCGATCCAACTCGAAAACTCTAAATCTGAACCTGAACCCGAATCAACCTGATAAACTCGTATAACCTGATTTTGAATTTTTTTATAAATTTTTTTTAAAGAAAATAAAAAAAAATAATACTAATATTTTAATTTAAACACATAATAATAAAATCTCTCTTATATATATGATTTATATTTGAAAATCTAATTGTAGAAAAATAAAGTATATTTATTAAATCAAATAAACAATTATTCAAAAAATAAAATTTTTTTAAAATAATTAATAAATTATGAAAATTTATGATATAAATATACAATAAATATTTTTTCCGACATACAATATATAAAAATATAAGCAATGTTTATTGATTATAATTTTTTTAAAAAAAAAATTAAAATTTTCGAGTCAACCCAACCCAACCCGATCATTTTTTTCGGGTCAGCTATCGGTTCAACCCGATCTGACCCGAACCCGAAAACCCCAAACCTGATTTATTTCGGGTTGAATCGTGTCGGGTTGGTGGGTCGTGTCTGATTTTGACACCCTGTGCATATATAATTCTTTTTTCTTTTAAATCAAGCAAGCAACATGTCTTTTAGCATTAATGTTTCATCAGAAAATTTCATAAAATTATAAAATAAACATTTTAACATATATTATAGCATTCAGGGTATTGCCAGAACGTCTAACCATTTTTAGGTGTAAAATGATCGTTTTACCCCTAGAAGCATAACTTTCCAAACATATTCCTAGACCACGAAATGATGTCACAAATCATTCCAACTTAACCTATTACTTTAAAACACTCCCTTGAATATTCCTTAGGCTTAAAATTTAGGTTTTCAATAATTTCCTCGATTCGTTTTTAAACTTAGACGTACGTCCCTATTTTGACTCTTATTGACTCGAAACTCAACCAAACTTTAATAAATTTGAACCAAAGCTTAATAACACCTAACTAAACCATATTCAACCCAAATCAAGCCAATCAAGACCCATGAACAAGACTAAGAAGCTACTGAATTTTTCTGCACTTATATTTCAAAACCCTAGCTTGCCTAACTTGCACCCTTCAGCCCTAGCCCTTAACCAACCTAACTAGACCCTAGCTTACCCCCTTAGGGCCACAACCAAACCCGAGGCAAGCTACTGGACTGAACCTACCAAGCAAAGAAGCCGCAGCCACTCAAACCTGTCGCTAGGAGTCTCAGGCGTCCAAGCCTCATGCACGGCCCCTTTCCTTCACACCAGCCCTCATGCAACAAACCTAGGACCTTGAATAGCCTCTTTTAGGACCCTTGAACATGTTCCTACAACAGCTACAAGCCGTGCCCTCCTAGGAAGCCAAGTTCGAAAAACCCTAGCCCTTAAACTCAAATTTTTGTTCATCAAGGTACCCTATCTTGTCCATCCTTTAAACATGCACCTAAGGGTCCTTAAATAAGTAAAAAAAATATCCCTTTAAGTTCCCCTAGACAGCCCATTTGTGCATCATTAGGAAAAAGTTTAAAAGCAGAAAACTCTATTTTTATGCATGTATAGCCATAAAAACGAAAATATATAAAGTTTATCATGTTTTTCATGCAATCATATATCAAAAACATTATATGGTGGGAAAGATGTGTGAAAAAAAGATTAAGGTGTGTCTTTATGTATTTTACGCACGAAAAACAACTTACGATGACAGGGACGTTGATGGAGAGACGGGAGGAAGCTTGCTCAATTTCCTTCAAGGTTAACGTGACTTTGTCTCCCCAACGTGTGTGTGTGTGTGTGTTGGTGATGGAGAATAAGAGTCCTAGTATGATTTTAGGGAGGTGGGCGTGAGTTTGAGGGTGTGGGAGCTTAGGGTTTAGGGCCTTGTTTATTATAAATTAATTAATACAAGTTTAGGCCCACTAATCATATTATATTAGGTCCATTAAGCCTATTAGTTAATATTTAAAATATTTTGTTTAGGAAAGTTTGTGAAAATATTAGCCGAATTCTCAAAAAGTTCGTATTTTCATCGAAAATTGAATATCATTTAAAAATACGACTCGACGTGTAAAAACATCTCAAAAGTTGTCATTTTCGAAAATATCATTTAAAATATACCATACATTAAACAATGTAAAATATTTTTTAAATACAAATATTTCTCCCTCTTATGACTCTCGGTCTCCGTTGCTCGATCGCATCTCGAATAACCATTAAAATACAATTTTATGCATTCTAGTTGAAAATCATATTTAAAACATGAAAACATTCCTACCATAATTACTGGATGTAATTAAAATAATTTAATTAAAATACACAAGAAATTTGATAATCTTGTATGCATTGGTTCACGTGGACCTTCAAATTTTCGAGACGTTGCACATCTGATTTTTTACATATGGCACCGATGATGCTGCTCGAGAAAATTAGGTGAGCTAGGTGGGTAATTTCTCGGACAGAGATGTGTTCTTTCCATATACATGCTGGTGACCGAGCAAGAGGAATCCGAGCTGGATAGTCTGTCTACCTCATAACAAGAAACATTAGTGGGGCGCCAGAAGAGTTTGTGATGTGGCTACTCCGACACTTAAGTCAGTCAAGTATGCACGCAAAGGAAAGAAAGTGTGTTTAAGTAAATATGTAGAGAGTGCTTTTGAGAATGAAAAATGAACTCCTTGATTTTACCTCTCTTGGGGGCATTTATAGGGTACCAGAGTCGGTGACTACTTCGAGATGCTTGAATAATGGCCACGATGTGAAGATGTGGCCCACGTCTTAGCTTCTGCATGATCTGAGATCGTGGATGGAAACAAGCCCGTTGATTATCGGCAGATAGGTCCTTGATCAATTGAATTAATCTTCTTTTGTTGCCCGATTGAGTCCATGGGCCCATGCTAGTACAAGGTTGTAGTGGTCTGAAAAGTTTCCTGGAATTATGCATGCTCGTGGTGGTTTAAAAAAGGTGCTCTTTTTTTTACCCAAGCTGGCTTCCACCTGTTCTCCTCTTAGCTTCCCGAAACCAGCTCTGGGTAGTTTGTAGTGGTCTGAAAAGTTTCCTGGAATTATGCATGCTCGTGGTGGTTTTAAAAAAGTGCTCTTTTTTTACCCAAGCTGGCTTCCACCCGGTCTCCTCTTAGCTTCCCGAAACCAGCTCTGGGTTCCCGATCTTTCTTCCCCCCCTTAGTGGTCTGATAAGTTTCTTGGAATTATTCATGCTCGTGGTGGTTTAAAAAAGGTGCTCTTTTTTTACCCAAGCTGGCTTCCACCCGGTCTCCTCTTAGCTTCCTGAAACCAGCTCTGGGTAGTTTGTAGTGGTCTGATAAGTTTCGTGGAATTATACATGCTCATGGTGGTTTAAAAAAGGTGCTCTTTTTTTACCCAAGCTGGCTTCCACTCGGTTTCCTCTTAGCTTCCCGAAACCAGCTCTGGTTCCCGATCTTTCTTTCCCCCAATCTATATATATATATAAAAGCAGAGTTTTTGCTAAAAATAGTAATTTCCCGCCAAAGTGTCATTTCTAAAAAATGAAAGATTTACATGAATATTGACACATGTATACTGCAATAAATGATCACTTAAATTATTGTTTGCATTGATTACATCAATTCATTTAATTCAATTAATTTTTATATTAATTCAAATGTAGTTTATGCATTATATGTTTTTTATTTTTTTTACTCAAATTAAAACTAAACTCTATTAAAAACATAAACTATATTAAAAATTTTGCATTGATTATATCAATCAATTTAATTAAAAACTGTATAAATAAATTTAAAATTCAAATGATTGCAATGTTCAGTATCACTCATGAGATAAATCATTCAAAAATAAACTTTTCTATTTTAAGTAATTTCATGCCCAAATTACTTGCTAAAAAAGAAATATAATATTTTATTAGTTTATTTAATTTTCTAAAAATAAAATTGGTTGAGTGTAAAAGTTATCACTACAACAAGGTTTTTCAATGAACATTAATTTACCATTTAATAATCATAAATTTTTTTATCCCAAATGCATATTATTTCGAAATTGCCTTAATTTTAAAGAATTAATGCGTTGTAGTTTTCTTCCAAAACTATATGTATATTGTATATCTTGAATTGTCTTCTTAAAAATTCAAATAAGAGAGCACAAAAAAATTAAAAGAGATATATTCAAAAGAGTTTCAAATGGACGTTAAATTACTCTCAATAAACATGTATATTACCTTCTATAATCAGAAATGTTTGACACTCAATGCATGCAATTCGAGATTTCCATAATTTGAAAGAGTTACGTTAATGTATGATATAATTGTGTCAAAAGCATACAATGTATAATTTTTGTCCCTTGAGATGTCTTATTTGAATTTTAAATTATAAATAATGCAATATTGCATATTATATTAGAAGTCAATTTTACTCTATTTATCTTATTAAATTTATCTACTCCAAAATTGAATTCTGAAATGACTCATCTTTTCAGCACCATATATGAGTTGAATCTTTGCAAGATGTAATGTTCGTTTAAATTTAGATTTGTTCGTTGTTATGAACTACCTACATATGGAAACAACGAGAACAACGAGACATTAAGTTTGAAATCTATTTTTCATGGTCGAGAAATAAAAAATATTATTAATCTATTTGTACAAAATGTTAATTATTACGTATTACTAATGTGACAATTTTCTTCTATATTACAAAGTTCACGGATACATGATAGTATAAAATTTTCCGTAATGGAAGTTATTAAACCAATTCTAAAGAAAGTAAGCATCTTTATTAGAAGACACGTTATAAATTTTATTGACATTGTTTTGGAATACATAATAAATGTGAATTAAATAATTTTTCTGATTTATGCATAATTTACTTAGGATCACATGTTTCATTTTTCTTTCAGAATAATAGGCTGTTGTATATTATGAAGAGATTTTGTAAATAAAATCACAACCCATTTGGATAAAGATATTGATGAAACAATTATTGTTATCATTCAAATGTGTCGAACACGTGCCATGTCACAAAATTGTTTGTGAATGTGGATTTAGACGAAATTACTGAATTTTAAAAAAATTATTTCTCATTAATTTTATTGAATGTGATTTAAAAATATTTTTTATCACGTGTTAAAAAATAATAATATATAACATCTCGAAAGTTAAAGAATTAAATATGTATTAAGGTTGGTGGCCGACATCAATACACTAAACACGATAAACATCATGTCATTGGCTTAGACTAACAAATTTAAAATTTTGATATATGATAGTTATTATTAACCAAAAAAATTAATTGACATGCGTTGTATTTAAGAAATTTTTTTAAAATAAGCGAAAAAATAGTTTTTATTTTATTTTATTAATCATATTATTTTTTCAATTTAAATATTTATTCACTTTTAACTAATTTTTAATAATATCATACGTGCATCGCACGGGTTAAATACTAGTTGAGTTAAGGAATGAGTTTTTTTATTATTTAATAATAATTTTATTTATTAATATTGGGTCTCTATACCCAACCCGAACCCCAAAGCGAACCAACAATACGATCCCAAAAAGTCCCGTTTCGCGTTTGGAAATGGCCATCCCCTGCCCACTGTCAATTACGTAATTCCAATCGTCGCCCTCAAATTCTCCTTTGTCCCTCTCCTCCTCCCTCTCCCCCTTTTCGTCCAAACTTTCCGTATCCATAACCTGAAATCCGACTTGCTATGGGAAATTCACGTCAGTTTTCTGTTCATCTCGCACTCGGGGGTGGTGCAGGTATCGTAGTATGTGTTACGCACCTACATTTTGAATTAAATCTTTCGTTTTATCAAATTAACTTGTTTCGTCGGAGTATAAATTGATCTCAATATCGATCCATCTATGCCGTTTGTATTCAATGATATTGTAGGCGATTTGAGCAATAAATTTAGTGGTAGCGATTATTAAATTTCATTTTGTTTTATTTTCTGATGCAGTTGCTGACCTGCTGTTATGGAAGAAATGGTCGCAGAGTGTTGCTTTTCTTGTGGGTTCAACTGCCATGTGGTTTCTATTTGAAAGAGCTGGATACAATTTATTGTCATTTGTGTCGAATGTTCTATTGTTACTTGTCGTAATCTTGTTCTTGTGGGCTAAATCTGCATCACTTCTTAATAGGTACAAGAACTAAGATATCTGAAAGGTCTGAGATCTTTATCCACTATTATTTTTAGATTTAGTAGTTATTGCGTTTTGTTATTCTTTATCCAAAAGTTTAATGAGTTTTTGTCTTGCTCGGTGCCTTAAGGGATGTACGGAGTGTGGAATCTTTAATGTGTGAATTTTGATTGGATTATGGACGAATAACAAGTGAATAACTTTATTCTGTGATATTAGACCTCTGCCACCTCTCCCAAATCTTGAGGTTTCTGAAGAGACTGTTTTGAAGGCTGCTGATGAGATGCGAGTCTGGGTAAACCATGCATTGTCAATTGCACGTGATGTTGCCATTGCTGGAAATCTTGTATTCTTCGCTCAGGTGTTCTAGCTTGTTCTCCTACATTAATACAGTATCGGTTTTTAATCATGAACATGTATGTGCTGATTGAGGGATTATCCATGCCTTCGTGGAATTATGTTTATTAGGTTGCTATTGGCCTCTGGATTATTTCTTACGTTGGTAGTTTATTCAACTTTCTCACTTTTCTGTACATTGGTAAGTATTGAATTCTCTGCATGGATAACCTTATTTTTTTTGTTTTTCACAATAATATTAATGTTGGATTTTGTGTTACTGAGACGACAGGTTTTCTTCTTAGTCTGTCTCTCCCTGTTTTGTACGACAAGTATCAAAGGCCAATTGATGAAAAGCTGAATGTTGCATCTGATATAGCTCGTATACAATATCGGAAAATTGATGACATGATACTGAGCAAGATTCCATGGCCTTCAAACAAGGAGAAGAAGATACAGTAGATCCATTGTAAACCTACAGTTTAATGTGTCTTGTGATAATGTTTCTTATTGCTGTACATTTGATTTATTCATGCCTCATCTTGATAGTGAAACACATATTGAGCATGTCTTGTCTAGATGAGATTGTTTTTTATCTTAGATATTTTATTACTTGATGCATGCAAGCAAGAACCAGGAGAAATATTTCTCAAAGAAATATTTTGATTGCATATTTCTGGATTGACGTGCTGCTTTGACTTGCCAATTGAAACCTTATGTTTATTAGGTAGACTCTTTAGTTGTAGCGGTTGGGTGAGAGGCTCTTCAGGCACAAATTTAGTATGAAGTTAATTAGGCATCTCTGTCATTAGATTGGTTAATTGATTAGACCTCGGTAAAAGAAGAGATCTTCACTTCTTTGCATATATGATGTTTGCATCATGACAAGCTACGCGTTGCACATACTAGAAACACCTAACACCATATCACCTTGATGCAGCCTTGTCCCTTCTGCTGTGAAAGGATTAGAAAAAATGCAGTTTCTGCTACGGTGTGTGGGTCACTACATGCTGACATACTGTATACTTGCAAGTCAGCAATTATATCATGTGCCCAATTTGGGTATTTGTTGAAACGTGTAGAGATATATTCTATCGATCAGAGAGCTTTCAATAATTTATACTTCAACAAGAATTAAGAAATTTAACAGTATCTTTGTGTGTAGGGAGGACACACTACCGTCCTCTTGTTCATTTTTTATTTGCATGTGTAACTGCCTTGTTTGGTGAGCTAGACTCGTACTATGTAAGGTTACAATGTATACAAAGAAGATGAGTTTGTTAGCTGCTGCAAAACATGCATGAACACACACCACACACACAATTTGAATGTTAACTTCTGTTTCTTCAACTTATATAGGATAAGCATTTACAACAAAAAATATTACGTACTGGTAGATGTAGAAATTGAATTGCTTGAACTTGGTAGGAACTACTATGACCTTTGAGCTGTTGTGCATCTATTTACCCTCTAACATGTCCATGTACTTAGCAGGTAGCTTTTGTTTGGTGCTTAGCGGCTGACATGCGCTGAAATGAGTTTTGCAAATGATATGGAGAGGGGCATATGAAGATTCATTAGTGTTGCTTTGTCTACCCATATTACCATGACTAACTTAATTGTATTTTGTTTTGCTTATTCAATTTGATATGAAAACTACTATTCTAGGATCAATAGTTTTGCTTGTGTAGTCTGTTATTGCCTATTTTGAATCTATTTATTTGTGAATAGTCGAGGCAATGGCTGGTTTTTTTTTTTCCAAGTACAATGATTTTGGTAATAGCATGCATGAAACTTGAAAAAGCTATCTCCCTTTCCCTTTTTCAATCCTATCAAATGGTTGGTGGTGATCCATGGTGGTTTTGTTTCTCAGATTTTGTGTGTCCTTTTCCTCCGTGTTTGCTTTAGATTTATATGATTCAATTTATGTTTAGTTTTGTGCGTAGGAATACAATTTTTTTTCCTTAAATTGAATTTAAACATGATTTTATATAAATAATTTTTTCAGTTGTAAAAACTTAATAATGGAATAAAGTAAAGCACAAAATCATAATATTATCAGAACTTCGAAAATTTTACGAAAGAAATAAAAAATATTATGTTTAATTTGTGGTTTCTTTCCCATTTATCATTCTCATTCATGTTTAGTTTGTGGTTTCATTCCCTTCTGTCGTTCCACCGGATCGATTTGACATCCAGCTATGTAGATTTTGTTAATTGATTTTGGGTCAAGCTAAAATATGACAATGAAGAGGTCGGTCGGCATTATGAAGTCGATGCTCATCAACTTCTCGATGAACTCATTCATTGTCATTTCATGCTCATAGACCGAAGTTTCATCTCGCATACATATCACCATAAGCACTTTTACTGGGGCGTGCCTCACACAATAAGTTTGTGTACTACATAATTCTTGTAGATGCATGTGAATGTCAGCAACGTTCGCTGGTTCTTCGAATCGTCTCTGTGGTTCATTTGATATAGAAGCCATAATATAACCCTTAGCTTTCATATCATGGTTAGGGGAGCGAATGAGATATATATCCCAGTAGTCCTAGCCGTAAACAATGAATGCTAGGCATTGTCCGTATCAATATATGAAGTGTTGTAACTAATTAACTCGTTAAGCATCCCATCTGGGGAATACGCTCGCAAAGAATGAAACTCAATGGAATTGAGGCCGCACAAGCGTCCCACTATTTTTCATGCCTAGGTAGCTCCTCAACACTAATATTAATGTCTTCCTCTTTCAGAGGAGCCTTAGTAAGTGTATATCATAACAATCTTTAAATTTTTTAGCCAATCTTAATAGATAGGGCCGATAAGTTTTTATTTTTTTTGTCAAAAGTCGCGAAGAATGGATTATTAAATGCCATGTCAAAATAATATAGTGGAAAATGAATAAGATAAATATTATTGAGTATTTTAAATAATTTATTGACAAACACATGTAATTTAAATTTTTAATTATTTTCCTACTATTTTGACATTTTCACTATCTTTTTATGAAAATTGGAAATCGTATTACTTTATTGACCATATGGAACCCAATTAGCAAGTTATGATATCGAATAATATCAGTCAATCATAATTTCTAAAATATATAACCCGATTGCATCTCATTGGACATCCATGTTTTTTGCCTCATGTTTTGATAAAGACTTACTATATGACGTTTATCATCACGTATCAAGCCGACCCATCAATCTCAAATTAATAAACGGTCACCGTGAGTTCTCCAGTAATATAGGATGAAATCATATGAGTTTCACTCGAGGCAAATCTCATATCAGTGAAGACACAACTTTCTAGGGTCTAAGGCTCCATAATAATATGAGTCGCACATTGATCGTGAACGACATTTTTCATGCAACCACCGTTGATAGAAGACAAAAAATTATTAAACCTTTTAATTTTTTGTGTTTTAATATAAAGTTTGAATCATATTCAAAACGAGAGAATTTATTTTTTGATAATTTGTCTAATCATTAATTTAAAATTTGTGTAACATGTTTGGTTTATATATTTGCCTTATTCATAAAACTATGATATAATAATTAAACATACACATTACTAAATATCATATATAGCATAATAATAAAACGTAATGATTATTGTGACGTGCCGAAAATTTGAAGGTCCACGTAAACCACATGAATGCAATTATTAAATTTCTTTTGTATTTTATTAAATTGTTTTAATGAATTAAATGCATATTTATTTCATGAATTTGTGTTTTAATTCATGGTTTATTTAAAGTTTCATACATTAAGATTTTAAGTTGAATTTCGTGCTCGAACGAGGAACGGAGACCGAGGAAAAATAAGAAAAATATTTTTATTGAATGATTAATTTTAATTAATTAATATAAGGTGTTTAAAGTGTATTTTTTAAAAATTGGCTTGGTTGGGTATTCTTACCTGCCAACGTATATTTTTAATCGAAACGCAAATTTTATAGAAACAGATGACTTTTTAAGGGTTCGGGTAATACTTTCAAAAACTTACCAAAACGAAATATTTTTCGAGAGTGTATTCTTGATGAGTCTATTTTTAAGCTTAGTGGGCTCAAGACTTTCTTTAAACTTTTTAAAAAGCAATTAAGGGCCCATTATCACGTGTTTAACCATTTAAATTAAACCTAAACCTAACCCTATTCTAATCAGCCGCCCACCCCTTCCCTCAGCAGCACTTCACGTGAGTTTCAGCTGCAAGAGTGTTCGGCCATAGCTCATCCTCAAGAAAGATTCACCCTGCCTCTCCGGTTCGCGCTCGCACATCATTCTTCGTATTTTAATCACGTTTCTGGTTAAGGCACACATGTATCTTCGTTTTCTCTTCATTCATGCCAATAATTGTTCATATATATATGAATGCATAAGGATTTATTTCGGCTAGTTGAAGCTTCGGTTTTATGCAAGAATTGACATGAATGTGCATTCATTTTGTTAAAAACTCACGTGTTCTTGTATATGTGCAAGGGGATGTCGGTTTTTGTGTTTCTAAGTGCTGTACCCGATGGTGAGAGGTTGTCAATAGGCTGGAGTCGATGGTTAGATGGGTTAAGTTGAGATCGCTCGGTTTTTTTGTTGTAGTTTGTCACAAACCCCGTTACCCTCGGTTATTTTGAATTATGCGACTTATAGCTTAGTTTTCTAGAAATGTGTTCAACATATGATTTTTAGCACTTTGTGTTATCTTCAATTCGATAGAGAATTCGTAATTTTTTGATAAGAAACGAGAGAGATATGATTTTTACCGTAAAGCCGCACAAGCTGTGAAATTTCTGTGTTACAAAACCCATCAACCTCAGTTATTTTGAATTCTGCGACTTAAAGTTTAGTTTTCTGGAAATGTATTCAACATATGATTTTTATCACTCTGTGTTATCTTCGATTCGATAGCAAATTCGTAATTTTCTGAGAAGAAACGAGGGAAATATGATTTTTACCGTAAATCCACGCAAGCTGTGAAATTTCTGTGTCACAAAACCCGCACCCTCTGTTATTTTGAATTCTTCGACTTATAGGTTGGTTTTCTGGAAATGTGTTGAACATATGATTTGTAGAACTCCGTGTTATATTCAATTTAATAGAAAATTTGTTATTTTCTGATAAGAAACGAGGGAGATATGAATTTTATCATAAAGCCGCGCAATCTGTGAAATTTTTGTGTCGCAAAACCAGTCACCCTCGGTTATTTTGAATTCTGCTACTTATAGTTTGGTTTTCTGGAAATGTGTTCAACATATGATTTGTAGCACTCCATGCTATCTTCAATTCGATAGCAAATTCATAATTTTTAGATAAGAAATGAAAGAGATATGATTTTTATCGTAAAATCTCTCAAGCTGTGAAAATTGTGTGCATACGCTGGATATTTCCAGCGATCTTTGGTCTTGTTTCGTGGGTCCTAAGTGGTCTGAAATAAGGGGTTTAGAGGCTGGTCATGTAGGATAAATTTATGTTTGTTGGGAAAAATTTGGTAAAGTTTCGAGTTGATTTGGGTTAAAACCAGGACAACGGTCCAAGTTTTAAAATGCATCGATTAAATTTTGAAACGGGCTCGAGTTTATGTGTACGAAATATTTTAAATATGTTTTGGGATGTTTTAAGGAGTTTGGTAAGCTTCGGGTCAAATTTTAGAGGTCCAGGGGTAAAATGGTCATTTTGGGTTTCTAGGGGCAAAATAGTCATTTTGCACCTGGGTGAGATTTTTTTCTTGGCAGCGCCCTGAGCACATTTTATCATGTTTTAAATATTTATGCATCATGTTTATGATTTTTATGTAATTAAGAAAAATACTTTACATGTTTGATTTTAAGAAAAAGTTACGTATATGCATATTTTTATTAAGTGGTGAATATGACGATATTTTTGAAGGATGATAGTTGGTTGTGACCGACGATGTATATGTATACGATGACATGAGATATTATGAGCTGAGGCCAAGGCTCAGTGGACGGGTAATGATGTCGCTGATGTCCCAGCCGCCGAGTACTTTGGTTATACGTAGATGGATCCATCGAATAGAGCTGATACGATAAAGCTGATACGAAAGTCACAACTATTCAACTGAATTCAATTAAAAGAAAATATATATGTATATGATGACATGTTGAGGCATGCTTTGACACGTTTGAGTTTATACGACACGCTTATGTCCATGCTTTTAAGTTCACGAAATAATACTGATTATGATATTTTTCACTGATGTGTGCCATGTATATGTATTTGTTATTTCTGGTACAGGTGTGTTGAGTCTTTAGACTCACTAGGCGTGTGTGATGCAGGTGAGCTTGATATCTAGGGGACTGAAGGTGCCGAACTCTGAGTAGGCAGGCTTGGTGGGGCGACACGACCCGAGGACCACATGTTTTCCACATTATGATTTATGAGATTTGAGAGGATATGAACATTTCTATACGTTGGTGATTTTAGGATATTTATTCGTTTATGTTTACGTATAATTTTGGGATGAATTTGATTATTTTAAACTGCATTATTTTTACTGTCAAATATTTAAGATTATTTTTAAATGTTATATTTTTCTATCGAGCGCATGCATGCGAAACATTTAAATGTTATTTTGAAAATGTGAGCTTTTAAAATAAAAAATATTTCCGCATTTATAAATCAGTAGACGTTTCAATTATCGATCACCGAGAGGTATTTGATCCATGTGAGTCATACACAAATCAAAGTTTAATTTCTAGTTAAACGCGAGAATACAAATGTGATCATTTACAAAATATTTTCAGTAGTTTATATGTCTTCGGTCTTCAGTTGTTTGATCATATTATTTTTTTGTTTTTCTGAAAATAATTTGCATGCTAGAGTGAAATTTAAAAAAATTAATTATCTTACATGGTTAGAAAAAAACTCAACATAAGTTTATTCATGCCTAGTTTTTATCTATATAAGGAACAAACCATGTCTCTGATATCACTATCGAGATATCATGTTCTCGTGCTCTACATGCAGTGGAATTTCAAACGTTAATTTTCATACAATTTATACGCGTGTGTAGAGATCAGATCATAATACAAAAAATTCATAGGGTGTTCGAAAAATTTTACCTCCAAATTATTCATGTTAGGACATGGGGTCTCATTTTTTATTGCCGAAAGTGATATAATATTAAGAAAGATAAACACAAGAACATAAGAAATTTATAGTAGTTCCGCTCTCTATGTGGTTCATTCTCTATGCAAGAATTACGTTCACTCTCAGTTGTAGAAAGTGCAACTATCTTTTCCAATTTCGAAACCCAATTAATTGAAGTATCTCCCCGAGTGTAAACAAATCCAATAGTACTCTTTCTACAATTTACATGACCGGTTATGTTAGCATCAACATCTCCTTGCAAGACAAAATCTGATTTATGAATCATAAAGCAGAATTTTCAATACCTTTCAAATATATAAGAATCCATTTCACGGACTCCAAATAATATTTTCCTATATTACTCATAAACAAACTCACAAATCCCACTTTATGTGCCATGTCTTGTCTAGTAAATATCATTTCATACATAAGACAATCAACGACAGAAGCATAAGGTACATTGTCCATGTAATCTTGCTCTTCCTTACACGAAGGTATGATGGATCAGTTCTAGGCACCTGCGAGGGTGTTTCAAACACAATATTCTCAATGAGCTGCAATGGCACGTGTTCGAAGAATGTAAACACCAATGAATTAGATCGAGTTTGGTTATAAACCAAGCGGAAAATACTCGAAATAATCCTTCGTTAAGAAAGCTAATCAGTTTAAAGCTTTTAACTTGTGTAAACTGATTAACTGATATAAGGGGATCAGTTCTTGTATATATCAATTTTGTTATGGTGAGAACTGATCTGATATGCGCTCAAACTGATCAAATCAGTTTGACAACAATAGTTAAACAGTGATAGGATCGGTTAATAGGTAGAAAAGTGTTTAGAGGGGGGGTTGAATAAACACTCACGATTTTTATAACCTTCTTCGAGTATTAGTTTTGTGATAAACTGAAACTTAGGAATCTTGTCAGTCGATGACAATCAGTTTAACTAAATATAGTTGCGGAAATAAACTGACTGAAAGATAGAATAAATGACTGAAATAATAATGCAAGGATTTATGGATGTTCGGAGATTGAATAACTCCTACGTCACCCCTTCTATCACAAGGATAAGATATGCACTAAAAGATTTTGATCAATACAAAACTTGTACAGACCCATTTCAATTTGGACTTAACACTGCCAAGACTGAAACTCTTAGTTAACAACAATTTTCACAGTTCTTTGACTGGATTTAGCATGACTGATATAAGTAATACAGAGGTTTGTGCTAGTAAGCTCGAAAAGTAGCCTCAAATGCTACGAATATTTCTAATAAGTGTGAGCTTTTTGAATCTCAAATGAGAGTAACAAATCTAGCAGAATAACAGCAAGCTTGAGAGAATGAATGAATCGTATTTTTCAGCGCTGTGTCTCATCTGCTCTTCTCGCCTATTTATAGGCTTCCTTCCAAAGGTAACAATAATTATAATTTAAATCTTTGTATCCGTTGATTGCCACATCAACATTCTTCTGACATTCGTACACTGTATTCTCTGAGATGCGACGTTCCACTACGAGTTACAGTCTGCTTTGTACTATTGTCGGTTGAATGTCCTTTTCAACTGATGACGTGTCCAGCTGAAAGATCAGCTGATAAGTAGATGGGTAACCTCACAACTGAGTATCTCAACTGATCAGTTTCCAACTGATCAGTCAGTTGACAAAGTAGATTCAGTTCGGCTGATCTCAGTATGAAACTTCAGTTAGACAACTGTCAGTTCGTGTGTTCGTGATCAGTTAGTTCAACATATTTAATCTCTAATTTTGTCAAATTACCGAAATTAAGTTTCCAACAATTTCTCCCTTTTTGGTGTTTGACAAAACTTATAAAGTATGAACTGATCAACTGAACTTGAAATAATCTTCAATTTTATTGTAGATAAAATAACTTTTCCAATGTACAGATTCATACAAAGAATAAAAATACAGAATCTTCAAGTCTTCAACCATTCAACTGAAGTCAGTTGATCTTCATACATTCTTTTTCTTTCCTTTGTCTTCTTCTGTCTCTTTAATAATTTCTCCCTTTTTGTCAAGCACATCCACTTTTCTTGTTAGTATGCGGACCTCTGCTGCAATATCTGATACTGCATTCATCATAATGTCCTGCAACATGTCAATTCTTTTAGTGACCTTTTCTTCAAGAAAGTCAAATCGCCTGCCGACTAGTGCTTGAGTATGGAAGTGCGATTCAGTTGACAATCTAACTTTCTTGATTTCTTCAGTTTGGATATAAATAGCAGATACACTCTTATTAATCTGATTCAGTCAGTCTGTTGTAAATTCATAATTTGAATTGAGCTTCAAGTTATGTGCAAGCTGAGTAGATTCTATTGCAGAGATAGCATATAACAAACTGAGTAGGTTCGACTAAACGGTTTGAAGTTCTTCAAACAGGGCATCCGTGTCTGAAATTCTAGGAGACATGGCTCCAGAAGCTTCTAGAATCTGTTCCCTTTGATCTTGATTAAATACAACTATCGCACCGTCAGTTGGTTCTGTTATAAGCACCGCTATCTCTGAAATATCTTCAGTTAAATGGCCCTTGGAAGAACAGAAGTAGAAGAAGGTTCTTCAGCTTGTTCGACAACTGCTTCTCCAGTTGGAGCAACAACTGATTCTTTAGCTGGTTCAACAACTGGTTCTTCAGCTGGTTGAGAGATTGTCAGTACAGTTTGGTCGAAAACTGCCTGTTCAGTCACAACTTCTGATGGAACTGGCTGTTCAGGTTGATCAAAATTGGGCTCCTCAACTGGTTCTTCAGTTCTAAGCACATCTTCAACTGATCTAGAATTGTCCAGCTGAATATCTGAGGTGACTGATTTGATGACCTCATCTAGATTTGCCAGAGACAATTCAGCTTCAGTATATGGCAGTGGATCAGCAGTTGAATATTGAGGAACAGAAGATGAAGATGGTGGAGCAACTGATGCGGAAGGTTCAGTTGCCTTTTGAGAGACTTCAACAGCTGAGTCTTTGGGTGGCTCTTGAACTGACTTTCCAGCTGGCTCTTCATCAGCTGATAAGTCTTGTGCAGTTGCTGGAATGATCAGTTCTTGATCCATTTCCCAATCCTTGATTTGCATATATAAGCAGATAAGATCCGAGTCCAGTTGATTGTGTACTACTGTGTCATTGACAGCAGTTGGACTTGAAGGATCAAAATTTTGATGCAAATCAGCAACAATCTTTTGAAGCTTCTTGGCTCTCAGCTGATCAAACAAATAAGTTTTGCGTTCTAGACCATGAACAACTGTTGAAGCTTTGACTACTTTCAGAACAGTAACCTCTAGTTCAATAAACTTCTTCAGTTTAGTCTTCGACTGAAGCTATTTAGCAAAAACTTGAGTTCTTAATTTTACCCACTCGTTGAAGGTCTTGAGTTTCTCTGCTGCAAATTCATTGATCTCTTGCCAGATGAGATCAATGTGCATTTGAATTGCATTGTTGGTCTGGGTTGTTCTTGCATCTTTCCTTTGCCCTTGGGATCAGTTAGAATATGGGGAATGCTCAACCATGTTGTTGTAGCATCAATTTGCTCTCTGATTACTATTCTATTTGGTCTGGGAGGAGGTAAGGAAGAGTAACCAGTGATAGTGATTAGTGGAGCCTTAACTCCAGCAAGCTTCTTCTTGTCACCAGATTCAGTGACTTTCTTCTTTGGCAAGATGGCAGAAAGTGGCAACTGATCCTCAGTTGAGGGTTCAGTTGGAATGGCCTTCAGTGGGACAGCCTTAATGGGCTGTTCAGCTTCTGACTGTATCAGTCGATCAGTTGGGATGGTTCCAACTGCAGCAGCTGGGTTGGTCTTCAAAGTTTGTGGCTTCTTCATAACTTTGGGAGAAGGAGTCCTCTCAGAATCAGTTTCGCTGACAATCAGCTTGCGCTTGATTGTCTTCTTTTGAGCCTCCTTCCTTGTTTTCTTGATTGATTTGGGAGCTCCCGCCATCCCAATTTCCTTCTTCACCTGAATGAACTGCTCAGGTGACAAGTCCAATTTGGTCTTTGGTGGCTGTACATTCTTAGCATTGAAAACTTTGAACTTGGATGATTTTTCAGCAGTATCACCCACTAGCCCCTTCATGTTCAGTAGAAAACTGATTTGCACGACATATCCCTGTGACTGCTTCGTGGACTGAAGCATATTTCTCATAATGGTGAAAATAATATTCCTCCAGTTCACCTTTTTCTCAGCCATGATCACCGTCATGACTTGAAAGTTTTCAAGAGTAAGGGCAGCAAATGAACCAGCCTTGGCTAGTATCCCCTTGGCTGAAATATCCGCCAGCATTTGAATTTCTGGCTTGAGCTCTTTCTTGGGATCGTAAACTTTGATTTTCCGACTATCAGCTGACAAAAGAGACTACATTTCCTCAATATCAGAGGTTTTTACCTCAGAGAAATTGATAAGCCCATCAGTAGGCAATTGAAACAGTTCATCGAAGGATTATTCATAAATGGTCAGCAACTGACCATTGATAGTAGCAGCGACGTTTCCATCAACAGTAACATAACCAGTTGAGTAAAAATCATGAAGTTATTGTGGATAAAGCTCCTGAGAAGATTGTCCCATAAATATCTTTAAGCCGGCTGCTTCTAATTTCAGAAAGACGTTCTTGACATCGGTATCATTGACTGATAGAGCAGATTCAAAGTCGACAGCCATAGAATTCAGAATATGCGCGGGAACTTGGTTTGCCATTTTTGAGAGTTGGAAAACCTGAAATTTTGCAAGGTAAAAGCTCTGAATATGAATTCGCTCTGAAGAGTAATGTTTGTGTAAAGAAGAACTGAATTTGAGCGGGGAAAGGTACATATGTAAGTGACTGTACAATTTCTGGACACGTGACAGTCCCCGGAAATTTGAAAAATAGTGTGTACGTGTGCTACAAACGTGTGTACAATTTTAAACGATTCAAGTGGGTCCACGTTTTAAAACACTGTTCATCATTTATGCAAAAACTGACAGTCACGTCACTTGATTTGGAATAAAACACGATTAATTAGTTAACTTATATGAGAAGATTAGCTAAATTATCAACTGAACGATCAGTTGTGAGACTGATTCATTTCAGGTGAAAATTCACTAACTACTGTCTTCTCAGTTAACCTCTTAAAATCGATATTTCCCCTTAATAAATGCATGTTTAAATTATGAAAGTTTAAACGGCAAATAGAGTGACGTAATAAGATGATTCTTATGCTTCAGAAGATGAAGCGTGAGTGTAATGATTATATCCCTTCAGTTGCTTTGAGCCTGTGTTATAAATAGAAGTAACATAGTTAGTCTTAACACATTAGCAACTAAATATTTCAAGAAATAAAATGGCAGGTGCAAGCAGCTCAAAGGTTCCAGACATGGCTGACGAGTTTATGGATTCAGCACTGGAGACCAGGAAGGCTGCTATGGAAGATGAAGTCTTCCACAAAGTTCTCCGATTCTGGCAGAAGCTTCAAGATCTTCAGTTCCTCCAGCAGGGAGGAGCAGTTGCCACCCCCAAACGGGTGGCACAAATGAAGAAATATCGACGGCATTTGCGCGTTGCTGATGAGGTGGACATCTTCACAGATGAAGGTGTCTACCTGCTGATGCCGAAGAAGGAGAAGTGGATATAATCACAGATGAAGACTACCACAGGGGTTTTAACCGGTTGGTTGACCTCGTGGCGGTCTGCTGTTAAAAAAGATAAAAAATGTACGCTCCAATTATTATAAATATAAACTTTGATTTATCGTTGTCTTTTACTTTTCAGCATACAAACTGGTGTTAAATGAATATCATGCAACTGAAAATACTTCAACTTAAGTGATAATAACTGGCAAATAACTGACTGAGCAATTAACATATGATAACATACTCAGTTAAGAAAAGAAAATGTTAATAGCCATGATATAATCAAGTTAAATCAGTTAAACCAAGTATATTGCGAAAGTAAGAAAACTTAGTCTCGGATAATGGTTTGGTGAAGATGTCAGCTACTTGTTGTCCAGTTGAAACATACTCCAGTCTAATGGCTTTTTTCAAGGCATGATCTCTGATGAAGTGATGCCTGACATCTATGTGCTTGGTCCTTGAGTGAAGAACTGGGTTGTAAGTGATAGCAATCGTGCTAGTATTTTCACAAAATATGGGTGATTCTTTGGCAATAACTACGTAATCTTTCAGTTGTTGCTGGATCCAGAGCAGTTGGGCACAACAGCTTCCAGCAGCAAGGTATTCTGCTTCAGTTGTGGAAGTGGCTATTGATGTTTGCTTCTTGCTCAACCATGAGATCAGTCTGTCTCCTAGAAACTAACATGATCCACTGGTATTTTTACGATCTAGCTTACATACTGCATAATCTGCATCTGAATATCCAACTAAATTGAAAGATGAGTCTTTAGAGTACCATAACCCAACATTTTGCGTGCTTTAAGATATTTTAAAATTCGTTTGGCAGCTCAAAAATGCGATTTCTTAGGATTGAAATCTAGCACACATACAGACAGCAAATACAATATCAGGACGACTGGCAGTTAGGTACAATAATGAACATATTAAACCTCTGTAGAGTGTCGTCTCAACTGATATTCTCCCTTGATCATTGTCCAGTTTTACTGATGAACTCATAGGAGTACTTGCAGCTGAACATGATTCCATGCCAAATTTCTTGAGCAACTCCCACGTGTATTTAGTTTGACTGATAAAAATGCCAGTCTCCAGTTGCTTCACTTGCAGTCCAAGGAAAAATGTCAGTTCACCCATCATGCTCATCTCAAATTTGTCCTGCATCATCTTAGCAAATATCTCGTATAATTTGGGGTTAGTTGACCCAAATATGATGTCATCAACATAAATTTGAACAAGTAAAATATGATCATTCTTAGAGAATTTGAACAATGTCTTATCAATTGTCTTATCTTGAATGATGCATAGGCAAGGAATATTCTAATGGCTTCCAGTCTTGCAACTGGTGCATATGTTTCATCGTAATCAATTCCTTTTTCTTGCCTGTATCCTTGTGCTACTAGCCTTGCTTTGTTGCGCACAACTGAACCATCTTCGTTCAGTTTGTTCCTGTACACCCATTTTGTACCTATAATAGTTTTTGAAATTGGTCTTGGAACTAGGTTCCAGACATTGTTATGGGTAAACTGATTTAGCTCTTCTTGCATAGCATTTATCCAGTTACGATCAGCAAGGGCCTCGTCAGTTTTCTTTGGTTCCAATTGTGAGACAAAAGCAGAATGAATAAACTAGTTAAGCATTTGATTTCTTGTTCTTACCGGGTCAGATGGATCACCTATCACCAATTCTGGTGGATGTGATTTCTTTCATCTGAGTTCAGTGTTTGCTGCTTCTGTATCAGCAACTTCTTCTGTTGGCAACTGAATGTTTTCAGTTTCAGTTGGAGCTGTATCAGTTGGCAACTGAATATTATCTGTTTGCTCCACCAACTGATTATCAGGAGCAGCTTCTTGTTCCACTGGTTGATCCAACACTTCTGGTTCAGGTGTTTTAAGGATGTTTCGATTGATATGATTTTCTTCTTCATTATCATTCTCCAAACTGATATGTGTAAATCTATCAACTAGCTCAACTGGATCAGTTGGCTTATTAGTTAGTATAGTTTCATCAAAAACAACATGTATAGATTCTTCAACATTTAACGAATTTTTATTGAAGACTCTATATGCTTTGCTAACTGAAGAATATCCAAGAAATATTCCCTCTGCAGATTTAGCATCAAAAGCTTTTAAATGATTTTTACCATTATCGAGTATAAAACATCTGCAGCCAAATATCTTGAAATAAGAAACCACACTTTTTCTTCCATGCCAGATCTCATATGATGTTTTCATAAAATTCTTATTAATCATTGATCTGTTATGAGTATAACACGCATTGTTTACTGCTTCAGCCCAAAACCTTTGAGAAATACCAGAATCAGCAAGCTTTGTTCTAGCAGCTTCTTTAAGGGTCCGATTTCTTCTCTCAGCTACACCATTTTGCTGAGGGGTTCTAGCTGCTGAGAGCTCATGATTAATTCCAGTGCTTTCTAAAAATTTTGAAATAATTTAATTGATGAATTCAGTTCCTCGATCAGACCTGATTCTATCAATTCCAACTGAGTTTTCATTTAATAATCATTTAAAGAGCTTGATCAGTTGTGCAGCAGTTGGTATTTGGATTTGAGAAATATAACCCAAGTAAATCTTGAAAAGTCATCTACAACCACCAAGGTGTATTTCATTCCCCCTAAACTCATTACTGGTATAGGACCAAATAGATCCATGTGTAACAGTTCTAAGCATCGGGAAGAAAATTTACAACCCTTGTTTTTAAAAAAAGATCTTACTTGTTTACCAAACTGACATGCTGAACAAATTTTGTCTTTTGAAAAATCTATTTTAGGCAAACCAGTTACAAGATCTTGGTTACTCATATAGGCAATAGATTTAAAGTTTAAGTGGTTCAATCTCTTATGCCATAACCAGTGTTTGGAAGATTTGGAATCAATGAAACAGATTGGTGCATAAGGTTGTTCAGTCCAACTGACTTTGTAAGTATTACCACAACGATTTCCAGTTAGAATGACCTCATCTGTTGAGTCTCTAACTGAACATGTGTGTCTGTCAAACTGAACTGAGAAATTGTTGTCGCATAACTGACTGATGCTTATCAAGTTATACTTCAAATTCTCCACTAGCAAAACATCTTTAATTGTAAAGTTACCATGGATCACTTACCCTTACCCACAGTTTTACCTTTGGAGTTGTCTCCAAAACTGATGTTTGGACCATTATACTTTATCAGTTGAGATAGCAAATTTGCATCTCCTGTCATATGTCGCGAACACCTACTGTCTAGATACCAAGTTGATTCTTTTGTTGTGCCTGTTACTTGTAATCACACATAGTATATAACTTTGGTACCCATATTCATTTGGGTCCTAAATTGATTAGTCCTTTATGAACCCAGACTTGGATCAGTCTAACTGACTTCCAAGTTTCTGTGTTCCAAATGGTTTTTCTCGAATTTTTAGCAGTATGTGTGTGGTGTGAGGATGAAACAGTATGAGTTATTCTCTTTTTCAACTGACTGTTCTTTTGATATCGTTTTTGAACTGGTTTACTGTTGTAGTAGTTGTAATAGCCATTCCTTGAGTGCTGATATTTGTAACTGAAACGTTTAGGAGACTAGTTTCTTGTATCAGTTGAACTCTCTGAGCTATATCCAATACCATATCGTTTGCCTTTGTTCTTATTCTCAGTCGATTGAACAGTTGGTTTACTTGGTTCTGAATGTTCATTTACCATGGTTGACTTTACAAAGGTAATGTACTTTCCTTTGTTATTATTCAACCTTCGCTGAGTTTCACTTGCAGAGTTTTCAACATGATTGTTAAAACCTAAACCAGTTTTATCAGCAACTAATTTTTGAGCATTCTGCATTTCAGATAATGTAACTGAGGACTTGTTCCAAGTTTGAATCAGTTCAGAATTTTTTGAAATCTCACTTTTCAACTGACATATCAAAGCTTAGTTCTCGATCAGTTCAGCGTTTTGCTTGGCAATCTCCCCTTTTAAATTTAACACTTCAACCGACTTATCAGTTTAAGTTTTGTTATCATTGGGATCATTTTGCTCAGCTTTGACCTTATCAAATGATCGAGCCAGTTTGTGATACTCATTTATCATGTCATGCAATGTGGTAATGAGTTCCTCACGAGTGAAGTTAGTTGAGCTAAAATCAAATACATGTTCACCGCTGAATCCAGTTCAGCATCATCTGCCATCAAGCACTAGATTTTCTCTTCATCATCACTTGAGCTGCTTGGGCTTTCTGATTCTGACTCATCACTGTCAATTTCAGCCCACTTTGATTTGCTTTCCTCAGCCAGGAGCACTTCATGCTTCTTTTTGGATGATCTCTTGTCATCTTTAGTCCTTCTTTTGTGCTCATACGGCTTCTTTGCTTTTTCAATTGATCCTCGACTGTCCTTCTTTGGCTTGGGACAGTCTGCTATGAAATGACCATATTTGCAACAGTTGTAGCAAACATATGATTCTTCTTTGGTTCGGTTCTTCTGGTATTGCTTTTGGAAGTTTCCTTGATTCTTCCTCATGAACCTTCCAAATTTTCTGACAAACAATGACATTTCATCATTGCTAAGTTGATCAGCAGATCTATCAGCTGAACCAGTTGGTTCCTGTCTGACAGCAGTTAAAGTTATTGTGGCAGCTGGTGTAGAAGGTTCTCCTTCTCTAGTTTGTAGTTCAAATTCACATGCCTTTAGATCAGCAAATAGATCATGTAGTTCAACTTTGTAAAGATCTTTTGATTCACGCATAGCCATGGTCTTGACATCCCACTCTTTGGGAAGACCTCTTACTACCTTCAGTGCCACTTCTTTATTTGAGTACACTTTTCCAAGTGCATTCAATTCGTTTATGATGCAGCTGATTCTTTCATCATACTCGTGCATAGAATCTCCTGCTTTCATCTTGATATTATCAAATTTTTGAATAGCAACTGACAGTTTGTTCTTCTTGGTTTGTTCATTTTCTTCACACAGCTGAATAAGTTTTTCCCATATCTATTTGGCTGTTTTGCACATTTTGATTTTGCTGAACGTGACTTTGTCCAGCGTTTTGTATAGCATTCCCTTGGCCACATTATCCAAGTTTGCATTTCTTTTGTCTTCAGTTGTCCATTCATATCTGGGATTTTCTATTCGTTGGGGTGCCCCGTCAGTGATGGCAACTGCAGTGTTTGCTTTTAAAATATTCATTGGACCATCAGTGTTGACATACCACATGTCATCATCTTGTGCAGCTAGATGAGCCTGCATTCTTATTTTTCAATCATCAAAGTCTTCTCTAGAAAACATTGGTATTTTGTTGAATGAAAATATATTGAACAGTTGTAAGTGAGAATATTCAGAGACAAGATTCAACTGCTCTGATACCACTTGATAGGATAGGTTAATAGGTAGAAAAGTGTTTAGAAGGGGGGTTGAATAAACACTCAAGATTTTTATAACCTTCTTCGAATGAAGTATCAGTTTTGTGATAAACTGAAACTTAGGAATCTTGTCAGTCGATGACAATCAGTTTAACTAAATATAGTTGCGGAAATAAACTGACTGAAAGATAGAATAAATGACTGAAATAATAATGCAAGGATTTATGGATGTTCGGAGATTGAATAACTCCTACGTCACCCCTTCTATCACAAGGATAAGATATGCACTAAAAGATTTTGATCAATACAAAACTTGTACAGACCCATTTCAATTTGGGCTTAACACTGCCAAGACTGAAACTCTTAGTTAACAACAATTTTCACAGTTCTTTGACTGGATTTAGCATGACTGATATAAGTAATACAGAGATTTGTGCTAGTAAGCTCGAAAAATAGCCTCAAATGCTACTATTATTTCTAATAAGTGTGAGCTTTTTGAAGCTCAAATGAGAGTAACAATCTAGCAGAATAACAGCAAGCTTGAGAGAATGAATGAATCGTATTTTTCACCGCTGTGTCTCATCTGCTCTTCTCGTCTATTTATAGGCTTCCTTCCAATGATAACAATAAATATAATTTAAATCTTTGTATCCGTTGATTGCCAAGTCAACATTCTTCTGACATTCGTACACTGTATTCTCTGAGATGCGACGTTCCACTACGAGTTACAGTCTGCTTTGTACTATTGTCGGTTGAATGTCCTTTTCAACTGATGATGTGTCCAGCTGAAAGATCAGCTGATAAGTAGATGGGTAACTTCACAACTGAGTATCTCAACTGATCAGTTTCCAACTGATCAGTCAGTTGACAAAGTAGATTCAGTTCGGCTGGTCTCAGTATTAAACTTCAGTTAGACAACTGTCAGTTCGTGTGTTCGGAATCAGTTAGTTCAATAGATTTAATCTCTAATTTGGTCAAATCACCGAAATTAAGTTTCCAACAAACAGTTAACTACACAAGATATGTTTATGGATGTTCAGAGACTTCAACTTCTCCTATGTTACCTTTGAACCTCAAAATTTCAACCCAAAGCAAACCAAACTCCGTAAAACACCTCAAAACATATTTATAATCGTGTATTAGATATAAACTCGAACCCATACAAGAACTTCTATAATTCATTTTAAAACTTGAACTGGGGTCCCGGTTTTAACCCGAATCAACCCGAAACTCGACCAAACTTTTCTAAACATAAACCATGACTTGAACCTAAAATACCAGCCCTTAAAACCCTTGTTTCAGACAACCTAAGACCCTAGAGAAAGACCATACGGCTGCTGGAAAATTTTGCACACTAGAGGACCGAAGCCTAGTTACAATAACAAGCTAAACTGTAACGCCCCAGATTCAACTACTGTAATCACTGTATCAAGACGGGTCTTTCCAGCGTGCTTATGTCCTCACTCACTCACACGCACCCTGGGAAACTTCCCAGGAGGTCACCCATCCCAAAATTGCCTCAAGTTAAGCCGCTTAACTTTGAAGTTCTTATGTGATGAGCTACCGAAAAAAAGATGCACCTTCGTGATATGAGTAGTATAAATCAAATCTTTTAAGCCCTCTTCAACTGTACAGTCCATTACATTGAACAGTCTTGGAATCCCTCTCATTCCCGTGTGGGTTGGTTCATTCATGTTCCCTCTACCTAGAAGCCTGCCAGGAGCCGCTCATTGTCCGTGCAACTGATGGCACCGGCGATCACCCCCCGCCCTCTTCGGCCCCGGGCCTTACATGCCCACCAGCTTCCGCTTGGTTCGTCCCCGAACCACACCGTACTAAGAGAGGTCGGCCCTGATACCAACTGTAACGCCCCAGATTCGACGACTGTCCTCACTGTATCAAGACGGGTCTTTCCAGCGTGTTTATGTCCTCACTCACACGCACCCTGGGAAACTTCACAGGAGGTCACCCATCCCAAAATTGCCCCAAGTCAAGCACGCTTAACTTTGGAGTTCTTATGTGATGAGCTACCGAAAAGAAGATGCACCTTCGTGATATGAGTAGTACAAATCAAATCTTTTAAGTCCTCTTCAACTGTACAGTCCATTACATTGAACAGTCTCGGAATCCCTCTCATTCCCGTGTGGGTCGGTTCATTCATGTTCCCTCCACCTAGAAACCTGCCAGGAGCCGCTCATTGTCCGTGCAACTGATGGCACCAGCGATCACCCCCCGCCCTTTTCGGCCCCGGGCCTCACATAAACGCTCGACCCTGCACCTAACCAGCTTGGACCAGCCTCAGACCAGACCCTCCTAGGACGTGAATGGACCCTCCTGGACCGACCAAGCCCTAGGTAGCAGCCCCATTCATGCGGATCCCTCGGTTCATCATGGAGTACGCGATCTAGCCCCAAACTTGTCCTAACTTGCCATCAAGCTTTGATCCGCGCTTAGCCTCCCTATCAGCTGACCAAGGACCATCCCAAACCCTGACACGACCCCTCATTACCAAAACCAAAACCTGGAATGAGCCATAGATGGATGATCTTCCCTTTCCCCCCGTTCTAGCCGAAACATGCATCACAATACCAAACCGATCGGCCCCATTGTCTATGCACGATCCGAGGTGCTCTTAGCCCTAGTCACCATCGATCTCAATGTGTACAACACCTAGGAGTCTAGACCTAGCAGCCCCTTGCGCATAAGCCATGGAAAACGTGAGTACATGTCGAAATGTATGCATATTTTCGTGCAAGAATTGTATAAAATCAACACAACATGATAGATCGATGGTTCCTCATGAAAAAACATACAGGCCAACATATATTGATGTGAATGATGAAAAAAACGAGGTATAGGGCGTGTCTTTGCGTCTTTACGCTCGAAAACCTTGATACAATCGCGTCGAACGTGCACCGGAGGGGGCGACCAAATGGTTAGGGTGGAATTTCGATACAAAGAGTTGCTGAAATTTCGAAGAAGGCTGCTGGAAAACGGAGGGGGCGGCCGAATGCTTAGGGTGGAGAGATTAGGATTTGGATGAATGGTTAATTATATTAATTAGTGCTAATGGGCCCTTAATTAAAAATAATAGATTACAAAGGATTTGATGTCCTTTATGTAATAAAATAGTCCCATCGAGCCCAAAAACACTTCCATAAAATATTTCGTTTAGGTACGTTTTTGAAATATTCCCCGATCCCTAAAAAAATCTTCTGTTTTGTTAAAAATTGAATAGCAGTTTAAAATATAACTCGTTGAGTAAAAATACCTCAACAAGCCCATTATCCAAAATCACCCTTATTTACACCATATAATTAATAAAAACATTTTTCCTTAATTTTTCCAAGTCTTCGTTTCTCGTTCGAGCGTAAAATATTGCTAAAAGCCTTATATCATGTAATCTTAATGAACCAAGAATTAAACATATATATTCATGTTAAAATCATGCATCAAGGCGTTAAAAATAAATTAATTAAAATACATAAGAAATTTGATAATTTGCATGCATGTGGTTCACATGGACCTTCAAATTTTTTGGATGTTACAATCTATCCCTCCTTAAATTGAATTTTATCCCCGAAATGGGACGAAATTCACTTATCCTGATAATCAAAAAGTTTAGACTCTTAATTTTAGTATCTCAATAATCCACGCTTCCGCTGCGCCACTCTGGAAATAAGTGTTATTCCGTCCTCATGTCTCCTCAATCCTTGAATCTGTCTTCAACATCCTCGTTTGCGAATCTTAAAAGAATCATTTCTTAAATTTATTGAACTCAGGGTATATTAACATTTATGCAGTTAAATTTAAAATATCTTAGCACCAAAAGTTACTAATCGACTTCTATCATCGGTAATACACTTAAAAGTTAAACCTTATCTCAACCTTATAATAATATTAGCCTAAAATCTTGAATCGAATCTTTATCTTATGGCACCAAACTAATGTAACTTAACTATTAACAAGTACATCCCAAAATATAAAATTGTTGCAAATCTTAAATTTCGAGTAACGTTAATCCATAAAACTCAAATATACAATATCGATATTCTACCTGTATAATAAAACCCTTCTAGCATCAATTACATTCTTAAACTATTTTCTTCCCAGTTACAATTTATTTGACGCCTAAGAGACTTGGACTTTCCTCAATAGAACGAATGTTGTATTCTGACGTATCCTTAATTTTTAATTAACACTAGCGCATAAAACTTAATAAGTTGTCCCCTATTAATGTTGGACTAACTCTAATAAATCGACTTCAATTATAATCCATATCATTCCAGAATCTGCTATCGAGATTCTAGATTATTTACTCGATAAAAATCTTAATATTTGTTCATTGGTAACCTATGTTGAATACAACTGATTCTTTTTTGTTTTTATTTCGCCCAAAATTTTCATAAATACACTAATCTTATAAACTTGTAATTCAAGCTTACACAACCCAAATAGTCTTAGATAACATAATTCCAACACAAATATCCACTTAATCCCAATTTCTTAATGACTTTCAAAAATTTCTCAAGACATGGTATCTATCTTACTTCTTACATGCGTCTTTCAAGTAACCTAACCATCAATCCTACCAAACTTTCTAAAAAAATTTAACCCCAACAAACGTATAATTTTAACTTTTAAGATCATGAATGAAATGTTAGAGTAGGTTCCCGGCAAGCCAACATGTAGCTAGGACTTTTATTGACTATAATGTAAAACAATATTTATTTTAATAATATATTACGATTTCATTCGATTATGGAATTATACTTTATCTTTATATACATACAAGCTGCATAGATAAAGTCCTTGAATAAACAATAGGTACCATGAGGTCTGCGTCACAGCATAAGATCATGAAACTCATTAGGAAGTGTACCGTATATTCTAAACAGGTTCCTAGTCGAATCAGCCGCCTAAAACAAGGATAAAGGTCGCTCGAGTTTGAGACTAGCATCTGTGATGTAAACGACATGTTTCATTAGCAAGGACATAGAGATGTCCATTTACACATATGGGTGATCATGTGATGATACACTGAACAACCTTCCCTCAGATTGTCCAAGTGGTTCTAACTTATCGAGTGGAATAGTCCGCAGTTATGTTTGTACATCATTAGTGCTTTGACCCGGGTCAATGTAAGGGCTATGCGTACTAGCATGCACTTTAATCTGTTTACCGACTCTATCAAGGGTCAAGGTGACGAGGTTGGGTGTAATTTCGAAATACGTAAGAGCAAATGCATTGTAGTCGAGGATTTACCGTTCGGCTAAGGGTGAAGATATCCTATGTGATCTGATGAGTTAATAGTGGAGAGAGTCTCTGGCCAGAGCAAGAAATATGCTTTAGGAAAAGGTGTTTTCCTAGTTGCACATATCGTGCAACTATTAGTACTCGTCATCGAATTCATATGCAACCCTTGATATACCAATGGTTTTATATTCGATCGCGATATATGTGTTGAAGCGACCATACGGTACGTTAACCATGACAAAAGGATCTTGCAGGCACTATCAATGATACCTAGGGGATCATGGGATGATGCTACTAGACGATCTTACCATGATCCGATGGGTGCAATCAGAATGAGTTCTCACATTATTGATCAAAGAGTTGATGAAAAAAATGAGGTTAACTAGGGTAAACCCGAATAAGAGTAAATTTTATTATGAATCACATAGAGATGCGAACTCACGGCTAGCTGTATCCCTGAAACATTTAGGATAACACAAGTATCGGATTCTGTGTTTCCGTTGAGATAGTCAAATTTCAGAGTTGGAATTTGGCTATTATAGTTTGATGGAGATCAAACATGAAGCTTATAAAGAAGTTTATGAGTTGATTCCATAGGATGGAAGGAATAGAAGTTAGCATGATTGCTAATAAAGAAGGAGAGTGGAACTGCCTGTTTTGTGAAGAATTCACTAAAATTGGTAGCTGTCTGGTAAGGTAAGTGAAAATTTTGATATTCAAAATTTTCAGTTTTCATTATTCGGACAAGACTTGTATCCTTGATACATCGGCGCTCTCGGATCGTCGATCAGGGTTATAATGAGTTCGGAATCATTTTTTTAGAGAATTAAGAATTTACTGATTAAATGATTGTACTAATAGTAGTGACTACTAATATAAACAAATTCCAATAAATATTCTAGAGTAGTACAGAATTAAATTAACTAAGGAGTTAATTTATAAATAATGGTTATTTAATTTAATGTACATATACATGTATATATTTTATATAATGATATAAAATATGTGTATATGGTATTATTATATCATGTATTATTAAAAGTTAATAAATACATTATATATTAATTATATGGTAGTTTAGATATAATGAAATTATTAGAGTCTTAGTAGGAGAGGGATTCCTAAGGAGATTAGGAATCAAACTCTATGTATATACACCATTAGGGCTCATTGTTTGATGATGAAAACTTTTGCACGAAACACTAAAGAAGCCTTCCCTTTCCTTGAAGCAAACCCACGACCACCACAATAAAATTGGTGAAGAAAATCATGGCCACAAAAGCAAATTAGATTTGGTTAATTGTTGATTAACAATCATTAATTGTTAGATTAAATATTGATTGTAAATCAATAAGTGCAAAAATCACGATTAAGAATCATGAACTCACGGCCATCTCACAATTTTGGTGAAAAGAAATTCAGCCATCATGCTTCCTTCCACTGTTGTGCCGCCGTCGGTCCATTGTCTCCGAATTTTTGAAATTTGGAAACTACAGTCTCAACGCACAAATCGTTTGGATTTTCTAGTGCAAACCAAACAAGGAAAATGGTCTCTGATCGTGTACCTAATTAGACGATCAAAGGAAGGACGTTCGTAGAGATTTACAAGAAGGGCAATATCCGCCTAAACACCGGAATAGTTTGGAGTCCAGTGTTGAGAACACAAGGCATAATTCTAAACGCCATATGAATGTAGTCTTAAACACACGACGCCCAAGAACAAAAATTTTAAACTTCCGCTGCGTCTTGGGTGCGGAAACATGATGTCCCAACAATTAATGGTATTAGAGCCATCTTATTCTCAATCGTGTGTTTTAAATTAAATTAAATTCTATTGAGGTTATTATTTTTAACAGCCTAAGAATTTTTAAGAAAAACGACCCTCAAAACTATTTTTAAAAAACCAGAATAAAAAAATAAAAATTTGGGGGTCAGCTCGGAATTGTTCCGGGCAGAAGTACGCACGCGCACGACCTGTGCGCCTGTGCGTGCGGCAAGCGCGGCGGCTGATCAGATCGGGCAGCTGGCGAGCGGGTTCTCGGGAACGTCTTGGGCACCGCGCTGGGTCATGGGCTTGAATTGTTCTGGCCCAGGGGAGATTTTTTGATTTTCAAAATTTTGGGTTAAATTGATATTTTGTGAAAATAGGAACGATTTTATCCCTACAATAATTTTTATAAAATTGATTTCTTACAGAAATAATAATTGAAATATAATTTTAAATATTTTTGGTAAAAATTGTTTTACAAGAAATGTAATTATATGAAATTAAATAAAAGTGTTTATTTAATTCAATAATTATAACGGTTAGTGATAATTTACGAGATACACGATTTATCGATAATATGTGATTTTATCGAGTTTATATTATATATGATATTGTATGTTAAAAAAGATGATCAAGAGCCATGACCAATGTGCTAGTTGTATGATAGGATATTTTATGTGTTTTAATTTTGATTATTTGATAATTAAATGTGGACCTTGTTTATGATCTGTTCCCACTCCCTAAATTTATATCCCAATGTGCCATGAATATTTTACATAGATATTAAAATTAGTGGGAGATCAAAATTTGAAGACTGTGGGCCCGATCCTCGGAAGGAGTTTTGAAGGTTGAAGACATGTAAAATATTGAAAGCTTATGTAATACTGCATTTACATCCCTACATTTACCCAGGTTATGGATATGGATCCGTATGTGGCTCGTACGGCTCAACTAGCTCTCGATTATCGATAATCCTTTATTATTTATGATGTATGTGATATATTATAAATAATCAGTATGTGCGTTATTATTAATATAATAACAAGAGTTGCATGAATCCGACAATCATACAAGCAATAATGGCACGAGTTTTAAAGTTAATGATGAGACAAATTTTTAAAATTAAAATCCCCTATTTTGGATGAGATCCAAAATTTAAATCAAATTCATTAAAAGGATAATTAAAAGAAAGTTTAATAATTCCTTGCCTTCCATCGACGGTGGTTGCATGATGAACGCTATCCTCGGTCAGTATCTGGCTCATATTATTGGGGAGGCATGGACTCCGGAAAGTTGTGACTTCCATTGACATATTTGATGTGAACTACGTGGAACTCTCATGACTTCGGCTCATTTTATTGGGGGATCTCATAGCGACCGTCAACTAAGGTTCAACATTGATGGGTTGGGCTCGACATGTGAAGAGAAAGAGGATCATATTATTGGACCTTCCTCAAATGTGAGACAAAATTACGTAAGGCTTGCAAAGAGTTGCAATTGGGCTATACCTTTTGGAAGTTATGAATGGCTGATATTGAAACGTCCACTACTCGTTTTCTTAAAAAAATTAGAATTTTTTTTCTTCTACTAATCGGCCGAAATACATATATATATATTTATAAAATATTTTGCACCATTTTAAAAATAAAACATCCAACAATATTTGAAAATCAAAGGAAATAGTTTAAATCATAAAGTCGTCAATCGTTTGCAAACCCCAACTTAGCAAAATTGCTAAAACTTACAACCTCTCAAGAAAAACTCAAAATCATAATAAGAGTCGTAAAAATATCTTTAACATAATCCTAAAAATCATAATTCATAATCATAAGTCTGTTGAAAACTAGCGCTGGTCCTCGGGTTATGTGCGCCTTCAGTCCTGTCAGATCATCCATCAATACCTCCATTATCATTATTATCATAATCACCTGCATCATTTACACCTAGTGAGTATAAAGACTCAGCAAACCATAATCTTGATAATAATTAATACATATACAGATAACACGCAACAGTGAAAATATTTTTATATAAAATAACATTTTCATAATGATACATAAACTTAAATATAAAAATTTTTCATAAACATTTTCATATCTGCGTAAACCTATTCATATTCATCATAAACATATTCGTATTCATCATATTCATATATATATATTCATTTTCGTTAAATTAAGATCGTTAATTGTGACTTTTGTATTCGTATTCATATTGGGGCGATGTATCCATCTACATGTAACCACAGTACTGGGCGACGTGGACATCAGCGAACTCTCACCCGTCAACTGAGCCTTGGCCTACGTATTAACATATCATCATATCATCGTATCAGCGTATTAGTCACAATTGCTTCACTTTCTTCAACAATTCGTATTTTCATCACTTATAAAAATTAAACATGCATATAACGTTTTTCTTTTAAACCAAGCATGTAACATATCTTTTAACGTTATTGTTCATTATTGTTCATCATAAAATTCCTTAAATATACAAAATAATCATATTAACATATAAAACATCATTCAGGACACTGCCATGACGTTTACTAATTTTCGGGTGTAAAATTATCGTTTTACCCCTAGACGTAAAATTTCTCGAATTTGACTTTTTCTTAATTTCATTGACTATAAAATATTCCAAATAATTATTTAAGCTCAAATTAAATTTACTACAATTTTATTTAGCTTAAATACTAGGATTTTCATTTATCCCTTAATTATTCAATTTTAATGTGTTTTAATCCCGAATTAATTTCGAATTTAATATAAAATTCTCAAATTAAAGACCTAGACATTTTATATTAATTTGGCCCTCGTGAACCACGACTCGACCCCCGTGAGCCATGTTTCGAATTTGTTTGTACAAAGAAAACGCTAACCCGAGCCTATGCACTACCTCACGAGCCAACTCGATTTTCCCACGATCCACGGCCAAACCATGCTGGAACATCTTTGAACCAGACCCCTATGGACCCTACGGGACCATTAGAACTCTTAGGACTCAACCCTAGCCCCAAAATCGAAGGCACTCAACTCATAAGAAAGCTACGGCAGAGAAGCATACCAGCAGTAGGACTCTATGTTTGTGATGCTAGGACCCTAACCACTGGACCAGCCCCTGAAACAGACCCTTGTGCACCCTCTTAGGACCCTAAGGACTTGAACTAGCCCAGCCCAAAGCCCTCTGGCCGATCCTTTTCTTCCCTGCGCAAGCTGCACACATGCCCGACTCTCTTGATGGCTCTCGGGTGGAGTCCTAAGACTCCTTCCTAGCCACTTGTCTAGAGTCCCCTAACGTGGATTGGACTCCTTCCCTAACCCTAGCACGTCTTTAGCCCAGACGTGGTTGCAAGAGAGCCAAGCCATGGACCTTAAACCCTTGAACCCGAGCCCTTGATCACCAAGGCATGCGGTTTGGTTCCAGCTTGTGTTCTTCGACTTGTGCAGCGTGTGGTGTGTGTTCTAGGACCCTTCAACTCGTGTAAAACAATCCCATAACACTTCTAATCATGGCAGCCCCTTCTAGCACATATTAAACATGTTTTGGAACCAAAAATCATGAGTTTATCACATATACATGCATAGTTACGAAAATTATATGAAGTGTGACTTGTTTTTCATACAAAACATAATCAAATAAATACCATGGTGTGATGGATGAGTAAAGGGAAGAATATGCCGTGCATTTGCGTGTTTTATGCACGAAATACTGTTGACAAATCGAAGAACGACAACGAGGAGAACCTTGGCTTGAAAATCTTGCTAAAATTCGAAACTTCCTCTAGATAATAAGGTGTGTGCCATGAGTTTAAGGAGAAAAAGGAGCCTTGAATTTTGTTGGGTGAGGGAGGCGTGAGTTTATGGGGTTATGGGGGTGATTTTGAGTTTTAAATACTAATGGTAGCATAGGCCCATAAACAAGGTAAAATAGGCTCATTAAGCTCATTATTGCATAATTATAATATTTTGAGTAGAAAATTTTGTTAATTTATTAGCCAGGTTGTCAAAATGCTCGCATTTTTGTTAAAAATCCAACACCGCTAAAATTTACGTCTCGGCGTATAAAATCACCTCAAGACTCATTATTTTCAAAAATAAGAATAAAAAATCAACCATATTTTAAACAATTATTTAACAAAAACATTTTCTATTTTTCAGACAACGGTCTCCGTTCTTCGATTGCAACTTGAATAACCCTTAAGAATACATTTTAATGCATGTAAGTAGAAAAACTACTAAAACATCATATAAACATATCACATAATCAATTTAGAAATTAAAATCAATTAATTAACAATTTTCCATATTTCCTAGATTTGCATGCAGTTGGATTACTTCGTCTTAATTTTGGATCATACAAATATTATTCGGGATCATAATTTTTCAATTGGGCGTTGCATACTCACTAATAAAATTGGATTTCATGTTTTCATTAGAGGGTGGTAAAAATATCAAAATAGTAGGAGTAAATTCGTAAAAACAAAAGTCCATATTTTACGTCTTACAAAATATTTTAAAATAGCCAGTAATGTTTATTCTGTTTCCATATCAGTATATTTTATGATCTCATCTCGTAATTCATATCTGTTATTAAAATAAGCTAACTGAATGCTAATTTTCAAGATTGGCTGGGAAATTGTTCTAAATTCGGAGAATATAGCATACACACTAATGTCAGTCTTGCTGAACTGACAAATCATGCAAGATGGTGGGACCATAGTATGGAAGCTAAAGTGCAATATACTCGCTTCTCTGTCAAATGAACTGTATAGACAGTTTGAGCAAATGTTGAATGCAGTTGACATTTAAATACACATGCAAGAGTTGCATAGTGCATGAAACTCTCATAATGATGCACACCACTTTCAAGGAACACTTGACTACACGCATGCAAGATAGAGCACTTGCCCATGAGCATGGTGTAAGTATGACTGGGTCTATTAAGAAGGTGGTGGTCCTGAAATTTTTTACAAAGCCCGATAAGTCACAACATGTTTGCTTCATTGCAAGAAGTCTGAACATAAGAAATTATCTGGGCCAGAAATGTTTTTTCAATGATAAGTGAATGTCCAAGTAAACACTGTTTCAACAATGACAAACAAAAAAAACAAGATAGTCTAAACCAAGCACAATTGTGGCACGCTAGGCTAGGACATATTTCCCAAAGAATGATGCACGAGCTACTGGGAGCTAAAGTGCATGTTTGACTCGTCATACATAAACTCTATATATACGTGTGAGTCCTTTAAAAACAAAAATTATCATAGCCCATTTCCTAGGGAAAGTGGAACGTGCACATTATCTGTTGGATTTAATCCATACAGATGTGTGTGGCTCGCTAAGTGTTAGCACGAGGTATGGTAATTCCTACTTCATTACCTTTATCGATGATTATTCGATGTTTGGGTATGTGTATTTAATGAACTACAAATCTGAAGCCTTTGAAAATTTCAAAGAATTCAGAGCAGAAGTACAAAAGCAGTTAGGAAAGAGTATTAAAACAATACGATTAAATCGAGGTAGAGAATACTTGAATACTGAGTTTCAAGACTACCTTAAAGAGAATAAAATTCTCTCACAGTGGACTCCGCCTGTCACACCCCAGTTGAATGGTGTGTCAGAACGTCGTAATCGGACATTGATGGACATGGTCTTATCTATGATGGAATTCACTGAGTTTTCGTCATCCCTTTGGGGATATGCGCTTGAAAGAGTGGCAAGGTTGTTGAATCAAGTCCATACAAAGGCAATGGATAAAACTTCATATGAGATATGGATGGAAAAGCCGCCCAAATATTCTTACTTGAGAATATGGAGATCCTTGCTTACATGAAGCAGGCAATGGCAGAAAAATTGAATAGTAGAACCAATTTTTGCTACTTTGTGGGATATTCAAATAACTCTGTTGGATACTACTTCTATTTATCCTATTGAAACAAAGGGTTTTGTTTCAAGGAATGCCACCTTCCTAGAGAAAGAGTTTCTATTAGATAGAAAAGGTAGGATGATAGAACTTGATGAGATTCGAGAACCACCCACTACACAAATAGTAGAATCCACACCCCAACATCCAATCAAAGAAAAACAAGCTCCTAGCTAGGAGATCAGAGTGGATCCCAAGACCGCCTAATAGGTTGAGCCTGCTTCTTAAAGAGGGCCAAGATGAGACCATTCCTGGATGTGATCCAAGAAATATCAAGGAAGTATTTTCTGATGCCGATTCATCTAAATAGCTTGAAGTCATGCAGTCCGAGATGGACTCTATGTATTCGAACCAAGTATGGTCCTTAGTAGATCTACCTAAGAGAATTGTTCCTATAGGATGCAAATGGAATTACAAAACAAAACTTGGAGCGGATGGGAAGGTGGTGACCTTCAAAGCTAGATTGGTAGCAAAAGGATATACTCAAAGACAAGGTGTTGACTATGAGGAAACCATTTTTCCAATCGCGATGTTCAAGTCCATTAGGATATTGTTAGCCATAGCAGCATGGTATGACTATGAAATATGGCAGATGGATGTGAAGACAGCGTTCCTTAATAGGGATAATAAGGAAGAGATTTACATGTCTCAACCTTAAGTATTCACATCAGTAGGAAGTGAGCATAAGGTATGCAAACCTCAGAGATCCATTTATGGACTCAAGCAGGCATCCAGGAGCTGGAACCTCAGATTTGACGACACTATCAAAGAGTTTGATTTTGCCAAAAATCTTGAGCAACATAGTGTATACAAGAAGGTTATTAGGAGTGCAGTGACATTCCTAGTGCTTTATGTTGATGACATTCTACTCATTGGGAATGATGTAGGGATGTTGCAATCAACTAAATTATGGTTAGCTGGGAAGTTCTCCATGAAGAATATGGGTGAAGCATCATATTTATTAGGAATACAGATATATCAAAGAGGATTCTAGGGCTCACTCAATCCATATATATCGATACCATACCGAGGAGATTTTCTATAGAGGAGTCCATGAGAGAATATCTCCCAATGTCTCAAGGTCTGAATCTATACAAGTCTATATGCCCTAAGACTGATGAAGAGATAGAAACCATGAGCCGCATTTCATATTCATCTGCCATAGGTAGCATTATGAATGGTATGATATCTACTCGACCTGATATTGCATATGCAGTGAGTTTTGCAAATCGATATCAGTCGGATCCCTATCCACTGCATTGGAAAGCAGTGAATGACATTTTTAAGTACTTGAGAAGAACTAAGAATTTGTTCTTGGTATACGGGAGTGGAGAATTAAAATTGGAAGACTACACTGATTCTAGCTTTCAATCAGATGTGGATGATTCGAAATCGACCTCTAGATTTGTATTCAAGCTCAATGGTGGTGTTTTCTCTTGGAAGAGTTCCAAGTAAGACACTACAACGAATTCAACCACTGAGACCTAATACATAGCTGCATCGGCTGTAGCAAAGGAGGGTGTTTGGATGAGGAATTTTGTCCAAGAGTTGGGTGTCATTCCACAAACAGTTGATCTGGTCCCGGTCTACTGTGACAACACCGGTGCCGTTGCGCTAGCGAAGGAACCGAGGGATCATCAGCAATCCAAATATTTACTGAGGAAGTTCCACATAATCCGGGAGATTGTGGGAAGAGGAGACATATTGGTAGAGAGAGTTGCCTCCGAAGATAACATTGCTCATCCACTGACGAAGCCCCTACCAGGACCACTGTTTGAGAATCATCGCGAACAATGGTCTAAGATCTATGGGTAATTGGCTATAGGGCAAGTGGGAGATTGTCAGAGTAGGTGTTCGGCAAGCCAACATGTGACTAGGGCTTTTATTGACTCTAATGTAAAACAATCTTTATTTTAATAATATTTAACGATTTCGTTTGATTATGGCATTATACTTTATCTACATACCCATGCAAGCTACATAGATAAAGTACTTGAATATACAATAGGTACCATGAGGTATGCGTCACAACGTAAGATCATGAAAATCATTAGGAAGTGTAGCGTATATTCTAAACAAGTTCCTAGTCGAATCAGCAGCCTAAAACAAGGATAAAGGTCGCTCGAGTTTGAAACTAGCATCTGTGGTGTAAATGTCATGTTTCATTGGCAAGGACATGGAGATGTCCATTCACACAGATGAGTGATCATGTGATGACGCAATGAACAACCCTCCCTCGGACTGTCTTAGTTGTTCTCGCTTATCGAGTGGAATAATCTACACTTATGGTTGTACACCATTAGTCCTTTGATCCGAGACAATGTAGGGGCTATACGTACTATCATGCACTTTGATCTGTTTACTGACTCCATCGAGGGTCATCAGGTGGAGAGGTTGGGTGTAGTTTCGAAATACGTAGGAGCAAATACATTGTAGTCGGGGATTTACCGTTTGCCTACGGGTGAAGATATACTATGAGATCTGATGAGTTACTAGTGCAAGGAAGTCTCTGGTCAGAGCAAGAAATGTGCTTTAGGAAATGTGTTCTAGTTGCAGATACCATGTCACTATTAGTACTCAAATATAAACCGCATCGTTATCGAATTCATATGAAACCCTTAATATACCAATGGTTGCATATTTGATCGAGATATATGTGTTGAAGGGACCGTACTATACGTTAACCATTACTAAAGGTTCTTGAAGGCACTATCAGTGATACCTAGGGGATCATGGGGCGATGCCACTCGATACTATTACCATGATCCGATGGGTGCAATCATAAATGAGTTCTCGCATTCTTGATCAAGGAGTTGATGAAAAAATGAGGTTAACTAAGGTAAACCCGAATAAGAATAAATGTTATTTTGAATCACATAGATATGTGAACCCACGGCTAGCAGCATCCCTGAACCATTGAGGGTCACACAAGTATCAGATTCTTTGTTTCCGTTGAGTTAGTCAAATTTCAAGGAGTTGGAATTTGACAATTATAATTTGATGGAAATCAAACAGAAAGCTTATAAAGGAGTTTATGAGTTGATTCCATAGGATGGAAGAAATAGAAGTTAGCATGATTGCTAATAAGGAAGGAGAGTTGAATGCCTGTTTTGTGAATGAATTCAATAAAACTGGCAGCCGTCTGACATGGTATGTAAAAATTTTGATCTTCGAAATTTTCAGTTTTCATTATACGGACAAGACTTGTATCCTTGATACATCGGCGCTCTCGGATCGTCGATCGGGGTTATAATGAGTTCGGAATCATTTTTTTAAAGAATAGAGGAATTTACTGATTAAATGATTGTACTAGTAGTAGTGATTACTATATGCACAAATTCCCATAAATATTCTATAGTAGAATAGAATTAAATTAACTAAGGAGTTAATTTATAAATAATGGTTATTTAATTTAATGTACATATACATCTATATATTTTATATGATGATATAAAATATATGTATATGGTATTATTATATCATGTATTATTAAAAGTTAATAGATACATTATATATTAATTATATGGTAGTTTAGATATAATGAAATTATTAGAGTCCTAGTAGGAAAGGGATTCCTAAGGGGATTAGGAATCAAACTCTATATATATATGCACCATTAGGGCTCATTGTTGGATGATGAAAACTTTTGCACAAAACACTAAAGAAGCCTTCCCTTTCCTTGAAGCAAACCCACTACCACCACAACAAAATTGGTGAAAAAAATCATGGCCACAAAAGCAAATTAGATTTGCATATTTTTGATTAACAATCAATAATTGTTAGATTAATTATTGATTGTGAATCAATAAGTGCAAAAATCATGATTAAGAATCATGAACTCACGACCATCTCATTATTTTGATTAAAAGAAATTCGGCCATCATGCTTCCTTCCATAATGGAGCCTCGGTAGATTTTCAGCAGATGTCAGTATCTATTCGATCACCCATCGTGAAATCTTTTGTCTTTGAGACAGCAAGGAACAAGCAAATACCACACATTATCTTTTGCATCTGTGCGAGGAAGCTTATGAGACGTGTCTGCCTAGATTTTCTAGCATGTGTTACTTCAGCACCTATTCTTATCAGTCATAAGCTAAAGGATGTTGAGGTTGTCATAGACTTTCCTAGTGTCTTTCCTGATAACGTTTCTGGCATTCCACCGAACCGAGAGGTGGAATTTTCTATTGAGTTGATGTCGGGCACTATGCCAATTATTAAGACACCCTATCGTCTAGAACCCTCTGAAATAAAAGAGCTGAAGGATCAAATTCAAGAGTTGTTGGACAAGGGTTTTATTCACCCTAGTTGTTCTACATGGGGTGCACCAGTATTATTTGTGAAGAAAAAAGATGGTAATATGCGACTCTACATTAATTATAGAGAGTTGAAGAGAGTCACCGTGAAGAACAAGTTTTCTTTGCCTAGAATCGAGGATTTATTTGATCACTTGCAAGGAGCATCGATTTTCTCAAAAATATATCTTCATTCGCGATATCATCAACTGAAGGTGAAGGAGTCTGATGTTCATAAGACGACTTTCAGAACTATGTTCATAAGACGACTTTCAGAACTCGATATGGGCACTACGAGTTTATGGTGATGCCATTCGGGTTGACCAATGCTCAAGCGATCTTCATGGATCTCATGAATCGCATATTTCAGCCGTATCTAGATCAGTTTATCATAGTCTACGTAGATGATATTCTGTTTTACTCGAGGAGAAAAGAAAAACATAGTAAACACTTGAGAACGAACTACAAATATAGAAAGATCGTAAGTTATTCGCTAAATTCAGCAAGTGCGAGTTTTGGCTCGAGAGAGTGGCATTCTTAGGCCGCATTATTTCTAGAGATGGGGTCGAGGTCGATCCATGCAATGTCGAGGCAGTTAGAGAGTGGTCAGTACCAAAGAGCATAATCGAGATCCATAGCTTATTGTGTCTAGCTGGCTACTATCGGAAGTTTATTCAAGGATTCTCTTCTATTGTGGTACCCTTGACCGCCTTGACGAAGAATAATGCGAAGTTAATTTGGGGATCAAGCCGTCAAGATAGTTTCGAGAAGCTGAAGCAAGGTTGGACGTCTGCGCCAGTTCTACCGATGCCATCGGGGCAAGGAGAGTATTTTCCTCTACCCGACTGCATACAATCTAGGGTTTTATTTTAAATTATGCGTTTAAATATTTTATGCATTTAAGGCATGATTATTGCATGGTTAGAGTTTATTTCACGATTATTTTAAAGTTTCATGGATTAGAGTTTTAAGTTGCATTTCGCGCTCAAACGAGGAACTGAGACCGGAGATTATCATGAAAATATTTTTATTGAATGATTAATTTTAATTAATTAATTTGAACTGTTTTAAGGGTGAATTTCAAAATGAGCCTTGGTTGGGAATTTTTACTGGTCGGGTTATATTTTTACCGGTACACAAATTTTAACGATTCGGAGGACTTTTTGAGGGCTGGGCAAACGAAATATTTTTCGGAAGTGTTATTGGGCTTATTGGGTTTGTTTTACTACATAATGGGCTCAAAACTCTTTTTATTTTTAATTGAGGCCCATTAGTGCACATTTTAATTAACCTAAACTACACTTAAACAAACCCTAACCCTACTTAACACCTAGCAGCCTCCCTTCCCCTCCATTCAGCAGCTTCCTCTTGGTTTTCAGTAGCAAAGTCTCGGGCATAGCTCCTTTTCAAGAAAAGCTTCTCCCCCGCCTCTCGACCATGGTCATTTTGCATATGAGTCGAGATTTTAGTAATGGAAGCGCCATGAACACAATTTGGCATGTTTATTTAAATTTTTTCGTATCACGATCATGATTTTTATTAAATTATGCAAAATATTTTACATGCTTGATTATAAGGAAAAATTTTGTATACGCATGATTTTGATAAGTGATGAAAATGATGATATTTTTGAAGGACGATAATTGGTGGTGAATGACGATAAATGAAACGTCTGCCCTTTTTATTGCTTTAAAAAGTACTAAAATTTTTTACAAACCTCCCTAGTATCGGCCGAACCACCAAAAATTACATAAAATATTTTAGACATCATTTTAAAATAAAACAACCAACTTTATAATTGAGAAATACAGCCCATACTATAATCTCTCAAAAACCTCTCAAAACATGAATAAAAAGTCGTAAAATATTTTTAACATAACTTGAAATCATAAATCATAACTAGTGCGGAAAACTAGCGTCGATCCTCGGGTTATGTGCACCTCCAGTCCAGTCAGATCAACCATCAAGACCTCCATTAACATTATCATAATCACCTGCATCAATCACACCTAGTGAGTCTAAAGACTCAACAAATCATATCCTTGATAACAAATAATACGTAATACAGTTAATATATAACAGTGAAAAATACTTGTACTTAAAATATCATTTTCGTGATAGTCCATAAACTTTAAACTTAAACATTTTCAAAAACATAAACATATCACATAAACATATTCATATTCATATCCATATTCGTGTCCATATTCATATTCATATTCATATTCATGTTCGTGTTTGTTGAATTCAGATCGTGAATGTGACTCGTATTGGAACACTTTTGCGTGCTAAACTTAAAAAGAACTTGAAAAATTGGGAAGAATGTTTATCATTTGTTGAGTTTGCGTACAATCGTAGCGTTCTTTCTACTACAAATTATTCGCCATTTGAGATTGTTTATGGTTTTAACCCTTTAACTCCTTTGGATTTGATGTCCTTGCCTGTGAGTGAAAGGATGAATATGGATGGCAAGAAGAAAGCTGAATTTGTTAGGAGTTTGCATGAGAAGGTCAAGGCTAATATCGAGAAGAAGAATTTACAATACACGAATCAAGCCAACAAGGGAAGAAAAAAGATGGTTTTTGAAAAGGGAGATTGGGTGTGGTTGTACTTAAGGAAGGAAAGATTTCCAGAAAAGCGACGTTCGAAGCTCTTACCTAGGGGTGATAGACCATTTTAAGTGCTTGAAAGGATCAACGACAATGCCTACAAACTAGACCTACCAGGTGAGTACAATGTTAGTTATACTTTTAATGTTAGTGATCTTTCATTGTTTGATGTAGGAGATGATCAAGATTTGAGGACAAATCCTTTTCAAGAAGGGGAGGATGATGCAAACATGGTTGGTCAAGCACCAAAGAAGGCATGGGAGTTGTTGGAGTTGCCCGAAGGACCTATAACGAGGGGACGTAGCAAGAAGTTTAAAGAAGCACTTCAAGGATTCATGGTGAGCTACCAAGAAAGTTCAACAAATGGGGTGTCTAAATTAGAGGAGCTTGGGGAAGGACCTATAACGATGGCGCGCCACGTTCGGCGCGGCCGCGCGCATGGCGCGCGTGCCATGGTTCCATAATCGGCGCTGCCGCGCGCACATGGCTGATTTAGTGCAGTATACCACGCGTCCCCGCGCGTAATCTCGTGCCACCGCGCGCACTTCCGTGTAGAATTTGTTCACAACTCTTTTGATGACTTTTTGCACTAGTTTTTATTATTTTATTGTATTTATATGCATTGTATCAACCAAAAACGTGATCATTCAGACTTTAAACATATTATTGGAGATTTCTCTCAATATTCAAGGCATTTTGCTTTGATCTTCAACAAAAATCAAACTTATCAAAGATTGTATCTTTGTGGCGTTTGTCGATTGTTTTTCGCACGGATTGTCAAAACAAGTTCTTTGAAGGTTCGTTTGAAATTCGATTGTTATTATCGTTGATATTTGTTGCTAAATTATAATCGCTTAGAGGTGAATATCACAAATCGTTACTTGTTTCAAAAGATCGGGACAACTTAATCGATTCTTGTTCGTTATTGAATTGAGGGCTCGATTTCAATAATCGTGTTTGCTTTTCATTCGTACGAGGATTCGTATCACCAAGGAGACATACTGGGTCTAATGTACCCCTTGTCAAGAAGATCTTGTAACTGTTGTTTCAACTATTTCATCTCTGTTGGTGCCAATCTATAAGGAGCTCTGGAGATAGGTGCAGTTCCTGGTACCAACTCTATCTCCGCTTCCACTTCCCTATCTGAAGGAAATCCAGGAATTTCATCGGGGAAAACAAAAGGAAATTCATCGACAACTGGAATGTTCTTCACGTCGATTACATCCTTCGCTACATCAACAGCATAAATGAGGTATCCTTCTCCTCCTTTCGCTAAAGCCCGCTGTGCCTTTACAGCAGACACTACTGGCATTGGAGGTCGAGCTCCCACACCGAAGAAGAACCAATTATCGTCTCCTTCTGGACGAAACTGAACGAGATGTTGATAACAATCTACAGTCGCTCTATACTTATTCAATAGTTCGATTCCCATAATACAATCGAAATCTTCCATAGCCAATATCATCAAATTGGCAGACAAGTATTTTCCCTCAAACTCTAGCAAATAGTCTACTACAAGTCGCTTAGCTAAAACCTCTTGTCCCATCGGCGTAGACACCGACAACAAAACATCTAATGACACATCGGGTAGTTTATGCTTCTTAACAAACATTGATGCTATAAATGAATGCGATGCCCCAGTGTCAATCAATACATATGCAGGAATACCACATAAAAGAAAATTACATGCAATGACTCTCTCGTTATGCTCCTCAGCTTTTTCTTGGTTCAAGGCAAACACTTGCCCCTGAACTCGTGGGAGTTGCTGAGATCCTTGCGATATTCCTCCACGATGAGAACCTTGAGCAGGAAAACGCTTCTGTTGCACAGTGGCCTCAGATTATTTTCCACTATAAGACCCGGTCATAGAACCTCCGCCTCCACTCTGATTCTCCAAATTAGGGCAATCCCTCTTCATGTGACCAAAACCACCACAATTGAAACATGCACCTGTTGTTCTTCGGCAATTCTCCGTCGGGTGATTACCTCCGCAGTGGCCACATTGCATCTTTTTCCTACCAAAGCTGTGCACCCCTCTAGAACCAGAAGAAGAAGAAGATGCAGACTTCTTGAAAGACTGACCCCTTGGTCCCAACGAACTAGAACTTTTGCTAGCTTGCATAGCCTTTTTCCTAGCAATACTGATCCCGTCTTGACGACAACGATTCACTAATCCTTCGTATGAAGTAGGATCACCACAAACAAAAACCCGATCAAAAATCTCCTGGTTCAAACCATTCAAAAAGTGAGAATATTTTGCTGCAGAATTCTCACTGATGTGAGGAGCATACGGCAACAGATCCGTAAAACGCTTCCGATAATCCTCAATGTTCGAATCTCCTTGCTTAATGGTCAACAAATCCATCTCCTTCGCCTGACGAATAGCTGGCGAAAAGTGATGATTGATGAAGGCCTGACGGAAATGTTCCCAACGAATCTGCCCATGCTGCTGAACTAGAATAGCAGAAACAGGTTTCCACCATTTCCGAGCTTTTCCTTGAATCATGAAATCGGCTACCTCCATCTTCTCATGCTCGTCATAGTTCAGCACTTGAAAACACTGCTCCATGATATCGACCCAAGCTTCAGCAACATCAGCATTCTCATCTCCGTTGAACGGAGGAGGTTTAATCTTCATGAAATCCATAATGTTGACACGGTTCTTACGTCTCCTTTCATCATGATCTCGGTGACGCCTTCCGTCACGATCTCTACGACAATGTTCTCGGCCAGCCTCATCGTCGCCATAACGGCCATGTCCCACACTTCCGTGACTGCTTCCATCTCCGGACATCTGAAAGGAAACGAAAATCAACCTTTAAATCCTCAAAACAGAATTACTAATGTCCCAAATATCTTTGTATGCTCTGATACCACCAAATGTAGCGCCCTTACCTGAGCCACTACTAAACAGACTAATAATATACAACATTAAAACTTAATAACAACAATTAAACAGCGGAAACCAATTACTTAATCATCTTACAACCCAAACGAAAATAGAGCAATAACATCAGTTTTAAACATTATTACAACCATAACGAAAACATAATTCTGAAAGAGAAAACGATAAACCACAGAAAACCTCCACTGGATCACCACCGAAAACCCAACTGCTCTAGCCACTGCCCTGGTCGTCCGAACAGTCCAACCTAAGACCTGCCCCGTGGAATGGGGTGCCCAAGATGAAAACAAGGACGTGAGCGACAATCGCCCAATACGAGAATGTACGAGTATACAAAATGATATGATGCATGCAAAATGCAATATGCTCGCATATCAAGGATCAAGTCAAGAATCTCATGCTCCGTCTAGAGGCGCCTGAGTGTGTAGTCTCTGATCTGCCCTAGGCATGTTTTGGCACCCACACTCATCATCAAGACGTGGACCTGCAATGTCAAGGTCATCGGACCCCGGTCCCATCGGACACTGTAGCTCTCGATGCCCCATCGTCCACAATACATAATAGGGCTGAGCGGCCCCAACAAACGAGGTATATCTCAAAAGATATCAGTCTCAACATGATGTGTCATGCATAATATGCCAAAGCAGTAAAACATGTATCATGCAACAGATAAATATGCAGCATATAAGTGTGTATACTACGCTTGTATATATCAGTCACTACATCACGTACCTCACTAAAACAATCTGACAGAAAGCTCTGAACCTAGACAATACCAACATAATGAAATCACTATCAAACCAGATCAAACATGCTACAAGTTCTCCCTAATGATCCTTAAATCACTATTTAAGGCTTTAGGATTATATCTGCGTCCGTCGTCAGCCCGCTGATGATGTGTCGATCTCAGATCACCGACCCCCCCTCGAGTCGACACTAGCTCCGAAACTTCCCGACACCAAAGTGCCCTAGAAACTAGCTAGAAAACCTAATATAACTAGAACTCTCTCTGAAGAATGCGGTGAAGGAAACAAAAGAATTCGGCTTCCATTTATAGGCTGCATCCGCACTATTTCAGAAATACGAATCAATCTTATCTGCCACGTGTCAGAATCTCATTGGTCTAGTTGGATTTCTCGAGATAATGAAATCTGAAGTAGATCGGGTTATACATTTAAAATTCAGTGGATACCAACAACTTAATCCCGATTTATCAATTCCTTAATAATACTTAATTAACAACTCATTAATTATCTCTTAATTAATACTTAATTCAAAACAAGGATTCAGGTCATTACATCCTCCTATCTTTACAAAGATTTATTCCTCGAAATCAAAACTGAAGTACAATATAACTGAAAAAAATACAACTCAAAACAAATGTGGATACTCTGAGCGCATACGACTCATACGACAAGCTATCGCGCGGCGCAGCTGCGCGCGCACGGCGGGCAGGCACGCTGCGCCGATGCGCACGCGCGGCGTGCGGAACGTCCGCACGCGGCGCGCGCAGCGGCGGATCGTCCGCACGCTGCGCGCACAGGCTGCCGCCACTGCCCGAAACGTTCGCGCAGCGGGAGGTCAGCGAGGGCGGCTGCTCGGGATCGTCTCGGGAAGCGTTCTGAATGACGGGCTTGAATTGTTTGGACCTAGAGTGCAATTTTCTGATTTTTTCAAATTTTTGGGCAAAATTGATATTTTTGAAAATTGGTTCAATTTATATTTTGGAAAATTGATTTTTAGAAAACTAATAATTTTCTTTTAAAATAAATAATTAGAATGTTGTGGGGACCCGAACGCTAATTCCAATTTTAATCATTCTTAGGAATTATTCAATCAATTATAATAAATAGGGTCTAAATTTTTTTTTTTCAAATACAATGCGGAAACGTAAGATAAATCAATCTGAAATACATATTATACATAAAAGTACAAATCTTGTATTTCCCACAATGATTCAACTAGGTTCGACTAATATATATCAAGTGGTGATTCCTAGTTTACTTTTGAACCCGGATCTCCACGCTATCTAGTCCAGCTTCTTTCTCCTCTTGACCCTGATTCTAGCCCACCTGTTGCCATGCACACATACAAACAAGACAACAGCCGGATAACTCCGGTGAGAATTACATTCTCAGTATAAATCATGTATACATGCTATCATATAAACCATATAAAAGCATATAACCGACATTCATAACCTATATCAAATTCAGAAACATAAATCAAATATTCAGAGCATGCATCATAATTCGAAACATGTCTCCATATCAAAAACAAATCATATTCTAAACATGTACCATAATCGGGAACATAAATCCATATCAATCTATGAATAAAAAGCAACATCAATCATTAAATCCCCATCAGTGACTTTCAGACTTAGACTAGACTCGTTCCTAGTCTAGGGATCCCGGTTTCCAGATGTGGTGTTCCTATATCGAATTCCGTAATAAAAGAAACTCCAATTCTATTTACTCGATATAACCAAGCATCCAGTGTCTTGACCTAACCGTCACAGACTTTGGCATTTTCACTAATATCCTATCTTGTGACATCGTGCAATGTGCCCGTGGTGATCCCGCCACTATCAGGTACTTCTGTCACAAGATCCCTCGTCTAATACCTGCTGTCTATAATCAATAACACAAGCATATCAATTCATTCATTGCAAATATCAATGCAATAAAATAAAGTATGTGATTTAGGGAAACTCGAGTCAAACCTCACTCGAGTTGTGCAATCCTAACTCAACATTCATTTATACCTTTATCTTCTCGCTCTAACGAAGACGAAGTCCTGAATTCAACTCTGTCCATTCTCAATTTGGTAATAACAATACCGAACAGACACAATATTAATATATAACTGAATTCAGAACCTGTTCTGATTAATACTCAAATCAAAATACACTCTGATCAATGTTAATCAACATACGGTACCACAATACAATCTAAAGCAATACCGAATCTGATCCATATCAATCAACTGATGTTTCGACGGCATAATAATACAGTCTCGATAACCCCGTCAGTCCCAATATAACAGATATAATACCAGAACTCATAATCACTATCGATATAACTCATAATTCCAACGACAATACAAATCTGATATCGAATTTCAGTCAAATCGATTCCGAAAATCATAACAATTACAGAAACAGTCTGTTCTTTAGTCTGACTTCAATTATACGATGTCTACTGTATCAGAAACACCATATATGCTTCCTATTCAATTCTGACAATATCATAATTTCAAATCATATCTAAACATAACAAAACTTACATCTTGTGGTAGCCTGCGTCGATAGGAACACAGTACTGAAGTCGGATTCAAAATCAGACAGACGGATTGAAATCTAAATGCGTAAGGATTTTCTTTAACCCTCCTAAAGCTTTTCTCCGTTCATTTCTCTATCATCTGAAGAAATGAATTGTCTAAATGAATATATATATCTCGTGCATGCCCAAGCCAAGTGGCTTATTTTTCCAATTGCACGTCTCGCGCTCGGGCGGAAATAAAGTTCCGCCCGGGCGCGTAACTCTCGACCCAATTTTTATGCTTTCATGTACTTAGTCCAAATCTTATCTCGGAATGGCCCGACTATAATCACATCAATTCATAATCAATAAATCATCTCAGATTACAATAATCAAATTCTCGGGCATTACATTTCTCCCCTCCTAAGATACGATTTCGTCCTCGAAATCTTAGGTACAGAAACCAACAGAAAGCTCACCTCATTGAAACATTTCTGAAATCTCTGTCTCATCTTGGATTCTGTCTTCCCAATAGTTTCTTCAATATTCTAACTACTCTATTACACTTTCAACAGCAGAATAATCTTCATTCTAAATTATCTTTCTTATACTGATTCTGATTCCAGACTGGATGAGTCATTCAAGAAGTATAGTATCATAATCCTATTCGAAATAACTTGTGGTAGAATCAATCACAACTATTGGTTATACAACATCCGTATATACCAATCAACAACTCCATAGTAAATCAATATCATCATCTGTTAATCATATTCAAGGATATATTCAGTCTTCGGCCTCAAATACCAACAGTCATCATCCGACGTTGGCTTATTTCATATCCTATTTGCGAGCGATCTTCATTTGCTTCTGAATCAGTTTTATTTTCACTATCAGATTCCAGATCCTATCAGATCCAATCTCAACTATCATCACGATACCATCCCCGTACAAAAGAAATCTGTAGTTCTCACTGTACAATACCTCAACTAAAGCTATTTTGATATTCATCTGATAGCTATTATGGTACCATTATTCCTAAGTGATAATAAATCGTGTCAACTAGTGCTAAAATCCAGCACTCCAGTTCCTGGATATCTTCTAGTATAAGGATAGTTCGCTCCAACTATCCATTTATCTAGAGACGATAGATGAAAGATCATGTTATATATTCTGTCAAAAGTACAAGATCAAACGAGAATCATAGCCTGATATGAGTAACTCGGGTATTTAATACAGTCTGACCCCTTCTCTTGATATACATCTAAGTCGTCTGATCATATCTATACGTCATCCTGTACAATATAACATATGCAGATTTGAACAATCGTTGAATAATAATCACATCATATCACCGTCATAGAAAGATTTCGATAGTTTCGTCACGAAATTCATAGAAATGTACTTCCATTTCTATTCAAGAATTGATAATCTATTTAACCACTTTCCTGGTTTCTAATTTTCTGTCTTCATCTGTCAGTAATTCATACAATTCAGTACAAATTCTGTTACAATTGATCTCATCTATTTATATCAAACTGTCTTTTCGAATTATCATACCTTTGCTGCTACCAGAAAGAATACGGAATCAACTACTGTGTGCTTCTGGTCGGTTACTATCATTTCAAAGTCGCATATTCGACACAAACATGTCGGTTATGCATATATATATAACAGTATTACCTACCTGATATTCTGATCGACGTTCGCTTCAGAGTATCGAAATCAAGTTCTGACTAGTCTGATCAAACTTCTGATCTGCAGTATATTTCAAAATCAGCTCTGATTCTGCTTGAACTGTATATAATCTCAACGGTTCATAACGATCGGCATCAAACACGGATTCAGATTGATAGTAATATCGGATTAGATTCGCCATATCAATCACTTATACCAATCTAATAAACACATAGAACACAATTTCTCACATTTCTGACATTTCTGAAGTTCTGCCATTTTCAATGCCATTCTCAGCCACAGATCGCGGTCTCAACTGTGCTACAATCAGTCAATATACTATCTTCAGATATCATAGACTCTTAGTACCCTCTGTTGTAATAAAGATTCATATTTGAACAATTTTGTATACAACCATCTCAGTTCTCAAAATATTCAATACAAATTTCAAATGTTTGATTCAATCAATCATACGCTGCGAATATATCAAAATATCATAGATAACACGAGCATAAACTCCTCAGAACACTTCTGAGCACAGGATTTATCAATTTATAAACAGAACGGAAACATTTTATAGAGAAACACATAACCAGATGTAACTCTAACTCTCATGCAGTAAATCTTCTAACTGACATTTCAAGTCTTTCAATTCAATCACTATCATTCTTTACGGAATTCTAAAACAAACCAGGTCCTGGTATCAATTCAAGGCTGAAATCACTCTTCCTGATATAAAGCAAACCTGAAATTTTATCTGAAAAGACTAGAAATTTCCCTGCTACTGGCAACTCAGCTCTTGGTATACTCAATTTCAGTAATCACTGAATGTATAAGGAATAACTCCATTTCTTTCGATAATCATCGAATCATGATACTAATGGAATCAAAGGAATTAAAAATCGAGAATCCTTACCGTATATCATTTATTCTTTGGCTATTTCAGGTCTGAATCTTACCATCTCCTGGCAAGAATCTATAATAGCTCTGTACTTGTTAGCATATTAATATCAATAATGCATTCATAATCAGATACACACCAGTACAATACAAGTTGACTCAGTCTCATTCTCATCTCACTGTAGTATACGATATTTACAAAATTTATTGATATCAATCGTTCCCCCAATAATAAAACCAATCGACACTACAGTACATGAAGACCCAACAGAATAAAGCATATGTCAATGCAATTCATACAGACTCATGTATAAGATGTACGAGAATTTCCCAATACATATGGAATAAAATCATAGAAGAACAGATACCTGTCACTACATCATCAAGTGAAAGGGATCGATTTTAGGTGACCGAAAGCGCAACGGAAGTTCAAAAATTATTTTTCAAGAAGAAAAATTTCGGCCACCATGTACTAGGGTGTACCAAATACAAAAAACACCTTTGTCATACATAGGGTGTTGAGAAATAGTTACCTATCAACCTCTTGAGGTTGATGATGGCTCCAACTAAGGTGTAAACACCTTAGCTCTTGAATGGATGAGTTGATCTACAAGCTTCCTCATTTCCTTTAAAATCAAGCCCACCACTAACTAGCTAGAACCCTTCTTATTTTGCACTAGAAAAATAAGAAGATTTTTCAAAGAGAAGAGAGTGTTTTCTCCAACAAATTGAAGAACAAAATGAGAGAAAAATTTGAGAGAATAATATCCCCTTAGTTTCGGCCATCACACATATGTAGGAGGGAAGGGAAGACTTTTCTTGGTAGTGGGAAAAATTAAACCCTTTTTGCATCCCAAGCCTTGATTATAGAAAAAGTTGTCTCCCAACCTTTCACCTCCCATGCATGCAAATCTATTTAGGCTTGTAACAATTACAAGGCCCATGGGCTTTATATTTTAAATTTCTCAAACACATTTGAGCCCATTTAAAGTTTACTTGATTTTACTCAAGCCCACTAGTTTAATAATTATTTCTAATTGGGCTCTACAAGGCACAATATTGTTTAATTAATCCAACACTTGAATTAATTTAATTATTTGGACTTTACTAGGCCCACTAGTGTTTAATTAATTCAACACTTGAATTAATTTAATTTAGTCCATAATAAAGTTTATGAAAATTAAAATTTTCAAATACATTATTTACTTGGCCAGCTTTTAATTTAGGAACACATTCATAAATTAAAAGTTACATTTCTCTCATAGAAGTCATACTTCTATTTTTCTTTACGCCTATAAACTCATTTATAAGCCGTTCAACACTTTGAACTATTTTACTTCTCAATGGGATCTAGAAAGCTAGTACTTGTGTGGCCCTCAATGGTTCATTGATACAACTAGCCGTGGGTTCACATCTCCATGTGATTCGAACTAAACATGTCCTTATACGAGCATACCCCAATTGCTCCATTCTTACTTATCAACTCCTTGATAACAAGAACGTCAGAACTCAAGTATGATAGTACCCAACCAACCATGTTAAACGCCTAGCAGCATCGCTTACATGATTCCCTAGGTATCAAATGATAGTGCCTGCAAGAACCATTTAATTATGGTTAGCGTACAGTACGGTCCCTTCAACTCATATATCCCGACCGATTCGACAACCATTGGTTTATCGAGAGTTGTCAATGAATCCATAATATGTGTCATGTTGTAGTTGCATCGATGGTGTAATCTATGAAACCCCTTTCATAATTACCACCATACTCTGATCAGAGATTTCATACTACATACACATAGGATATCCATACCCGAAGGTAAGCTGTGAATCCCCGACTACAATGCATCGACTCCTATATGTTTCGACAAAACACCCAATCTTGCCACCTGATGACCCCTAAAGAGTCGGTAAACAAGTCAAAGTGTAATTCTAGCACATAGAGTCTCAATGTTGTCCTAGGTCATAAGGACTAATGGTATACAACCATAAACCAGGACGTTTCCACTCGATAAGTGAGAACCACTTGGAAAGTCCTTTATGGAGGGTTGTTCAGTGCACTCTACCAGGAGCACCTATCTGCATGCTCGGACATCATAATGTCCTCTACCAATGAAACATGGTACTCACATCGCAGATACTGGTCTCGAACTCGAGCGGCCTATATCCTTCTTAGCGGCGGCTGAATCGACTAGGAACTGTTTAGAATATACAATATTCCAAATATGAGTTTCATGATACTCATCATATGAGCATCTCATATTCTTTCTACTATGTGTATGTTTAAGGGCTTTATCTGTCGAGGCCTAAAAATCCTTACTTGGAAATTTACGGGAAATTTAAAATTTTTCTTTTAAATAATTAAAATTGCCTCATTCATAACTGAATTGATAAATAAAGTTTGATGTTCAAAGTGACAGCGGAAGAAATTAACATTTTCGAAATAACAGAAAAAGGTTTGTCCAACGATAATTAAAATGTTTGAGCCATAAAATAATAATAAATGCTGAACTGAGTTCCTCGGGTCCTATTACTGCCGACTCGAGCCTGCTCACTGGTCCCCGTCCTCGGTCCCGAAATCATCAGTACCTACAACAATCAAGTCTAGTGAGTCTAAAGACTCAACATGCATATATCGTAAATAGCAAGTAAGTAAATAAATAATAAGCTTGCATGCAAGTGAAAATATCATGTCATGAGGCATAACGTAAAAAATGTCGTGTCATGATTAATTATAATACGTGCATAACTGAACTGAAAATCATAGTGAAAATGTTTGCTCCTTGGAGCCCTGTACTGAAATAGCCTGTAATAATTTTCTGGAGAGATTATGGTCTACGCATGTGGTCCCTGAACTGAACTGACCGGTAACTGGCGACCGGGCCTGTAACTGGCGACAGGACTTAGTAATGTACGTCTGATCAGACCACGGCCATAGTACTGGGTGAAACAACTGAACTGACCGGTAACTGGCGATCGGGCCTGTAACTGGCGACAGGACTTAGTAATGCTCTCATAACCGGTAACTGACGACCGGACCGGTAACTGGCGACCGGATTTAATCATGATAGTAAAGTGACCACAAGCCATATCGCATAAATCTCAAAATTATTATTTTTGCACGTAATATAATTAAATAACTGAATTAAATATCCTGTAAATATTTTACTGAATGGATTGGATCACTCCCAGGCTCGCTGCAACCTAAATATGCCATGAAAAATATGCAATAGATTTTACTTGACCAAACCATGCAATTAAAAACCAAAAACTGAGACAAATGCGCCTAATGACTTCGTATTTAATCATGACTCCGAACCAACCCGAACCAACACTAAAACATCATGTAGTCATGATTAAAATATGCCTAAAATGATAAAATAATGCTCCAAAAATGGTGAGGGCCAAAATCTAGGTGAATGGAGGCCAAAACATGAAACGCTCTTTCGAGAGTCAATTTGGCACATCGCACCGTAAATTCTCGTACGACTTCAAAAATGATCCGAATGACAAACGGCCAAAAACATGACTTTCCAAACTCAATGAGGCACTTTGCAGTCCAAGGCCATAGGCTAAAAGCCAACCGAGAACTCGAACGAGCCACCGAACCGACACAGCAAGTTGCTGTCCAAAAATACAGCAACTGTGCTTGGTTTGCTTGCGTCGTTTGCGAGGATAATGGCCATTGGGGCTTGAACCACCAACCAAAACCTCTTACCAACATCCCAAGGAATGATTTGAACCATGGCTAAGGGCCCTAGGCCAGCCACAATTCGAACCACACCAGCAAACAACTAAACATTCCAACCGAGAACAAATTCTGCACGTAGGATGCATTGCTTTTGTTTGGATGTCACTAATCGTTCCAATGGCCATTTGATTGACCATGACACGATCTAGACATCTAGGGGCATGGTATGAACCGTGGCTATAGGCCATAGGCCAACCAAGATCCACACCAAACCACCAAAACCGAACCACACATGCTGCACAAAGGGAGAAGCCGAAGGGGGTGCTGGGCTGTTCTAGTGTTTTAATTAAAAACCGATTCACCATGGACCAAGCCACCAAAAGGGTGACTTATCCACGTCATAGACATGCTAGGGAAGTGATCTAACCATGGCCATAGGCCCTTAGGGCAGCCAAGATCAGATCCTTTCCCCTTGACAGCAAAAACCGAATTTTCGAAACTCATGTGGACACCTAATTGGAGGTTGCTTTCCTCTTCTTGATTACGGCTAGCATGGGACTCAAACCAATGGACAAATGTGATCCTAACATGTCCTAGCACATGCCTAGGAGCAGCCTTGGGAGCCTGGAATCGAACCAATACCTGAAACCACAAAAGAAAACCGTGAAGCTTGAAAAGGGAGGGCCGAAAAATCTGCATGTTTCATTTTCCGAAAATTGTTGGTATATTTCGGTTTTAGCATGAAAGTGATGATCATGAAATGTAAAAATAATGATAATAGGAATTGATTGAAGAGTCAAGGAAGAATATATGCATGCCTGGTTTCGTTTTGAAAGAAAACGAAAGAACGAGACGATCCGGCGCGGAGGAGGTGGAACGCTTTCTATTCTACCTTGCTTCTTACTCGATTTTCTCCTATCTTCCTAGCTATGGAACCCACGGTTTTTCTTCTCAATTTCACTCTGAATTTTGAGATTAGGGAGAGGAGAATGATGGTTGGAAAGGTGAGGGGGAAGATCCACTAATAAAGGGATTTAAAATGCAAGACCAAGTCTACCTCTCATTCAAATTTTAAATTTGTTTGAACAAGTCTTCTTGGAGTTGCATGGCCGATTGTCCATGAATATTTAGACTAGGATATTGCTTACTAATAATTTAATTAAGGTTGATTAGTAATTAAAAAGATTATCATAAAAAAAATGACAATGAATGGGTCCAAGATGATGAGTTGGCAAGGCAATACACAATCCACTAGGGGCCGAAATTCTCACAAATAAATGGAGGGGAATTCTTTTCTAACTAGTAAATTTATAACCCTTAAAAGCCTCACTAATCCTTTAATTAATTTAGTGAATTAATCCTTTAATTATTGGAACTTAAGTGAACTTATTTCCTACTCACCTCAAGTAAATAATTAAATCCTCAAACCTCCTTTTTAACTTAAATGAACTTACTTGCTAGCTAAAATAAATTCCGGCACTGATTTCTGAATCTTAAATTCTATCTCAAAACTCCAACTCCAGTCCGGCCTCGCTGAAAATAACTGAAATGATAAAAATTAAACCACTGCATAAAATAATTAAATTTAAATACTCATGCAATAAAATCATTTTAATTTAAAATACTAGAATTATGCATGGCTTATACGTAGTCCAAGCTACGGGTTCTACATTATCTATGCAACTAGCATGGGTATTCAGATAAAGATGTGCCAATAATAATTTCAAATATTATTAAAATAAAGATTGTTTATACATAGAGTTTCATTGTGAACACTCGGCCAACACTTGGCTCGACGGGCACCTACTCTAACAATCTCCCACTTGCACTAGAGCCAACTACCCATAAGTCCAGGTAAAGGCTTAGTTAGTGGATCAGCAACATTATCTGCGGAGCCGACTTTGTCATTGAGACATCTCCTCTTTCCACAATCTCTCGGAGGATGTGGTACTTTCTCAATACGTTTTTAGATTTCTGATGAGACCTTCGCTCCTTTGCTTGAGCTATAGCTCCCGTGTTGTCATACAACACCGGGACAGGAGCAACTCTATTAAGAATGACGCCCAACTCTTGGACGAAATTCCTTATCCAAACAGCCTCCTTTTTCTGCATCTGATGCAGCAATGTATTCGGCCTCAGTGGTGGAATCAGCAGTACTGTCTTGCTTGGAACTCTTTCAAGAGACAGCAGCACCATTGAGCATGAATACGAACCCAGAGGTTGACTTCGAGTCATCGATATCGCTTTGGAAGCTAGAGTCGGTATAGCCTTCCAATTTAAGTTCTCCATCCCCATAGACCAAGAACAACTTATTGGTCCTTCTCAAATACTTGAGGATGTCTTTCACAGCTTTCCAATGTGGAAGACCAGGGTTCGATTGATATCTACTCATTACACTTAGTGCGAAAACCACGTCAGGACGTGTAGATATCATCCCATACATGATGGTACCAATCGCAGAAGCATAAGGAATGCTTGTCATCGCCGCTATCTCTGCATCAGTCTTGGGAGACATAGACTTGGATAGGGACACGCCATGACACATTGGTAGATGTCCTCTCTTAGACTCATCCATCGAGAACCTCTTCCCGATGGTATCGATGTATGTGGACTGGGTGATACCATGCAATCTTCTTGATCTATCTCTATAGATCTGTATTCCCAATACAAAAGATGCCTCACCCAAGTCCTGCATCGATAACTTACTCGCTAACCATATCTTAGTTGATTGCAACATTCCTACATCATTCCCAATGAGTAGAATGTCATCAACATAAAGCACAAGGAATGTCACAGCACTCCCACTGACCTTCTTATACACACAGGGTTCCTCAGGATTCTTAGTAAAACCAAACTCTTTGATTGTACTGTCGAATCTGAGGTTCCAACTCCTAGATGCCTGCTTTTGACCATAAATAGATCTCTGAAGTTTGCATACCATATGCTCACTTCCGACAGATGTAAACCCTTCAGGTTGAGACATGTAAATCTCTTTCTTAATATCCCCATTAAGAAAGGCTGTCTTGACATCCATCTGCCATATCTCATAGTCATACTATGCAGCTATGGCTAGCAATATCATTATAGACTTGAACATTGCAACTGGAGAAAAGGTTTCCTCAAAGTCAACTCCTTGTCTTTGAGTATATCCTTTTGCCACCAATCGCGTCTTGAAGGTCAATACCTTCCCATCCGCCCCAAGTTTCCTCTTGTAAATCCATTTACACCCCATGGGAACAATTCCCTCAGGTGGATCCACGAGATTCCACACTTGGTTCGAATGCATGGAATTCATCTCAGATTCCATTGCTTCAAGCCACTTGGATGAATCGGCATCAGATAAACGCTTCCTTGAAGGTCCTTGGATCACATCCATGGTAAGGCTCATCATGGCCCTCTTCAAGAAGCAGACCATACCTCATAGGTGGTCTCGAGACTCTCTCGGATCTTCTAGGAGCTTGTATCTCCTCTCTTGGCTCTTCGGGTGTGGGTTCTATAATGGTGGGTGTCTCTCGAACCTCTTCGAGTTCTATCATCTCGCCTTTTCTATCCAATAGAAATTCCTTTTCCAAAAAGGTTGCATTCCTAGAAACAAACACCTTTGTTTCTTTGGGATGATAGAAGTAGTATCCAACCGAATTCTTTGGATATCCCACAAAGTAACATAAAATGGATCGACTATCCAATTTATCTCCCACTGCCTGCTTCATATATGCAGGGCACCCCCATATTCTAAGATAAGAATACTTGGGAGGCTTACTCATCCATATCTCATATGGTGTCTGCCTTTGAATGGACATTTAGTGGAATATCTTTCAATTTTAAGTTATAGAGATCGTTTTCAAGTTCACCAGTACCAATCAAACATTCATTCTTGTAAATATTGCAAACACCAAATAAACAAGAATATCTATTTTTATCAGCATAGAAATGAAAAAAATGTTTTTCACAAAATTAGGTACAAACAAAACATCTCATAAAATTAACTTAAAACTATTGTTCAACAATAAGTAAACATCTTCAACAGCCTTGGCAGCAACTCTTGCTCCATTGCCCATCCTCAAGAAGTTCACACCTTCCCTAAGCTTCCTACTTCTTCCCATCACATGTAACTCATTACAAAGATGTGAGCCACAGCCGGTATCCAATACCCAAGAAGTAGAGTTAATTGAATTGTTTACTTCAATATAGAACATACCATTTTCAGAACTTTTCTGAGCAAGATATTCTTTGCAATTACGCCTCCAATGTCCAGGCTTCTTGCAGTGATGACAAACATCACTAGTCTTGTCAGCCTTAACTGGTGTGGCTGCCACGACGAGATTCGGAGATTGCCTCAACAAGGGCACGTTCTTCTTGGGACGTTGGAAAGAACGCTTCTTTCCCTTCCCATGTGGATCAATCTTCGTACCAGAAGAAGAACCCACATAAGGAACCAGCTTCTCTTTCATGATAGTGGACTCAGAGGTCACAAGCATGTTCACCAACTCCTCAAGGGTCGGCTCCATCTTGTTCATGTTGAAGTTCACCACAAAAGGATCAAATGAGCTAGGCAGCGATAAGAGCAACACGTCGGTGGTCAACTCCGAAGGCAACATCAGATCCATGCCAACGAGCTTGTCCACGAGCCCAATCAACTTCAGGCCATGCTCATGGACCGAGGCCCCATCTCGCATGCGCAAAGTGATCAGCTCCTTGACGGTAGCATGCCTAAGAGGCCGTGTTTCCTCACCAAACACCTCCTTGAGATGCAAATGAATGTCAGCAGCACTCTTTGCGTCTTCAAAACGCCTCTGCAGCTCATCATTCATAGAAGCCTGCATATAACACCTGGCTTTCAAGTCATGATCACACCATTCCTTGTAAGTCTGCAATTCCTCAGGAGTGCAGTCAGTCGGAGCCTCAACAAAGGGCGACTCAGTCAGTGTATATGCTATCCTTTCCGAATTCAAGACAATTTTTAGGTTTCTTAGCCAATTGAGGTAGTTAGGCCAGTTAATACGTGTTTGTCGAGTATTGCAGATAGCGGATTGCGAATCGAAGACATTGTCAAAAATTGTACCGAAAAGTATAACAGATAAATGTTAATGACTATTTTAAAATATTTAGTAAGATATAAAGTATGGACTTTTACTTTATAAATGTTTACTCCCACTGTTTTGACATCTTTCACTACCCTCTAGTGAAAACGGGAAACTCCTTTCCTCAGCAGGTACGCAAGGTCCAATTAGCGAATTATGATCCCGAATAATATCAGCCAATCACAATTCCTAAAAGGTAGTTTCCAATTGCATCACAATGCAACCCTCTACGTAAACTTTTGTCTCACGTTTGATTAGGACTCAATAATATGACGTCGTTCATCTTCACGTGTCAAGCCTTACCCATCGATGTTGAACCTTAATGGACGGTCGCCATGAGTTACCCCAATAATATGAGCCGGAATCATGGGAGTTCCACGTAGTTCACATCACCATGTCAATGGATGTCACAGCTTTCCGGCACCCAGGGCCCTCCCAATAATATGAGCCGAGCCCCGAGCACGGGTAGCGTTCATCATGCACCCATTGTCGATGGAAGGCATGGAAATTATAAACAAATTTATAATTCCCCTTTTCGGGCTTGATATTAATTTTGAATCTTATTCAAAATGAGGGTTTTTAATTTTGAAAGGTCTCATCATTAATTTTATTTAAAAGCTCGCCATATTTGATTGTATGTTTGCCGGATTCATGCAATTTTGTTATTATCATAATAATAACGCACATACTCATTATTTATAACATATCATGCATATATTATAAACAGTAAACAAACAAGGATGATCAATCGTTCCAATACTAATGGCCCGTGTGAGCTAAACACGGGCCTAGGTCCAATCCTAGGGAAATGCATGGGATGCAAATGCAACTATTACATTAGCTTCCAATATTTACATGTATTCGATCTTCATAATCCTCATGGCCACTATCTTCCAATCTTGATCATCCACTATACTAATATTTACAAATAAATATCCATGTCAAATAGGGATACATCTCATGGGGGTGGGAACGGGCCATAAACCAAGCCAACTTTATAAATTGATAATTATTACAATCATTCAACACAAAATATCCTAGCATACACCTAGCAAATTGGGCTTGGGCTTTTGATCATCCTTCATGCATAATATCACATATCATACAACATCAATTAATTATCACAATAATTAATTGATCCAATATTATATATCTTGATCCAATCACTAACCGCCACGATTATAAACTAAATTAACAAAGTATACAAACACCTTTGTCTACTTTCTAATTAATTTATTTATAACCGAATTTCTTGTAAACCACAATTTACTATAAATATTTAAAGTCCAACTTCAATTATTTATTTCATGAGAACATATTTGCAACTTTTGTAAATTTAAACTTAAGGGCCCAAAAAATCATTTTTCACCAAAAATATTTTGGCTCATTTAAATTTCACAAATATGTTAGCCATCCAATAGCCCAACAACATCAAGGCCCATGACACTTTGATAATCCAAAACAGTTTTGGAAAACCCTAGTCGTCATCGCCGTCGCCGGATTCCGGCCAACATGTAAAATTTTTTTTTTTATTAGAATATAGGGGCTGTTCGGGCAGCCCCTCGGGCTGCCCTTGCTGTCCGAAATGAGCAGCCCCTCGGGCAGCAACAAGCTTCCGAAATGTGCCCCCAAAAAGGCCTTGATTTTTGTTGCAAATATTTCATCTCATGCGGTTAGAAATCGACCTCAATATAATATTATGTATATGCTACACAAACTAGTACCCTTAGCTCTGATACCACTTGAAAGGGATCGATTTTAGGTGACCGAAAGCGCAACGGAAGTTCAAAAATTGTTTTTCAAGAAGAAAAATTTCGGCCACCATGTACTAGGGTGTAGCAAATACAAAAAACACCTTTGTCATACATAGGGTGTTGAGAAATAGTTACCTATCAACCTCTTGAGGTTGATGATGGCTCCAACTAAGGTGTAAACACCTTAGCTCTTGAATGGATGAGTTGATCTACAAGCTTCCTTCTTTCCTTCAAAATCAAGCCCACCACTAACTAGCTAGAACCCTTCTTATTTTGCACTAGAAAAATAAGAAGATTTTTCAAAGAGAAGAGAGTGTTTTCTCCAACAAATTGAAGAACAAAATGAGAGAAAAATTTGAGAGAATAATATCCCCTTAGTTTTGGCCATCACACATATGTAGGAGGGAAGGGAAGACTTTTCTTGGTAGTGGGAAAAATTAAACCCTTTTTGCATCCCAAGCCTTGATTATAGAAAAAGTTGTCTCCCAACCTTGCACCTCCCATGCATGCAAATCTATTTAGGCTTGTAATAATTACAAGGCCCATGGACTTTTATTTTAAATTTCTCAAACACATTTGAGCCCATTTAAAGTTTACTTGATTTTACTCAAGCCCACTAGTTTAATAATTATTTCTAATTGGGCTCTACAAGGCCCAATATTGTTTAATTAATCCAACACTTGAATTAATTTAATTATTTGGACTCTACTAGGTCCACTAATGTTTAATTAATTTAACACTTGAATTAATTTAATTTAGTCCATAATAATGTTT